>NC_135337.1:71560474-71877544 GCF_023851605.1 Tamandua tetradactyla | reverse complement strand
CCCCACAAAAACACAACAGAACTCTAACCATAGGTGATCACCCCACTAACTCTTACAAGGAGGCTGAAACCCACGAAACTCTGTGATGCCCTTAACCTATATTTCCTCGTACATGGAAAAAATGCACAGCTCCCCTAAAATTCCAAAGAGCACTTCTAATTCCTAGTTCACTGACATTGCATATAACTCTATTAAAGATTCAGTTGCTCAACTGCAGTCATCCCTGAGTCCTCTCTTCCTCTCAACTCTTCATACCTGATCTATCCAAAGTCATTAATCCAACCACAACCTTGTGAAGATGAAGTCAGATACTATTTCTCCTTTGCTTTAACTTTTCAATAGCTTTCTACACTCTCAAAAGTCAGATCTTCAAAGCCCTTCACGATTAAGCCTTTCTCCATTTTTTCCCAGTCCAATCTATTTATTTGAAGAAAACTAGGGAAAATGGGATATTAGAATGTGATTAAAAACTGTATAACTATATGAAAATTAAGTTGAAACAATTAAGGTGCATTTCTAGGCCCTGAACTTCTATTTTACATGTGCAGTCAATATGTCCTTCTCTCTTTTTATTGCCCCCCCAAAAAATATAGGCTAAGTAAGCATGCATATTAGAAAAATACCATTTAACCACAAATCCTGGTGTGAAAAAAAGGCCACAGTTAAGGAGGTGAGATCTGAGAAAGCTTAATGAGACAGCAAAATGGGAGCTATATTAGGAGGAGTCCTGCTATGGTCTCTCTGAACTTATATAAACTACCTCTTGTCCAGTACCAGCCAAGTAAACAAAAGCAGATATCCTTTGAAAATGTTTCCATTTCTATTTTACTGCCACAACTCTAAACCTTTATAAACGACCGTGTGTGTGAAAAATGCTCCTAGAGTATAAATCCATACACAAGTATTCATTAATATTAATACTTACTAACATAAAGACGCTAACTTTGTGCTGGACACTGTGCTAACATTTTATATGTATTTTTTTATTGAACAGTCCCACAATCTCTTCTCATATCTTCCAATACATTATTTCCTCAGCACTTCACCCAATTTCTTCACTATCTTAGTCCTCTCCCACCCCTAGTTTCCCCATCCCACACTGGTCCCATTTATCTGTAATCATTCACGCATCTTCCATTTCAGGTTCCAATATTCCTACCACGCTCTCCAAAGGCTCCCTGAAAGCAGATTTGTACTGTTCTTTGAATCATATAAGTACTTTAGAAAACAAATACTCCTATATAAACTTAGTTATATAAATTTATTATGGGAGTCATATTTTTAGTCCCAGGATTTTTAAGCTTTCGCCACTATCACCCTGAAACTGTCATTACATTTCATGCAACAATCTCAAATATTAATAGGCAAAATTATCTGGCTCCTTTGAAGGTTCACTCACTCAAAAAAAAAAAAAAAACTGAAAGGTACATTAACCTCCACAGTATTTAATTTTTTGCTAACATGGTAGTTTTACATCAATTTACGATGAGAATAAAACAGGCCAAATGTGCCTAAGGACTCCAAAAGACATCAAGGCTCGGATTTTCCTGAGAATTGGCAACAAATAATTCCATACTGCCAGATATTAAAGAGTCAAAACAAAAAAGAAGCATCGCCTACACCTAGGCAAGGGGGTGGGAAGGAATGTCTAAGGAATATCAAAAATTTAATTTCTCCTTAGATTTGAAGAGATGGGGCAAGAATACAAAGGAAAGGATCAGACTGAACTGATAAAGCCAAGAATGAAAAGGAGGAGAAAACCTATTTAATCATCCTTATATAAATCCTTTAATATAGTTACTGCCTTTTATAATAAAAAAGTAAACTGTAAATAGAAAATCTGCATTATTAATATGGTTCAGCTACTGACCTTATAGAAAATATTAAGAGATAAACGAAAAAAAAAAAAAAGACTAAATCCAAGGGGAGTAAGGAAACCCAGTGTCTCCAGCAAGTAATAGCATTCCTGTCTACAGGCTGTAGGTGTGGGTATGTACACTGATTTTTAAAGGAAGAATTTTCCAGGTTCTATCATGCCTTTAAAAGTAGGCTATCAGAACTACCTTTGTTTGCATTTTATTTGCACGAAACACTGTTCACACTATCACTTCAGTTGTCTGGTATCTTGGTATCACACAGAATGCCTGAATATATTTGTTACTGGAATGTTAATAAATTAATAGATTAACATTCTGTTCAATTATTCAGTCATTTGTTAAGTTTGGCTGGTGTAAATAAGTCCCACAAAATATTATCATACCTTAGAAAACTGTTTAAAATCAAGTTTCTGGACTTAAAAATTAGAATTGTCATGACAAAACAAACAAATATATTAAAGGCATACTATGTGTCAGGTACTAAGAGTTTTTCATTTGATCTCCAAAACTATCAGTTCGGTATTATTATCATCCCACTTTACAGGGGAAAAAAAAGAAGGCCCAAAGAGGTTCAGTACATTGATTAAAACCACACAGCTAGCCAAGCAGTAAGGCTGAAATTCAACTCAGAATTAGTTGACCCCAGAATCTGAATATTTATACCACCATCTTCTGCTGCCTCTCCTACAACAAGCATTTTATCACTTAAAGGGAGTATGATATTATTTTTTTTCTTTGTCCTTACACAGGTACAAGAGGAATTGCAGAAGGACCAAAAGTACGATGGATGAACTGGAGAAAGAAACCTGAAGCTCAAAGAAATTGTGACTTGCCCAAGATCACATATCTGGGCAGAATTGGCATTTAAATATCAAAATTCTTACTGCTCAAATTCACTACTTCTACTTGGAATCCAGAGGCTAGGTCCACATACTATCCAATCGGCAGGCCTGTATACCACACATACTGCCCAATCGGCAGGCCTGTATACCACACATACTGCCCAATCGGCAGGCCTGTATACCACACATACTGTCCAATCGGCAGGCCTGTATACCACACATACTGTCCAATCAACAGGCCTGTATACCACACATACTGCCCAATCGGCAGGCCTGTATACCACACATACTGTCCAATCGGCAGGCCTGTATACAACACATACTGTCCAATCGGCAGGCCTGTATACAACACATACTGCCCAATCGGCAGGCCTGTATACAACACATACTGCCCAATCGGCAGGCCTGTATACCACACATACTGTCCAATCGGCAGGCCTGTATACAACACATACTGTCCCATCGGCAGGCCTGTACACAACACATACTGTCCAATCGGCAGGCCTGTATACAACACATACTGTCCTATCAACAGACCAGTATACCACACCGCACAATGGGAAACTCCCGGTTTTGCAGTTGGACAGAAATGGGTTTACATTTCAACTTCGTCAGTTATTAGCTGTATCTCTTTAATAATGTATTTAACATGCCTGTGAGCTCAAGTTTCCTAAATTATAAAATGAAAATAATTAAGTTACTTTGAGGATTAAATGATAAACATGAAGCAATTAGACGGCACTGGCATAGCAATCAGAAGTTTTCTTCCTTTCCACTCTCTCCCACTAGCATATAAGCTTTTCTGGGGGGAGGACACCTCTTTTATTAATTATTTTAGGTCTAACTTCTGTGTCCAAAATAATGCTTTGCACATAACAATAAAAACAAATTTGAGTCAAAACTTCCAATAACAAAATCTGATTTTTCCAACTATGGTTGTCAGTTCTCAACTGATAAAAAATATGGAAAACAAACATTTAATTTTATAATAATTAGCGTTAAAGTTTCAACAGCAGGACTAATAGTCTAATAGTTTCGTAAATCATTTAAGAACAAATGTTTAAAAAAAGTATTACAGGAGGGGTGCACAAGTAGTTCAGTGATACAATTCTTGCCTGCCATGCAGGAGAGACCTGGGTTTGATATCTGGACAACACACATCCCACCCCACCCAAACCACACACACACACACAAAAACAACAAATAAATGATGCTTCGAGAACAGGATATTCACATGGAAAAGAATGAAATGTGACACACACACACACACCCCACTTCACAGCATGCAAAAATAAAGAAAGTATAATATCTAAATGAAGTGCCTACTTAACAAGGAGCATATATCAAACAAGGAATTTCTATTTGGAGCAGGTAGGACAGTACATACTAATAACCATTTTACCAGTACAGTTAGTGTTCTATGTAGTCCAGTAACATAATTCAAAGGAAAGTAAAGGATAATAAAAGAATCACTTGTTTCTTATGATCAAATATGTGCTATTACAAAAAGGAACGAAGACGTGAGGCATGCAACGTTGTGAATGAACCTGTGGGACATTGGGTGAGGCAAAATAAGCTAGAAGCAAAAGAGCAATTAATTATTATATGATCTCCCTTAGAAAATGCTTATAAGAAAACAGGGGCATATATTGCAAGTTCTTGCAGCAGTCATATTTACTTCAGAGTAGTAATTACTATTTCTGGATTCTGAGAGGTTGTTTTATATATGTATAACATGATATTTAGACATAAGAAGAAAGCCATTCAGCTCAGGATTAAAGTAATTCAGAACACAGGGGTAAGGAGGACATTGTCTGTATTTTAGAACCTTGCCCACTCTTTGAGACCAAAGGAAAAAAGGTTTATTTTGCACATGGTCTAACTCAACCTGTCTGGATAGCTCATTTAAACAATCGAAACACAGAAAGCCCAGAATAAGAATGAGGGTCTTTAATCCTGTACAGCTTAATGTAATGCCTGGATCCATCCTACAATATATTAAGCAGATAATCAAAAAGTATTGGCAAAGTCCCTTGAGAGGTGGGAGAAAAAAATATGGAACTATTAAATTTTACCACTGGGAAAATCCCTGATACTGTGTTGAACATTGGGGACACCCAAACCACTAGACCAAGCCCTTGATCTTGAGGCTAGCTCTTGTGAGGATTGTGTATGTAGCCAAGAAGTCTACCTATAAATATGCCTAAGAGTTACTTGCGGAGAACCTCTTTTGTTGCTCAGATGTGGCTTCACTCTCTCTAGGCCCAACTCTGCAACTGAAATCACTGCCCTCCCCGCTATGTGGGGCATGACATCCAAGGGTCAAAGTCTCCCTGGTGGCATAGGAGATGACTCCCAGTGATGAGTATGGCCCTGACACTGTGGGATCAACAAAGTCTTCCTGACCAAAAAAGGGAAAAGAAGTATAACATATAAGGTATCAGTAGCTGAGAGAGTTCAAATAGAGTCAAAAGGCTACTCTGGAAGTCACTCTTACATAAGCTTCAGGTAGACATAACTACTTATCATAACTTGCTAAACCCCAATCAAAACCATTCCAGCCAATCCTAGAGAACAGCTAGGGCAATATAAAAGATTCTACAAAGGTTCCATGCACTAGGGTAACTTTCCAGAAGCCTACAATCCCCAGATGGGTCCCTGGACCAGGTAATTCCTGAAATCTAGAGGGGCCAACCTCTCCAGAACATCAGATAGTTCCATCTCCCTACCCCATATTACTGACAGCCCCTTCCAACATGATAAAATTAGAATGACCACAGCTCTAAAGAGTGGGACAGAGAGATCAAAGCTGATGGTGGAGCTATACAGAGAAGGTAGGGTTTAACAAACGAGTAGGATTGCTGATTGATTATACTGATATTTCCTTTAGTCTCCAGTACCTTAGAGCAGCTAGAAGTAAAAACCTAAAATTGTGGAATTGTAACCCATACCAGACTCTGAAATCTGTTCTACAACTAATTATTGTGCTGTGCTTTGAAATTTATTGCTTTTTTGTATATATGTTATTTTTCACAAAAAAGTCAATTGTAATGATAAAAAAATACTTATTCCTTCTAAACTCCAATGTTCTGGAGCAGCTAAAAGGAAAAATCTGAAATGATGATATGGTTGCCCATGGCAAACTCTGGGATCTGTCCTGTAACTACTTGTTGAAGAGTGCTTTGAAAACTATTGCTTTTTTCTTTCTTTGCTTTGTATATATGTTATATTATACAATTAAAAAAAAAAGCTAAAAAAAAAAAAAAAAGAACCGCTTGTTTCTTTTCCTTAATAGTTAGTGTTCCTGATAGGAAAACAAAAGTTCCTTGTTTCCCCTGAAGTTATATCTTTACATAACTTCTCCCTCAGAAATATTATAACCAATTATTACATCAGAAATGGAAAAACTAAACAGGCTCAATTTAACAACTCAGAAACAAAACTTGAGAGCAACTTGGCAAATGTACATATGCTTTGACCCAATAAACCATATCTAGAAAGAGTTTACCCGATGCATACACATGTGCAAAAGATATAATATACAAGGATGTTCACAGCAATACCAAAATTTAGAAATAGCCTAAATGTCTACACATTTCCCTATCATTAAGGAGATGATTTTAAAAGAATGTTAATAAAGAGACATCATAATACTACACAAAAATTAAAAAAGAATAAGGTGGATTTAAATGTGATGATATAGAAATATTGCCTAGATAAAGTAAACAAAAAAAATGCAGAACAGCTGAACCTTGGGGACATTATGCTAAGTAAAGTTAGCCAGAAACAAAAGGACAAATACTATACGGTCTTAGTAATATGAACTAACAGTAATGAGTGAACTTTAAAAGTTAAATTTAAGAATACAAGTTATCAGCAGACAGAAAGACGGGAGAGATTTGGCATTTGGTGGTGAAGGAGTACAGAATATGCAATAGCACTGACTGTAAAAATTCAGAAATGGATAGCACATTGCTGTCTGATGGTAGTGTAATAATATAAGTACACTGAATAAAGCTGAATATGAGTATGAGAAGGGCTGGGGACATGTATGATACCAGAAGGAAAGATACAAGATAAAGACTGTGACGGTATAAATTAGGAATGCCTAGAGTGGACAATGATGGTGATTAAATGTACAAAGATAAGAATGTTTTGGCATAAGGGAGAACAAATGAATGTCAACATTACAAGGTGTTGAAAATGGTGATGATATACAGGAAAAAAATAAATTCAATTTCTGTTGGTCTCCAATGTTTTGGAGCAGCTAGAAGAACAAATGAAAAATTGTGGAATTGTAACCCATGCCAATGAAAAATTGTGGAATTGTAACCCATACCAAACTTTAAAATCTGTTCTATAACTACTTGTTAAAATGTACTTGGAAATTTATTGATTTTTTTGTATATATGTTATATTTCACAATAAAAAAAAGTTAAAAAAAAGAAAAAAAATTTAATACAAGCTAGGGTCTATAGTCAACAGCAACGACATAATATGGTTCCACTGAATACGATAAAGACAATATGCCAAAAGTAAATGTCCCCCTATATGGGATATGACTCCCAAAGTATAAATCTCCCTGGCAACATTAAGACAGAACTCCTGGGTTGAGGCTGGCCCAGGCATCATGGGAATGAAAAAGCCTTCCTGACCAAAAGGGGGTAAGAGAGACATAAAGTTTCAGTGGCCTAGAGATTTCAAACAGAGCTGAGAGGTTACCCTGGAGGTGATTCTTATGCATTAAATAGATATCCCTTTTTAGTTTATGGTCTATTGGAGGGGCCAGAGGGAAGCACCTGAAACTGTTAAACTGTATTCCATTAGCCTTGATTCTTGAAGACAATCGTGTAACTATACAGCTTTTATAATGTGACTGTGTGATTGTGAAAACCTTGTGGCTGATGCTCCTTAAATCCAGGGTAGGAAGAGATGAGTGAGTAAAAAAAAAAGGGCCAAAAAATAAGTAATAGGGCGGGTCACAATGGCTCAGTGGCAGAATTCTCACCTGTCATGCCGGAGACCCAGGTTCGATTCTCAGTGCCTGCACATGCAACAGATAAATAAATAAGTAAAGAAAAGGGGGGTGATAAAGGGTAAAAAAAAGTTGGGTAGATTATAATTTCAGTGGTCAATGTGGGGTAAAGGATACGAGATGTAGGGTTTTTTCTTTTTATTTCTTTTTCTGGAATGAGGCAAATGTTCTAAATATGGTCATGATGATGAATACACGACTATGTGATGATATTGTGAGCCACTGTTTGTATGCTCTGGATGCACTATACATACATGAAAATACCTCAATAAAAAATATTTTAACAAAGGATACAGTATAGACTATATGATTTTCAAAGAGTTGAAACATTTCAACTGGTTGTACAAAGCTTAAAAGCAGTCACCTGGAAAGGAAGAAAAGCAGTCTGAATTTTTACTTTATACCCTCTATCTTCTATAGTTTCAGAAAATTTTGTACCTATGGTATTTTAATGATAAAAATTACTTTAAATTAAATTACTTACACTCTAGATGTATACTAGAATTATGTGGCTGACTTACTGAAACAAGGAATATCATAGATGAGTCACAATTTTCAGATAAAGTGAGAATATGGAGATGGAATACAAGTTACTGCCCAAGTAGTAGAGGGATTCTATGCAGTATATGTAAGGTGGGCTTCTGAGGAACACAGCAGCAGTGGCAGTAGCCCAGGCTTCAGGACACTGGTGAGAGCCAGTTGGCCACTTCAACGACCAACGCCTACCACCTTACAGAACTCAGACTAAAAAAGAGTCTGGTGATTGGCCACACCTGTGAAAGGTTTTTCAAACCATCACCTCTGTATTTCCCCATGACACCCCTTAATACTAAAATTATGTGAAAAGAGGAAAAAGAATTTTGGTGAGGTGAGGCATTAAGAAGGAAATCACTGAGACTAAAACAAATAAACAAAAAACAAAAACCTTAAGCTTATACATATTTTCATTACAATTTAAACTTCTAATGAATATCAAGGAATGACAGGGTCAAGAACCCATGATATATACTACTTTTCTATAAACACCAAGAAAACTATGGTCATACACTTAATTAGGTGCAGGAAATAAGTACTCTAGACATAACTAGGTAAAAAAATTAGTAACAGTGGGCAAGGAACAGCGGCTCAATGGCAGTTATTGCCTGCCATGCCGGAGACCCATGTTCTTTCCCAGTGTCTGTCAATGTTTAAAAAAAAAAAAAAAAAAAAGTAACTGGGTGATTATAAGCAAGATATTTATGTTCTGGACTCAGCTACTTAATCTGTAACATGATACCACGACAATCTCACCTACCTTAAGGAAGAAAATTGGATGACTTCTTGAGGTACTTTTCAGCTCTAATATTTGAATTTTCATTTGCTCAAACACTGAGTTGAGCTCCCGTTATAGGTAACTTTCTACATCTCTCAATGTTTCAGCTGCTTCTCGTCACCCCATGTGCTTGTTTGAAATGATGTATGTTCCTTAGAAAAGCCATGTTTTAAACAAAATCCCATTTTGCAACAGCAGAATAATCCCTATTCAATACTGTATGTTTGAAACTGTAATCAGATCATCTCTGTGGATGATGTGATTTAGTCAAGAGTGGTTATTAAACTGGATTAGGTGATGACATGTCTCCACCCATTTGGGTGGGTTTTGATAAGTTTCTGAAGTCCTATAAAAGAGGAAACATTTTAGAGAATGAAGGAGATTCAGAGAGCAGAGAATGCTGCAGCACCACGAAGCAGAGTCGAAGCAGAGTCCACGAAAAGAGCCAGCGACCTTCGGAGATGAAGAAGGAAAACGCCTCCCTGGGAGCTTCATGAAACCGGAAGCCAGGAGAGAAAGCTAACAGATGACGCTGTGTTCACCATGTGCCCTTCCAGCTGAGAGAGAAGCCCTGACTCTGTCTGCCATGTGCCTTCTCACTTGAGAGAGAAATCCTGAACTTCATCGGCCTTTTGAACCAAGGCATCTTTCCCTGGATGGATGCCTTAGATTGGACATTTCTAAAGACTTGTTTTAATTGGGACATTTTCTCAGCCTTAGAACTGTATACGAGCAACTTATTAAATTCCCCTTTTTAAAAGCCATTCCGTTTCTGGTATATTGCATTCCGGCAGCTAGCAAACTAGAACACCTTGCTAACCTAACAGTTATCATCAGTCATCATTGGCAAATAAAATGAAAAGCAACTATTGTTACAAATGCAGCACCACCTCCACAAAGCCCCCACAAACTGATTAACCCTTAGTTAATCTAAATGAAAATAGAACATCTAAATGAAGGAAAGAGGTGAGAACTTCCTTAAAAAAGTGCGAACAAGCACTGTTCTACTAGGCTAAATACTACAGCTGCTATGGGAAAAGATTTCGCTTACACAAAAATAACATTAGAATCCACAACACAAAATAGCTGTAAGTATATTTAAGGGCTATAATTTTTCTGAGGCTGAATGCCTCTCAGCCACACCAGGAATTCCTGATTGTTCAAAGGTGGCTGTCTTCAGAAAGTCCATTCAATTTAAGGGCTTTCAATTTCCAACTCTAATAACTGGCATTTTCTATTTGAAATTTTAGCAAAGCCATTTCCTTTTCAGGATATAAAATGGACTAAGGTGAACTAATACTTTAAAATACATGGGTTAAGGGTATAATTTTAGGGTAAATATATCTTCTTTATTCTACCTACTACCTGTCTTTTAAACTGGATAAAAGTTTAAAGTTTATATCTTTATAAACTGAACTTTATAAAGATAGGGGGAGGATGTTGGGGCAGGAGGATATTTCACTGCAATTAAAAAAAATTTTTTTTATTATAAAAATAACCTATATGCAAAGCAAGAAAGAAAAAAGCAATAGTTGTCAAAGCATTCTTCAACAAGGAGTTTCAGGACAGATCCCAGAGTTTATCATGGGCTACCCTCAGATTTTTCCTTCTAGCTGGTCCAGAACATTGGAGGCTAGAAGGAATAATTTTTTTTTTTAATCACAATCGACTTTTCTGTGAAAAATAAGGTATATACAAAAAAACAATAAATTTCAAAGCACATCACAACAATTGGTTGTAGAACAGATTTCAGAGTTTGGTATGGGTTACAATTCCACAATTTTAAATTTTTACTTCTAGCTGCTCTAAGATACTGGAGACAGATGTATCAGTATAATGATTCAGCAATCACACTCATTTGTTTCATTGCAATTTTATTCAATATGCAATACCTCAAAGCCCACTCTCAGCACATAACCACAAACACATACATAACAACAAATCTTCAAAAAGCAAGCAATATATTTTCAGCAAATTATCAATAAACATATAAAAATAACCAACCTTATCTATTGCTTATATTAACTAAACTGAGTAAATTAAATGCAGCTCTGGAAACTTGCATGTGACTATACATTTTTATATTTAAACACTAGCTTCATAATTAGCTAACAAATATAAGTTTCAACAGCAGTCAACTGAAAATATTTCACTTAAAACACTTTCAATTTTAGCAAAATAAAAACAAAAATGTTTAATAGTAAATTATCTGAAGTGTTTTCAACTAAAATATAATTTAGGTGATTTGCCATGGTTGGGGACATGTGTCAACTTGGCCAAGTTGTGGTACCTGTTTATCTGATTGGGCAAGTGCTGGCCTGTCTGTTGCAATGAGGACATTTCACAGGATTAGATCATGATCACATCAGCTGCACCCACAGCTGATTCCATTTGTAATCAGCCAAAGGGGAGTGTCTTCTACAATGAGTGAGGAAGCCTTTTAAGGAGGACTCAGAGGAGACAGGTCCCATTCCTGCTTCGGCTGGTGAGCCTCTCCTGTGGAGCTCATCCAGACCATCCATCGGAGCCATCGGCTTCACAGCCTACCCTGTAGATTTTGGACTCTGCATTCCTGCGGTCACATGAGACACTTTTATAAATTTTATATTTGCAAGTGTTCCCTGTTGATTCTGTTTCTCTAGAGAACCCTAACTAATACAGGTGACATCCAGCATATAGGTACATGGTAGTCAGTTAAAGCCCAGAATTTTCAATTTTAAGATTTTTACTTCATCTTTTTCTAAATTTCCAGACCATTCTTGTCTAGTGACTATTTGCAAACAAAAATGTATAAACTGGTAACAATTAGCAAACAAAATTCAGAACAAGAATTATGCTTAGTTCCAAACCTCATTTATTGTGGACCTGTGTGCAAATGCTGTAATTTTAAATTCCATTATACAACAGTGTTTTAGTTTGTTAATGCTGCTGGAATGCAATATACCAGAAATGGGTTGGCTTTTATATAGGGAATTTATTAAGTTGCAAGTTCATAGTTCTAAGGCCTTAAATATGTCCAAACTAAGGCATCCAGAGAAAGGTATCTTGACTCAAGCTGATGGTCATGGTTTCCTGTCTGCTAGCTTTCTTTCCTAGCTTCTCTTTTCAAAAGACTTACCCAGGGTCATTTTCCTTCTGCATCTCCAAAAGTCTCTTGTCTGTACCAGCTCTGAAGCTTTTTTCAAAACGGTTCCCTCCTAAAGGACTCCAGTAAAGGAACCACTTTGAATGGGTGGAACAAGTCCATGGAAACCACCTATTCAAAAGGTCCCACCCACAATATTGAATCAGAATTAAAGAACATGGCTTTTCTGAGGTACACAACAGTTTCAAACCTGCACACTTAACTCTTCCCAGTTCATGTAATAGATTTACCTAACCTTTCTAAGTTTGAGAGTACAAAAACAATCCAAATCAATTCTTATCACAAATAAAATGAAAACATACTGATATTTTGTGAATTCACCTAACAAAGAATTGGCCTGAACTATGGATTCCCCACTTCTAGAGCAATGGTGAGAGCCAGTGGTTTAAAAGATATAAAACAATGTTTCTTGAAAGGAACAATTACAAAGACATGGAAAATTAAATTTATTTAGAAGAACAAAGTAAAATACAACATTGAGTCCCTGATGTGAAATCCTTGGAGCCAGATCATAATTTTTTAATTGTATAAAGGTAATACAGCATATAAATACTATAATAAAAAACACCCCCAATAGCATTTGAAATAGTCCTCATATGTAAAACACGTTAATATTTCCATAGTAAACCATGAATAAAGACTATAAATAGCATCATGTCAATTCAGGACAGGGACTGCCACTGAATGAATTTTGTGTCAAACTTAGAAAAAAATTGGTTTTCAGAGTTTTCTGGATTTTTGAATTTTGAATAAGATTTTGGATCTGTAAAATTAATATTTAAGTAAGTTTCAAGGAAGAATGAAAATGTTTATAAGAATATATAACATCAATTTTGAATATTTCAAATAAGCCCTCCACAAAATTCCATTTGAGCAAGCAACAGACTTCACACCCTGTCTGTAAAATAATGAATGCAGAAAAATGAGTTACATAAATAAAAAGAGAAATTAAGACCTTCAATATGACTACATAGCAAAATCTGTAATCATCACTTTCTTAATACTGAAAATTAACAGAGCCACTACTGTACCTCTAACATCTGAAAATGGGAAAAGGTCATCTTTCAGGTGAAAAGCAAAAGTTTTCTGGACTAAAAAACTAATAAAATACAGAAAGAAAGAGAGAACAGGAGATCTTCCTTTTTATGAATTCTAACAAGAATCCATGTAATACTCAAATCTAAGCATTATAAATAAAACAAAAATATCTGCCAGAAGACACAGCCTACTGTGAAAACCAATGAGCCAATATATATTACCTTTTTACAATACCTCAGTTATAACTGCCTTCATTATCTACTTAACAACTGTTCCTTCAAAGCAGCTAAACATTCTTGAGCCACAACCCATCTACTTTTAAGGCAAGTTAAATCAAGTGCTTTGCTACTAGACTTTACTGAAATAAGAAATCTACCCAACTCTTTACCCAGCATTATGCTGGACCAAAAAGTGAAGATTTTCCCCACATCACTCTCACAAATCTGAAATCTCTACATTTGAATAGTTACCATCATACACTAGGGATCTGAAAGACAACCAGTTAAAGAATAATACAAAAAACCCACACGACAAACAGTAATTATCACATTTGTGACTGGAGATTATGTTTATACTTCAATTATAAATAACAATTATTGTCTAAATACTATATTGTGAAAATGTACAAATGTACACAAACTCTAAAAAAGCTATCTATCTAGTCCAAGGATTATAACTGATTTTTGCTATTGACATTTTACAAGTCTGGTAAAGCCTATGAATCTCAGAATAAAAAATTAAAATCCATAAAATCAAATAAAAAGGATTACAAAGGGAATTATTACATTCAAATACAATCATAAAAATACTTTTTAAAACTTAACATAGTAATTTAAGTAGTTTTCTATTAACATTAAATAACAGTTCTAGAGTTGGTTCATACAACTCTAATTTTAGAGTAGGTCTGAATATAAACTCATAATTGAAGAAAATGCTAAATTTCTTAATAAAATTTTATTTATTTAGAATAAATAGGCAATTATTTTTTCCCATTCATGTTTACAGACATCAAATTAAGAACTCCTGAAACAACACTGATGAGAAACTCACTATGCAGTCAAGCAATATATTTTTCATAGTACAGCTTGAATGACTAGAAAATATTACATTGTAAAAAAGTAAAATCCATCTCCTATAGATTTAACAATTGGGTTTAGTTGGTTTTGTCCTTTGGTATCACTTAGACCTATATTCAATTATCGTTTTTTCCATCAATCTATTTATTAATGAAATGGAATATTGTAGCATAGAAGATTTATACTCGGTACAAATGCACTCTATGTAAGGAAACAGGATAAGTACCATTTCATGCAATTTTAATATCACTTATTCCTGTGTATGCATGCCCTGGGTTGCAAGGTAAAATGCAATTATTTTCTTATTAGTCACTATCATTGTCAGGCTCATGTGTCAACTTGGCTAGGTGCTGGTGCCTGGCTGTCTCGTTAGGCAAGTGCTAGCCTGGTCTGTTGCTATGAGGACACATCATGGACTTAAATCATGATCACAATGGCTGCATCCACAGCTGACTGCATTTGTAATCAGCTAAGGAGTGCCTTCTGCAATGAGAAATGCTTAATCTAATCACTGGAAGGCTTTTAAGGAGGGTTCAGAAGAGACAGTCACTCTTTCTGCTTCAGCCACCAAGTCTGTTCTGTGGCGATCCCCCTCCATCGGAGTCGCCAGCTTCACAGACTGCCCTAATGGATTTTGGACTCTTCCATTCCCACAGTTGTTCAGCCAGCCTCTCCTGAGAGTTTGCTGATCTTCATCGCAGTTGCCAGCTTGCGGCCTGCCCTACAGACCTTGGACCCTTACATTCCCACAGTTGCCCAGCCAACTTCTCCTGAGAGCTTGTTGAGGACTTCATCAGAGTTGCCAGCTTACAGCCTGCCTTACAGAACCTGGACTCTACATTCTCACAGTTACATGATACACATATAAATTTTATATTTACGGTATCTCCTGTTGATTTTGTTTCTCTAGAAAACCCTAGCTAATACAATCACACTCAAATTGATTTCGATTTAGAAAAGGGTTTCTCAACCTCAGCAATTTTGGGCTGGATAATTCTTTGTCGTGGGGGCTGTCCTATGCCCTGCAGGACATTTAGTAGCATCCCCACCTCTACCCACTAGAAGCCAGCAGAATATCCTCCTAGGTATGACAACCAAAAATGTCTCCAAACTTTGCATATGTCCTCTAAAGGACAAAATCACGGATTTAGAGTAAGACCTGTACCTCTTCAGGCTGACATTCTAGTTCTAGTTCACCCTACTGTATTCCTTCCTGTGTTCTCCTTCCAAATCCACTCCCTATTTTGTGCACTTCTCTTCTGAACACACTCTAGGATTCTATCCTCCTAACTTGAAACAGTTCCCAGAAACGAACACAGAACTCCAGACATAATCTGATCAGCAGCAAATACATTACTAATTCTATATATTATACTTGTAACTGATGCAAATTAAGATGAGCTAGCATTTTTGGAGACTTCCTAATATTGTTGATTTGCATGAGATTCCTATAGAATTAAAATTTTAAGTCTTTTGCTAACATATTAGTCTACAAAATAATACTTCTCAAGCTTCAGGCTAACCTACTGAATAACATCCTTTTTGAGTACAACTAGTCAACAGGTTCCTAATTCATCTAAACATACTTGCATTGAGCCCTTATATGCAAAAATACAATGAAAGACTGCTGAATTCCAGATATATTATGGCTAATGCACTTTCCTGATCTACAAATATGGTAACTCTCTTTCTCTCACACGCATGAATTAACAACTCTGTATTTAATAAACCATATTGGTTGCTATGAATGGGATTCGCATAGCCTTCCATCCTCAAGACAGATTCTCCTCTTTGGTGTTTTAGCATAATAATAATTAACATTTCTATGAACAGTCTTAAGAGTTCAGCTTTTTGCAATATGAGTTTAAAATAACCAGATTACACGCTCCTTTTAAAATTCTTACTTTATAATATACAAACATCTTTCTGAAAATGTTTCTAAAATTAATATAAATATATGCCATCGTATACAAAAATAAAGATACTACAATTTTATAAAATGTTCACAAAAGCTCACAAATAACTCTTTGTATACACCCCAAATTTCCCTCAAACTTAGAATAAGCTCAATATATTTGGCAGATAAAATTATTAATTGACATAAGATGTTAAGAAATTCTTAATTAACAAATTAGCTAAATGCTTTGTTTAATCCTGTTTTGTACTTGGCCTCAGTTGTCTCTTCTACAAAAAAATGGAGATAATATCCAACTTTGCCATGTCACTGTGAGAATTATTATGAGACAGCATGGACCAAAGGGTCCAGCACAGTAGCAGATGAACATATTTAACCAGTGTATGTTACTTTGTTCAAACATCTGGCCACCCAATGACTTACAGTCCTTTCTAAAAAAGTAAGAGGATGAATTAAACACTATACTAAATAAGATGTAAGCCAAGAGTAGGTAATAACCAACTTAATATTATCTAACAATATGGACCCATGAATAAAGAAAGAATTACACTTAACTTCTAGTTCAAAGCTTTCTAACCTTAATGTGTACTATAGCAATGAAGCATCACAAGTGAATAAAAAGGAACAGGTTTGTTAAGATTCTGACAAAAAGCTTAAAACAGAATTTGACCCTAAGAATCTGTACTATCCAGTACAACCCCTAGAAGTCCCCAGATAGGGATATAAATAAAATGGTACTGGCCTTTCTCTAAATTCTGATGTCACCACTTGGTGTAGCTAAGTGATAGTAGATTGAGTCTGAATTCCTGATGCTATTCCTCTTCAGAGAAAAATCAACTACAATTATCTTTGTAAAACTATAATCCAATCTTCCTACACTCTAGAATGAAATAGCAAACAGACTGCTCAGGAAGGCTCAGAACCAATGAATTCTAGCAAAGGTGGAAGCCCTCATTTTAAATTAAATAAGAAACCTGGTTAGACCTGATTAAACTGCAAGTTCATCTCACTGGGATCTAGCATTTTGTCACTAATGCAAGACTGGATCCTGGGAACTCATATTGCTTTCCACGAAGTAATATGACCAGTCTTATTACCTAGATTTTGAGAAGAAGCTTATCTTTTGACATTATTTTAAGGTAGAAAGAAAACATTTCCCAACTTTCATCAATTGAGTGCAGCATTCCTAGAGGTAACAGCTGACTTGACTTATTTCAACAGGCACCGATCACTGATGTCTACAGATTAAGAACAGGAAAAACAATTTATCATAATTGCATTCATTTTTCATGACAGTATAAAAACAGATTCAGTTTATGGGGTCCAAGTAGCTTCAAATACTTAAATCAACTAAAATAACTTCCTGGAATAAATTTTATCAACTAAACTCAATATCAACATAAAATTATATTCTGTATCAATATAAAAGTATAGTTCTCAAGGACATGAAGATAAATTTGAAGTAAAATATCCGCCTTTCAAAAGAGGATTTCTCTCTTGACATTAACGAAAACTTGCTGTTTATTGTTTTCTAAAAATTGTTACAAATTTAATTTATAAATTTAAGAAAATGCCAAAAAAAATACATCTGGTTTCTTTCCCCTTCAACTAAACAAGCTAATTATAAAGTTTGTATTTCCTATGGGGAAGATAGATGAGCAAGAAATACAAGGAAATCCTGAAAAAGAATAGTTATATATAAGGGAGACCAGACTAGAAGATGTCTAAAAAGATTATAAAACCTCTACATTAAAAAATATACATATATTTGTAGAATTGGAAGAAGAAAATTCTGAAAACAACACATATAAAATTAATATACAATTTATATATAATTAAGGAAGATTAAGATTTTAGAAAAGAATTTTTTTTTTACTTTTTTTATCGTATATATAACATACATACAAAGCAAAGAAATAAAAAAGCAACAGTTTTCAACGGACTCTTCAAAAAGTGGTTACAGGACAGATCCCAGAGTTTTTGTCAGGGGCTACCATATGATCCTCTCGTATTTTACCTTCTAGCTGCTCCAGAATATAGGAGGCTAGGGCTTAATTGATTTTTTTTTATCATCACAATCGACTTTTTTCCTTCTTTTTTTGTGAACAATAACATATATACAAAAAAAGCCATAAATTTCAAAGCACAGCACCACCATTAGTTATAGAACATATTTCAGACTTGACATGGGTTACAATTTCACAATTTTAGGTTTTTACTTCTAGCTGCTCTAAAATACTGGAGACTAAAAGAGGTATCAATTTAATGATTCAGCATTCATATTCACTTGTCAAGTCCTATCTTCTATGTATAACTCCACCATCATTGATCTTTCCATCCCTCTCTTTAAGGTTGTCTGGGCTATGGCAATTCTAAATTCTTTATATTGGAAGGGTCTGTCACTAATATGGGGTAGGGAGATTAAACTATCTAATGTTCTGGAGAGGCTGGGGTAGGTTTCTGAACTTATCTGGACCAAAGACCCATATGGAGGCTGTAGATTTCTGGCGAATTACTCTAGTGCATGGAACCCTTGTGGAATCTTATATATTGCTCTAGGTGTTCTTTAGGATTGGCTAGAATGGTCCTAGTTGGGGATTAGCAAGTCATGATAGGTAGCAAGGTCTACCTGAAGTTCGCGTAAGAGCAACCTCCAGAGTAGCCTCTTGACTCTATCTGAACTCTCTGCCACTGATACTTTATTAATTACACTTCTTTCCCCACTTTTGGTCAGGATGGAACTGTTGATCCCATGGTGCCAGGTCTGGATTTATCCCTGGGAGTCATCTCCCACGCCGTCAGGAGACTTTCACCCCTGGATGTCATGTCCCACACAAGGGACAGGGCAATGATTTCACTTGCAGAGTTGGGCTTAGATAGAGTGAGGCCACATCTGAGCAACAGAGATCCTCCAGAAATAACTCTTAGGCATGCCTATAGGTCGTTAAGCTTCTCTGCTATCTATATAAGCTTCACAAGAGTAAGCCTCATGATCGAATGGCATGGCCTATTGATTTGGGTATCCCTAAAGTTTGACAAGTATCAGGGGATTCCCTGATGGTAAGGTTTAACAGTTTCATGTTCTTTCTCCCCTCCCTCAGGCGACTTTACTAATACTTTTTGATTATCTGCTTAATAATCTAGGATGTTTCTAGGCATTACAATAATTTATACAGGATTAAAGGACCTCTTTCTTATTCTGTGCTCCCTGTGTTTCAATCGTTCAAATGAGCTATACAGATAGATTGAATTAGAGTATGCACTAGAGAAAATTTCAGTTCCAGATCAAATAAACCTTTCTTCCATTGGTCTCAAAGAGTATGTGTGGTTCTAAAATATATACATTGTCTTCCTTACCCCTATGTTCTAAATTACTTTAACTCCAATCTCTTCGGCTTCATTCTTATCTCTATATATCAGGTTATGTATACAAAACAGCCTCTCAAAATCCAAATCTAAAGATATTAATGACCACTCTAGATTTAATGTGTCTGCTCTAAAAGCTTACAATCAAGGCCCTTGTTTTCTTATAAGCATTTTCTAAAGGTGACCTTACTATTGTTGTTTTTTTGTTTCTGGCTTATTTTGTCTCACCAAATGTTACACATGTTCATCAACATGGTTGCATGTCTCAAGAACTTTGTTCCTTTTTGTAACAGCACAACCTTCCTTCTTAAATATACACCATGATTTGCCAATCTACTTCTCTGTCAGTGCATCCTTTAGCCACCTGCATGCATCGGGCATCATGTAGAAGGCCCAAAGTCCACAGTCCTTCAACATTCTCAATTTTAGATAATTTCATTGTTCCCAAGAGAAAGAAAACCAAATAGGAAATCTAAACCTCCTCTTAACTCTTGTCCCTCATCCCATTATTAATCTCTGCTGTTGCTGTGGCAGTGCTTATGGTTTCCAGCTCATAGCACACAACAGCAGTTTTCCCCCTATACCCTGGACTTAAACACTCTTTATACAAGGATCATATCTTTGAAGTAATTCTTAAGAGAACTAATTCATATTTCTAGTGTGAATCATGGACGTGTAGGTCTATACAACCCCTCTCAATCTTATTCATCTTCAATATGGTAATATTACTTCTAGACCCACTAGAGAATCACCTTTGCTCCTATCCATTTCCTTACATTGGAGTTCAACCTCATTAGCTAACGGTTCACCCATCTTTAGTTTCTATGTATCTCTAAATTCCCTACATTCTGTGTTATAAGCCTCTGATTATACCTTTATGCTAGTCATAAAAGTGGAATCATACAGTATCAATCCTTTTGTGTCTGGCTAATTTCTCTCAGCATTATGTCCTCAAGGCTGATTCATCTTGTCATGTTAGTTTTTCCAAATCTTCAAAGTAGGTTGCTGGAATTTTGATTGGTACTGACTGAGTTCAATCTGTAGATATGGGGAGAACTGACATCTTAACTATATTTAGCCTTCCTATCCATGAGCAGGGAATGTCTTTGTACCTATTTAGAGCTCCTTTGATTTCTTTTAGCAATGCTATGTAGTTTTCTGTGCACAAGTCTTTTACACACTAGTTAAGTTCATTCCTAGGTATTTGATTCTTTTAGTTGCTATTTTGAATGAAATTTTTTCCTTAACTGACTCAACTGGGTCATTGCTTGTGTATAGAAATGTCATTGATTTTTACACATTATTTTATATCCCAACACCTTGCTGAATTTGTTTATTAGCTCAAGTAACTTTGCTGTACATTTCTCAGGATCTTCCTAGTATCAAATCATCTGCAAAAAATGAGTTTTACTTCTTTCTTTCCAATTTGGATGCTTTTTATTTCTTTGTCCTGCCTGATCGCTCTAGCTAGAACTTCTAGCACAACATTGAATAATAGTTGTGACAGTGGGCATCCTTACCTTGTACCTGACCTTAGGGGGAAAGCTCTCACTCAGTCTATCTCCACTGAGTACAATGCTAGCTATCGGTTTTTTGTATACTCCCTTTATCATATTGAGATAGGTACCTTTGATTCCTCTCTTTTGGAGTGTTTTTACAGAAAAGGATGCTGAATTTTTTCAAATGCTTTTTCAGCCATCAATTGAGATGATTCTTCCCTTTCAATTTGTTAATGTGCTATATTACATTAATTGATTTTTTTGTGTTGAGCTATCCTTACATTCCTGGTATGAACCCCACTTGGTCATGGTGTATAACTCTTTTAACGTGCTGTTGGATTTGATTTGCTAATATTTTTTTGAGAATTTCTGCATCTATATTCATTAGGGAGATTGGCCTGTAGTTTTTCTTTCTTGTAGCATCTTTACCTGGGTTTTGGTTTAGCTTCATAAAATGAGTTAGGTAGAGTTCTTTTTTCCACAATTTTTTGGAAAAGTCTGAGTAGGATTGGTGTTAATTCTTTATGGAATGTTTGATAATATTCCCCTGTGAAGCCACCTGGCCCTGGGCTTTTCTTTGTAGGAAGATTTTTGATGACTGATTGAATCTCTTTACTTGTGATTGGTTTGTTGAGATCTTCTATTTCTTCCTGAGTCAGTGTAGCTTGTTTGTGTGTCTCCAGGAATTTGTCCATTTCATCTAAGTTGTCTTGCTTGTTGGCATATAGTTGTTCATAGCATCCTCTTATGATTTCTTTTACTTCTTCAGGGTCTATGGTAATGTACTCCTCATTTCTGATTTTGTTTGGAACCATGTAATTATTTTAAATAATAAAAATTAAATTTTAGCAAAAAGCAATCACTAAAAATTTAAAACCAACTAAAATGAAAGTTTAATGGTGTATCAAACTGGTGACATTACCACAGGGAAAAAAAGGATTTTTCAAGTGATTTTTAAAAACAGTATTTTGATTTTACATTCCTAATGGATTATATTCTAAGGACAAGCATCTGCAATGAAATATTAATCCTAATTCAAAAGTCCTGCGGTCAGTTTGTCAGTAGTACTACTGGTATTATTATGTATAATTATAAAAGAGAAAATAAGTAACTGTGTTAATAGAGTCAAAAGCCAAGATTTTTCAGTGTAAGAGAAAGAGATGTAAAATCAAAGACATGAAATAAATACCTGGAAGACTAAATCCAAACTGAAATATCTCCTGGTTCTTTCCACGGCAAAGGCCGACCTATAAACATAAGCATTTCTGGCACCCAGATTGCAGCCTGTATATGTTTCACCATCAAAGTGAAAAACCACGGCTCCATTGAGAAATGGTTTAGCCTTGAAGTCTAGGTCAGAAAATGTACAAGATGAGTTTGGGACATCTTGTTATGCCAAAAAACAAGGATGCTGTGAAAGACTAATCATCTTGAGTCAAAAGAACCCTCTAGCCAAAAAATTTGGCCAAAGGTGGGACAATTTGAATACCAGCAAGTACCTGAAACATGCAATAAATAAAAATCTACAAGTTCATAATAAATTAAAGAAAAATGATAAAGCCAAAAAACAAAATTGAAATCATGTTCATCTCTGAAGGTTACTAGAGCACCAACTTCATACCCCGAAAATAAGTAATTAAAGAGTAAGAATTCAGAATTTATCCTGCTTTCCTATACAAATTGTATAGCTTAAATGATGAGGAAAAGTTGTTTCTATTTTTTAATGAAGAATTCCAGCTTTCGGGTGGGCCACGGTGGCTCAGCAGGTAAGAATGCTTGCCTGCCATGCCCGAGGACCCGGGTTCGATTCCCGGTGCCTGCCCATGTTAAAAAAAAAAAAAAAAAAAAATTCCAGTGAATGACTATGAAAGGAAATGAAAGAATTAGAAAACATCATTTTGTAACCCCTAATTAATTCAGGTCAAGAACCTCAATGGATTAGAACATTAGAAGAAAGAATAATAGGGACTATTAAAATAGAGGGATCAGGATGTCATAATTTCACTTAGACATTATATGCCTACTAGAATGATGCCATGTGAATGCACAGCACTATTTATGAAGTATTCCTGTGAAATACTTGGACCTGAATCTAATCAAGGCTTTAGAGCTATAGGAAAAAGTCAAATCAGCCCCTACCCTGAACTCCCATTTCCCCTCAATCCCCACCCCCAAAATAAGACAAAGTCCAGAATGTGGACATTTCACAGGAAAATTAACCCAGTTTTTCCAGCAAATCTATGGCATGAAATTAAAATGGGGGGGGGGGAGAGGGAGGGAGGAAGAATGGCTTCGACTAAGAGATATAAGAGTCAAATATAATGAGTGAGCTTTCTTTGAGTCCTGAGTCAAATTAATTGCAAAACAAAACATTTTTAAGAGAATCAGGGAAAACTGCATATGGACTTCATTAGCAGTAACGACTATGACTAATTTCATTGATGTGATTAGTACATCGTGGTTAGAAATTTTTTTGAGATGCACACTAAAGTAGGGGAAAAATAACATGATGGTTTTTAGGATTTGCTTTAAAATAGTTCACCCAAAAATAATAATGAAGAATGAAAAAGTTAGAAAATTCTGAAGTCCGAGGGATAAATATAAGAGTTTCCCCATACTGTTATCTGCTTTTGCCTATGTTTGAAATCTTCATAAATATGTGTAATATGAAAACAGTGCAGTTCTAATTATAAATTATTATTTAGAATTAAACCTATTTTCATAAAAATACATATGGTATTGAAAAATTCAAGGAATGTGATTCCCTACACAATGAGTTATTTAACATCAAAAGCCAAAAGTCTCTCACTTATGTTGAGCAAGCAGCAAGTCTATGGGGGAATATGAGAAAGTGAGGAAGAGACTTGGAAATAGTTAAATGCCAGTCCAGCACTTTCACATAGTAGCCATGTAGCCTTGGGTTAGACACTTGAGTTCTCTCAAGTTTCCTACTCTACAGAGGTAGTACTACTTATTTCAATATTATGGGTTTATTAAATGATTTATGGTATATAAAAGCACCTGCTACAAGTGAGGCACTTGGTGATAAATGACTCTGTTTTTGAAATACAATCCCCAAGAGTTCAAATCAGTTCCAATGATTTAACTGATTCTACCCAATCAACACACATTAAAGTCTGAAACGTATTCTTGCTCAAAGAAAATAACCATATTAATGGACCTAGCCTCAATATTGTAAAATCCAAAAGAAAATTCAAAGCAGAGAAAATAGAAAAGTTTTTATAACTTCACTCTTAAATCTTAACTGAAATCCGTCTTTACGTAAAATAATAAAAAGAAGTTTCTAAATTTGAATGACAAGAGTAATTCACCATATAAATTCTATACACAAACACTGGTAGACATCACTTACTTGTATTTACAGTAACTTTCACATCAAAGTAATGTAAATATTCAAATAGAGTAAACTGATTCAAAGAAACTTCCTACAATCACAAATACTTCCCTCTGTATCTTTTTAGTACTAAAAACTGAATTCACACCACTCAATTTATTTCAATTAAAAAAACTTCAAGCAACTTTTCTAAAATAAGAATATCTTCAAATCTCTATTGTAGTATTACATTAGCAAACAAACACAAGCACATTTAAAATCAGTTTCTTGAGTCTTCCCACACGTTAAGGCCTTTCATGCTTTACACATTAATAGGGGTGACAGAGACAGATGTGGAAAGAACAAACAGAAGAAACAAAATAATTTTTGGTAGAGGGTGTAATGGCAGTAATATGAATATTAGTGCCTTACAGTTAGGATTGTACAAAATAAAATAAAATGCTTGTTTTGACTCAAGTATTTGACATTTTCTGCCTTCGTATGATGAGTGATCCTGAACTACATATTCAGTACCAACCAGTACCTCCCGCCTACCCCTTCTGTTTCACTCTTTGCATTATCAGATGACTACAGTGGATTGGAATGTCACTTGGTACCAGGCATGAGAAAAACAAAAAGGTAAGCTGCATAAATCAGCACAGAGCCTTTGGAAAGGAGGTCATGTTTTGGGGAGAATTTTTAACAGCAGTAACATACAAAAGGAACACAGAGCCTCCATGCAGAACAGCAAAGCGAGACTGATGAAAATAGTTCACTTCAATTAAGGAGTTTTCTTAATACAACTGCAAAAGAAAATTATGAAAAGAACCAATTACCAAAGTAGTTTCTCCTTTAACGTTATTGAAACATTCCTTTGACTAGCATAACACTCCCAACTCCTATTCTTGAGAATCTAGCACAGTGCTGAATAAATATCCCACACTAAAACATACATATATCAACTAAAAAACAGTCCATTCTGGCATACATTTCTTAGATAATTAATGGAACATACCATAGGCACGAACACATACGAAAGGATACAGGTGGGAAGTTCTGTCTGGGGAGGCAGAAAGGGAGAAGGAAATACACAGAAACGCCTCAGTTATTTCTGAAACGTTCTGAGACTTATTTAAGTAAAAGAATTATAGATAATTATATCGCCTTGTTGATTTGGGAATTAAATGAAATAAACTGGTTATGTCTAATCAGGGTTAGGTCATGTGTCATCAAAATAGATGTGACTATGACTGATATTAATAAGGTGGAATGGTATTACTATCACAATAAATGAACTCTCAAAGGATTTAGGCTGCAGGAGAACCAAGAGCTTACAAGGAAATAATTATAGTTACATAGGACAAAGGTTTTCTATATTTTCCATAATAATTCTCAAGGAAAGAAAAGGAAGGGGATGGGGAGAATTGTCCTTAAGGGAGAGATAAAAACCCAGAACATTATTACAAGTCAGACCTCAGAAGCTGGGGTCACAAATCAGTTCAAAGAAAAAACTCATTTCACAGTAATGCTTTTAAATCATATAAAAAATTTTGAATATTCAGTAATATGATATCAATCTATAATTTTTTTAAAAAACAAATGAAAATTGCAATTTTCATTTATAACCAAAAATACTCAGAATAGGGATTAAGTCCAGGGGACAGGCCACATTTGCTGTTAATAACTGGGATGGGGTAGGAGTAGAAATCACGATCTCCCTAGCTTTAGGCAATGGAGAAAGTATAATGAACAAAAGAGTCTCTCCTCTCACAGAACCCTATGAGAACCCTCTAGTCTAATAGGAGGAAGCACACAATAAATCAATAAACATATAATATGACAAGCTGTTATATACAATATAAAGAATTAAATCAAGCATAGGAATTCAAAGTAACCAGGGAATAAAAGTAGAAGGGAAGGTATAATTTCCCATGAAGTCATCAGATAAGGACTTCTCTAATGAGGGGATACTTGAACAATGACCTAACTACAGAGAGAGAGCATTCAAAGCAGGAAGAACAACTGCAAAGACCTAGAGGCAGAGGCCTCCTTGGCACTGTTTGACAAGCAGCAAGAGAACATGAGAACTTTGCAGCTGGAGTAGAATGAGAAGGGGGTAAAATGGTATTAGATTGACTGCTGAAGGGGAGCTCTGTAGGACAAGTGTTCTAGTTTGCTAGCTGCCAGAATGCAATATACCAGAAACGGAATGGCTTTTAAAAGGGGGATTTAATAAATTGCTAGTTTACAGTTCTAAGGCCAAGAAAATGTTCCAATTAAAGCAAGTCTATAGAACTGTCCAATCAAAGGCATCCAGGTAAAGATACCTTCATTCAAGAAGGCCAATGAAGTTCAGGGTTTCTCTCTCAAGTGAGAAGGCACATGTCGAACACAGTCAGGGTTTCTCTCTCATCTGGAAGGGCACATGGCGAACACAGCATCATCTGCTAGCTTCTTCTCCTGGCTTCCTGTTTCATGAAGCTCTCCGGGAGGCATTTTCCTTCTTCACCTCCAAAGGTCGCTGGCTGGTAGACTCTGCTTCTCATGGCTATGTCATTCCGCTCTCTCTGAATCTCCTTCATTCTCCAACATTTCCTCTTTTGTAGGACTCCAATAAACCAATCAAATGGGTGGAGACATGTCATCACCTAATCCAGTTTAACAACCACTCTTGACTAAATCACATCATCCAGGGAGATGATCTGATTAGTTTCAAACATACAGTATTGAACAAGGATTATTCTACCTTTATGAAATGGGATTTTGATTAAAACATGGCTTTTCTAGGGAGCACACTTCCTTTCAAACCAGCACAACAAGTAATACTTTTGCTTTTTTTTTTTTTTTAATTGTTTAGCCCTAGGTTTAAGAAACTTTAAGTTCTGCCTTGTCACTTGTTATCTGAGCAACTCTATCAGAACTCTATACGAAGGTATTCAAGTGAACAGGAATGCCAGAAAATCTTCATTTATTTGTGTAATACAAATGTTCTAAAAATGATCATGCTGATGAATACACAACTATGTGATGATACTGTAAGGCACTGACTATACATCATGTATAGACTGCATGTGTGTGAATATTTTTTAATAAAAATATTTTTAAAGAAAAGTGCCAAAGACATTCAGGATGTCTCTGTCAGCAGGGAAGTACATGGCAATGTCTGCTAGCTTTCTCTACCGGTTTCTCCTTTCAAATAGCTTCCCAGGGGGTATTTTCTTTCTACATCTCCAAAGGTCTCTACATATTTCAGCTCTGAAGCTTTTTCCAAAATAATTCCCTCTTAAAGGACACAAGTAAGCAGATTAAGAACCATCTTGAATGGGTGGAGATGTATCTCCGTAGAAACCACTTAATCCAAAGGTCCCACCTACAACTGGCTGGGTCCCTTCTCCAAAGATCCCACCAAAGAATACTGAATCAAGATTAAAGAACATGGCTTTTCTGAGGTACACAACATGCTCAAACCAGCACAACTCTAAAAATGAGGATACAAAGAAATCATTTCAAAAAAATCTACCTAATGGTAAAAGATATCATTAAATTAGAAGAGAAAATGACTAAGGAAAAAATGCATAATCACATGAGAAAACATCAGTGTGCATTTTAAAAAAAGAGTCTCACAAATCAGTAAAATGAAGACAAATATCCCAAAAGAAAAGCTGACACTTCACATAGAAAAGAAACACAAATAACTAGTACATTCATGAAAGGACGCTCAAACTCAACAATGAACAAAGAAATGTGAATTTTGAAACCAATGATACACTACTTTTCACCTGTCAGATTGAAATAAAGTTTAATTCACAATATCCAATGTTAGGTAAAGGGCCATGCCCCTAACACTGGGAGTATAAACTGAACAAACTTTTAGAATAACAGCTTGGTATAGTCCATGAAAACTTTCAACGTCTATAGCTTTTTAACTCAAATTCCACTTCTAAGAATCCATTCCATGGAAACACACAAGTACAGAAATACAGGAGTGCAAAAATGTTCATCAAGGCAGCATTACTGAAACAGCATATTCTGGATATAGTCCAAGTGTTTGTGAATAGTTCAGGAAATGATTATTATGGGGAATATAATACAGGCCTTATAAATAAGAGATTTACTTTATTGCCTTCATTCAAAATCCATGTAATAATTTTTTACTAATCCACATAAATCTTACGAAAATACAGGTTCTCTGTATCATCTATTACTATAACTTGTTTTTTAGGTCCTTTTGAGTAAAAATAGGTTACTGCCCACGTGAAAACATTTTCATTGCTTTTCAACAGATTTTTCCCCTTAAATTCATCAGATACTGAAACGTTAACATGATAGGCTCAAACCACGTGAGAAAATCACAGTGAAAGTCAGAAGCATATTCCCATAACAAATCTATCACTTCTTAAGATGTACTACACCACTTCATTAATAACTTCAATGAGCTATACATAGGTAACAATTTTTTGATGTAGGACAAGTCACCCTATTTCTAAACAAATCATACACAAGCCCAGCAGGTTAAGTTCAGACACTTGAAGCCTTAAACAAAAGGCTTCAAATTTACCCTGTTGCATTTGTGTAATATATATATATATGTTCTTACTGATTCAACATTCATTAATTTCTTAATATATTCATTCATTGATCATTTACCATATAAACATCATGTCCTTCTCTGGAGGACTCAGAAACATAAAATAAGCAAGACACATTCCTGTCCACAAGGAGCTCAGGTTTAATGCAATACCTGAAAAGTCATGACAAAATTAATGGGAAAAAAAAGTGTATGACAATGTACTTGAGTACCAAACCAATGCCTGATTCATCAATCTTTAGCTAAAAAATTAGTACCAAATTCTGTGAATTAAATCACCATGTCCTTGGCTTTATATGGATTTCCATCATCACAACTCTTGTCTTACAAGAAAGTTTAGGAATTGCTTAAACCACAATTTAGCAGTCTGGAGCCAGGGAGTTGGGGCAGCCTTAGGAAAACTAATCTGACATTCAAATACAGAATGGACTGGAGGCAAAGAAATCAATCAAGTTTATCATGAGGAAGCCTTATATTTTCACACAGGCTATGTTTTAGTTTGCAAGCTGCCGGAATACAAAATGAAATGGAACAGCTTTTAAAAGGGGAAATTAATATTAAGTTGCAAGTTTACAGTTCTAGGGCCATGAAAATGTCCAAATTAAAGCAAGTATATAAAAATGTCCAAATTAAGTCACCAATAAAAGGTTACCTTCACCCAAGAAAGGCTGATGAAGTTCAGGGTTTCTCTCTCAACTGGAAAGGCACATGGTGAACATGGTGATGTCTGCAAGCTTTTCTCTAGGCTTCTTGTTTCATGACGCTCCCCCAGAGGCACAATCCTTCTTCATCTCCAAACGTCTTTTGGCTGCATGGGCTCTAGTGGTTCTTGTGGCTCTCTTACTTTCTCCAAAATGTTTCCTCTTTTAAAGGATTCCAGTAAACTAAACAAGACCCACCTGGAATGGGTGGAGTCACATCTCCCTCTAATCAAAAGCTAATACCTACAATTGGGCACGCCACATCTCTATGGAGATCATCTAATCAAGTTTCCAACCTAGGGCCTTAAATAGGGATTAAAAGAAACAGCTGCTTCCATGGGATGGCTCATGAGTAAAACATAGCTTTTCTAGGGAATACAGACCTTTCAAACCAGCACAGCCACCTTGAATGGGTGGAGACACATCTCCATGGAAACCATCTAATCAAAAGTTATCACCCACAACTTATAGGTGTGCCTAAGAGTCACCTCCAGAGGACCTCTTTAGCTGCTCAGATGTGGCCTCACTCTCTCTAAGCCCAACTCTGAAAGTGAAATCACTGCTCTCCCTGCTACATGGGACATGATATCCAGGGGTGAAAGTCTCCCTGGCAGCATGGGAGATGACTCCCAAGGATGAGTCTGGCCCTGGCACTGTGGGATCAACAATCCCATACTGACCAAATGGGGGAAAAGAAGTGTAACTAATAAGTTGTTATCAATGTCTGTGAGAGAGTTCAAATAGAGTCGAGAGGCTACTCTGGAGGTTGCTCTTAATGCAAACTTCAGTTAGATATTGCCACCTATCATAACTTGCCAACCCCCAACCAAAACCATTCCAGCCAATTCTAAAGAACACCTAGGGCAATATATTACATTCTATAAAGGTTCCAGGCATCAGGGTAACTTTCCAGAAACCTATAACCTCCAAATGGGTCCCTGGACCAAATAAGTCCTGAAACCTAGAGGGCCCAGGTTCTCCAGAACATCAGTTAGTTCCATCTCCCTACCCCTTATTACTAACAGCCCCTTCCAACATGAAAAAGTTAGACTGGCCACAGCCCAAATACCCCTAAACAGTGGGATAGAAAGATCAAAGGTGATAGTGGAGTTATACAGAGAAGGTAGGGTTTAACAAACGAATATGATTGCTGAATCATTAAACTGATATTTCTTTTAGTCTCCAGTATCTTAGAGCAGGTAGCAGTAAAAACCTAAAATTGTGGAATAACCTATTCCAAACTCTGAAATCTGTTCTACAACTAATTGTTGTACTATGTTTTGAAATTTATTTCTTTTTTGTATATATGTTATTTTTCACAAAAAAAAGAAAAAGAAGTGATGATAAAATTATATCTATATTTCTTCTAGCCTCTAATTTTCTGGAGCAGCTAGAAGGAAAAACCTGAAATGATGGTATGGTAGCACCGACAAACTCTGGGATCTGTCCTGTAACTCCTGGATGAACAGTGCTTTGAAAATCATTGCTTATTTCTTTCTTTGCTTTATACATGTTGCATTATACAATAAAAAAGTTTTTAAAAAAGGCAGAGTTAAAGATTAAATAGTAATACAATTCTATTTATTCTTAAATATTTCCATGAAAGAAAGTATTAATAATTCAAACTAGCAGCTGTTAATTTATACAATAAAATTAAGGTAAATAGTCTGAAAAAAAAAGCTACCACCCACAATTGGGTAGGTCACATCTGCATGGAAAGAATAAAAAAGATCCCACCCAGTAATATTGAATGAAGGTTAAAAAACATGGCTTTTCTGGGGTGCAAGACAGTTTCAAATCAGCACAAGGGTGTTTCAGTTTGTTACACACTGCCAGAATGCAATAGACCAGAAATTTGTTGGCTTTTATAAAGGGAATTCATTAAGTTACAAGTTTACAGTTCAAAGGCCATAAAAAAAAGTTCAAACTAAGGCATTCAGAAAAAGAAACTTTGACTCAAGAAAAAGCTAATGCCATTCTGGGTTTCTCTGTCAGTTGGGTAGGCATATGGCAATGTCTACTAGCTTTCTCTCCTGGCTTCTCATTTCAAAAGGCTTCCTGGGGGGCATTTTCGTTCTACATTTCCAAAGGTCTCTTGTCTGTATCAGCTCTGAAGCTTTTACCAAAACGATTCCCTCTTAAAGGACTCCGTAAGGAACTCACCTTAAATCTCCAAAGAAACTATCTAAGTAAAAGGTCCCACCCACAACTGGGTGGGTCACATCTCCATGGAAACAGCTTAATCTAATGATCCCACCCAACAATACTGAATCTGGGTTAAAGAACATGGCTTTTCTGGGGTACACAACAGTTTCAAAACTGGCACAGAGGGGCACATGGGGAAAAATGTATTGCAAACTATGGACTATAGTTAACAGCAATATTTGAATATTCTTTCATCAACAGTAACAAATGTACCACACCAATACTATGAATAAATAATAGAGGGAGAAAATGGATAGGGGAGGATTTGGGTTTTTTATATTTTTATATTTTTTCTGGAATAACGAAAATGTTCTAAAATTGATCACGGTGATGTTTACTCAATCACGTGATGATACTGTCAGCCACTGATTGTACACTTCAGGTGGTCTGTAAAGTGTGTGAATATATCTTAATAAAATTGTATTAAAGAAAAAAAATTCTTAATGGTTAAAAAATGCTACCCATCTTCTGAGCCTAATCGTATTTTTGCCCTTGTTGATGGCTGCTGACTGATAGAGTGGTGACTGCTGAAGGGTGGGGTGGCTGTGGCCAGTTCTTAAAATAAGGCAACAATGAAGTTTTGCCTCTCAGTCAACTCTTCCTTTCATGAAAGAGTTCTCTGTAGGATGCAATGCTGTTTGGTAGCATTTTACCCACAAAACTTCTTTCAAATTTGGAGTTAATCCTCTCAAACCCTGTCACTGCTTTATCAACAATATATGTAATATCCTAAATCCTTTGTTGTCATTTTAACAATGTACATCGATCTTCACCATCTCAAAAAAAATGCTTTCTTGGGTCATCCATAAAAGGACAACTCCTCATCCATTCAAGTTTTGTCATGAGACTGCAACAATTCAGTCACATCTTTAGGTTCCACTTCTGATTCCAGTTCTCTAATTATTTCTAGCACATCTGCAGTTACTTTTTCCACTGAAGTCTTGAACTTCTCAAAGTTATCTATGAGGGTTGGAAATCAACTTCAGAAACAGAATGGCTTTTAAAAAGAGGAATTTAACAAGTTGCTCGTTTATAGTTCTAAGGCCAAGAAAATGTCCCAGTTAAAGCAAGTCTATAGAAATATCCCATCTAAGGCATCCAGGGAAAGATACCTTGGTTCAAGGCGGCCAATAAAGTTCAGGGTTTCTCTCTCAAGTGAAAGGGCACATGGCAAATACAGTCAGGGTTTCACTCTCATCTGGAAAGGCACATGGTGAACAGTGTCATCTGCTAGCTTTCTCTCCTGGCTTCCTGTTTCATGAAGTTCCCCGGGTGTTCTAGTTTGCTAGCTGCCGGAATGTAACACACCAGAGACGGATTGGCTTTTAATAAAAGGTGATTTATTTTGTTAGTTCTTCAGAGGAAAGGCAGACAACTTTCAACTGAGGTTCCTTATTACGTGGGAAGGCTCAGGATAATCTCTGCTGGCCTTCTCTCCAGGCCTCTGGGTTCCAACAATTTTCCCCGGGGTGACTTCTTTCTGCATCTCCAAAGGCCTCAGCTGAGCTGTTGAGTGCTGAGACGAGGTATGCTGAGCTGCTTGGGCTGTGTTATATTATGGTCTCTCATTTAAGCACCAGCCAACTAAGTCAAACGTCATTCACTGCAGCAGGCACGCTTCCTAGTCGACTGCAGATGTAATCAGACATAAGATGAGGTTCACGTACTATTGGCTCATGTCCACAGCAACAGAACTAGGTACCTTCACCTGGCCAAGTTGACAACTGAATCTAACTATCACACCGAAGACATTTTCCTTCTTTATCTCCAAAGGCCGCTGGTTAGTGGACTCTGCTTATGGCTATATCTTCTTGCTCTGCTCTCTCCGAATCTCATGGCTTTCTCTCGTTCTCTAGCTTTTTCCAAAGTGCTTCCTCTTTTAAAGAATTCCAGTAAAATCAATCAAGACCCATGTGGGATGGGCGGAGACATGTCTCCACCTTATCAGGTTTAATAACCACTGACTGAGTCACATCTCCATGGAGATAATCTAATTAAAGTTTCCAACATACAGTACTGAATAGGGATTAGAAGAAATGGTTGCCCTTACAAAATGGGTTTTAGGATTAAAACATGGCTTTTCTAGGATACATACATCCTTTTAAACCTGCACAGACCGTTAACGTTGATATTTTGACCTCCTCCCATGAATCATGAATGTTCTTAATGGCATCTAGAATGATGTATCCTTTCCAGAAAGTTTTCAAATTTCTTTGCCCAGATCCATCAAACAAATCACTATTTATCACAACATGAAATGTATTTAAGAACTGAAAGTCAAAATGATTCCTTGATCCTTGGGCTGCAGAACAGACGTTCAGAGAAGATTCTAGAGTCAGACTACCTGAATTCAAATCATTGTTTCACAGCTTACTAGTTGCATACCATTGAGCAAGTTATTTAATTTCCCTGTTCCTTGGTTTCTTCATTCAAAAATGGGAAAAGCAAAGCACTCACCTCATAGAACTACTATGAGAATTAAGAAATAATAAGCACAAAGCACTTACATTAATGTCAGGTATACAGTATTATAATTATTCATCAAAATAACCTAGGTAGCTTTTAAAATCTGGATCCCTGATGGACACATGAGTGACTAAGAAACATGATTCAGTAATGGCTAAGACATGTAAACAATTAGTACCCAGATGCAATACACACACACACATGCATATAGATTTTTCCCCAAAATAAGGATAAAATGTTTCTTAAAAGAAACAGTCTAGATGGCAATAATGAATTTCCTTAGGTGGTAGAACTAGGGGTAATTTGCTCCTTTTATTTTTGCTTGTCAGTATTTTCCAAATGTTCTCAAATAAGCATTTTATTTTTGTAATAGAAATAGAAAATATTCTTAAATGAATTATCTTACTACAGTGAAGTCAAATATACTAACTTCTATTATTTCCAGCCACATTTTCAAGAACATATTTTTAAAACCCACTACTAAATAACATAAAAATATTTTAATGATTTTCAGATTTACTAGTCTTAATTTTGATATCCTTAATATTCCCCAAATAACAATTTCACAAAGGCAATAAAAAAAGTGACTTTTAAGAAACTCAAAATCAGCAAGTTTGACATAAGAACACATTAGCTGTGCCATGAACTCAACAAACTATCTTTGCCAAACTTGAATTAAAAACACATTTTAAAATGTTTCAGTTTTTAAATAATTGACTGTGATAAAACACTGTCCATGGTACTCGTGCAGGCTCCTCCCTTTGACTAAGCAGTTGCTCAGCTGATCTACAAAAGGGCAGTTTCTAATTCATATACTCAGCAATTAAGATTTCTTATCTGTAATATCTTTATTACCCTGGGAAATTAAAATGTTTACTAATAAACTCATTCACTAAGTGGTTAAAAATAGTGTACCATCAAAACAGTTTAGTAATGCTACCTATAAAAAGGAAATGATCTCCTGAATAGCCATTCTTATAAACAGGCATGAATTAACAAGACAATAAAGTGTTGCAAAACAAGCTATCACTAGGTAGAAATAACTAATCTAAGCGTAGCTAATCTTAAATATAAATCCAATACCCTAATATTTATATTTACCTCATGCATTTAAAAAAGTAATATCATATTCACATATTATTTTGTATTAAAATTCCATGAGTATGATGGGTTTTAGAACATATATACTACATGTACTTGCGTGTGTATCTATGTTTCTCTCTCAGGAAATATACTAAAGCTAGGGGAAAATATCACCAAAAAACAGTAGGAACAAAAGACAATCTTAGACAGCCAATGTTTTGGCATAATTCAGAATTTATATTTGGGAGGGGGAGAATGAAAGGCAGGCAAGTGCCAGAAGACATAAGCCCACATTAAACAATACAACAACCTACCACATTATTTGGAATATAATGGACACCACTGTTCTCTGAATGAAAAAAAAGATCTGTGAGTAGGAGTGGCCTAGGTCATATTCTGAGTGAAATACAGAAATAAAATTTCACGATTACCATTTTAGCTAGGCTGTAGCCAGTATTCCTCAATAACAAAACTATCTTATCACTGAAAACTAAAAATTAAAATAAGGTATTTATAAATATATAAGATAATAAATTAATATATATTGAAACCAATATTTCATGCACCAAATTTGAAAGTACACATAAACCAGCTTTGAAGGTTGTTTCAAGTAAAAGCACCTGCATGACTATCTAAGCTGGGTACTGAAACAGCCGTTTTTCATAGAACACCATTATTACTTAAAAGAATGGCTGAAATACTATGGTTATTAAGGCTTTGATATTTCAGAGACATTTTCTCAAAAACTGATGAAGAAAACCTGTCCCTTCAAGAAAAACAACTGACAGTGTTTGTTGTCAATAATACAATTTGAGCTTTGAAGCAAAAATGGAAAACCTGTATCTGTCAATGTGAGCTTGAGAGCTTCACCAAATTTAAGATTTTTCTGATGAAATCAGTGGTCACATTAACCAATGTGATATTCTGGTATTGTTTAAAGAAATTTGGAAGATCTACATAATTGTGAACCAGTATTTTTCAAACAATTGGCACATGTACAAAAACATACATGTGTAAAAGATTCAAAGTACAACAAAGACAAATGGACTTTAATATGAATTATTATGAAAAGTACTTAAAAGAATCTTCCAAGGGATAATTATTAGCAGAAATATAAATAAAGTATTTAAGCTCAAACTAGAAGCCTTTATATAACTGGGTCTTCTAAGTTTTATTACCAATGTCTCTCTAAAATAATCAGCAAGTGTTTTCCAACACATACACACACGTTCAAATCTTAATGTGAAAAATACAAATCTAATCCTAATATAATCTGAGAACTCATAAACAGCTTAAGTAAAACCATGATATATTGTACAAGCATTGTCCTAGGTACAAAGCTGTCATACTCCCGGAAATTTACTCAGATAATAGTATCAATATGTCATTTTTGAAAGACATATTTATTCCCAATCTATGGAGTTTATAGTAAAGCATGTTCATAAAAAAATGTTATAAATTAAAAAAAGAAATGGTTTCTGGATATTTGACTGTGTCAACAGTGATCATGCTGCTAACATTTCATATTCTCTACTAATCAAAATCTAATCAGATGCAAAACAAGAGGGGAAAAGAGGCAATCTTAAGTTTCAGTACCAAAAATTGATAATGGTACAAAAAAGTTATGTTAAGACAGAATTTTTCTTGGTTCTACAAAAATCAAGAAATAGAATAATAAATGGAAAAAATAAATGAAAAAGCCATTATGAGCAAGCAAGGGGAAGAGAAGTACATTCTTAAAAGGAACAGAAAGAATTTACAAAGATCGTCCTTTAAGAGAACGTGAATGTATCTTCTGGAAACATATGTCTTTCTCAAAACTATTAATATAATCATACATTTAATATCATAGTCTATCTACAGAATTGCATGTTTTGGACCAGGTTGCCTTTGGCATAGTCAGTGTGTGTTTGAGGTAAATGTAGTAATGTTCAGTTTTTTACTTAGTCTTATATGAGGTAGAAACCAAGTTTATGTTATAAATGTTTGTCTATAAAAGAACACATACTAATATTAAAATAATGTCTATGGCTGTGAAGCATTCATTCATTTTTCAATAACTGATATTGTACATGCCTACTGCTATTAGGTTTGTGTGTAACTTTTACAGTCTTTCAACTGAAAGTTGTAAAGTACTTCATTTGATTAGGACTTTTTAATCTTATGTTCATTCACTTTGAATTAGTTGTAGTTATTTTATTTATTCATGTATTAATCCAAGTTTATTGTAATAACAAGCACACTAATAAAGAATTGATCATTTGTGGTTGTTGGCAGTGAAAACAAAAGAGAGAACATGTATGACATCAAGCAACAGAGAACTATGAGCTATGATGCTGAATAAAACAGGCCAACTATACCACTCTTAACCACTAATATCCCAAAGAACAGTAGGCAGATTAGCTTTTTCTTTCCAGGATTTTAACTCAAACTCTCTTCTATCTTCTACAGAAAAATTCTCATATGGAGTTTTAAGAGGGAAGGCAGGGCTTCCTAATTTCGAAACAACCTGTCACACTGTTTTTACTACAGATGGTGGCAGAGCTAGATTCAATAGTGCTACATATCTCGTATAGTCTAAACACAAAGATAGTATCTGAATATTCTGTGAAAATTCTTTGTCCTAGCTACGCATGTCAATTGGGCACTAGCAGACTTAAGGACGTTTAAAGCTGCAAGTACAAAGTAAGACTGAAGCAAAACAAGTTCATCCTGTTCATACATTAGAGTTAATGGAGGTATAATAGTCACTCGCTATAATGAAGAGACAGCATTTAGAAAGCAAGACATGTTATATTATATTCAAGACATGCTATATTATAGCAACCTAAAAACATGACAATGCAACAGTGTAATCCCAGTTCAAATTTTTATAAACCATACATTTTAATTTTAAAGTTAAATTTCTTTCAAGTCAAAGTTCAAAAATTTGGGCAATTTTCCAAATTAAAATTAAATTCCTCCAAACAATTTCATTCATGACATACACTTGTTAACTTACAAGTATGAAACTTCGAACTATTCTTAAATTTTAGAATCAATTTGTATTGGGAAAATAATTTCCTGCTTTATATACAAAAAATAATTTCCTGCTTTATATACAAATCACCTCTGTATGTGCTCTCCATCACCTTACCATGTGCATTCATTTTCTACATTCAATTATAATACAGCTTTGGAATTGTTGCAATGTACTTTGAAATCTATTGCTTTTTTGTACATGTTATTTTTCACAAAGAAGAGAAACAAGAGTATAATAGAGAAGATGGGATTTTAAAAATGAATATGCCTGCTGAATCAATATACTGATATTTCCTTTGGTCTCCAGTGACTTGGAGCAGCTAGAAGAAAAAAATGAAAAACTGTGAAACTGTAATCCATATCAAACTTTAAAATCTGTTGTATAAACTCTTGTTACAATGCACTTGGAAATATATTGGCTTTTTTACATATACATGTTATTTTTCACAATAAAAAAAGTTAAAAAGAATTATAATACAGCTTTGGTCCCTCACATAGGCCAAAATGATGAGTGAAGCTTTATGTGTTAGAGTTGCTAGAAAAAAAACTCAACCAGATGACCTGAGATAGGCAAACAAGCCTCCTCCTCCTCCCCAGCTCTCAGCCACCCTCAGCCCAGCTACACACTACTAGAATTGTTTACTAGAAAAGCTTCTGCTCATGAATAAAGATGATCCATCTTTGACAACATGCGTTCCCCTGCTGTCAGCTCATATATGTGAAGTTATAACCCAGTGCATGTAACTTATATGCACTGGAAAAGCCCACCAGTGGCTATCCAGGCAATGCCAGCATGTCACGTATTAGTCAACAGACTGAGATACCCAGAACTGACTAGGTTCTGTGGGAGTTTACACAATGCTTAGATTCTAACTTAACAAGTGTAAATTTAAGTTAAACAAATAAATTTTGTTCCCTGTTCTAAGCATTCATGATCCCCTAAATTTCAGGTCATCTTAAAGGTAAATAAGTATATCCTTATCAGCCAGAAAACTAATTAAAACTGCAACCTTCTGAACAAAAAAGCGAAAGACTCAACCTAACCTGGAAATAATTCTCAACTAAGGAGTTAGTTTTATGTTCAATAAGTACTACTCAAATACTATTTTATTTATAATAAAGGAAAACACATCTACATCCTAAAGTAAATAAATGCTATACTATTTACTAGCATTTTCTGACATTACACGAAAAGTAGTCAAGACTGATAAAAAATAAGAGATTAACCAAGCCACCAGAATAATGACCAACACCTAGTAATAATGCTTTACACACTACAATGTTGTTATATCCTTAATGACAACACTAAACCATTTTTCTTAATCATCTCACCAATTTCATACTACATCCTAATCTTCTGTGACCCACATTTTTTTCAAAAACATGAAAAAACCACTCTGCTGCTTTTCTACTATTAATTTAACCACAATCAAAATCTGATAGTTTCATAAAAACCCAGTTACATTTTCCCTAACCTCTCCTCTGTTCCGTTTCTTTTTAATCAATTCAAATTAGACATTTCATTAAAACTATAAATTGTACAAGACAAAATTATTTTTCATGGGCAGAAGGTTAGCAAATGAACTTTTAATTTAAGAAAACTAACCAAAATGTGGTACATACACACGATGGAATATTATTCAGCCATAAAAAGGAATGAAGTCCTAATACTTGTTACAACAGAGATGAACCCTGAAGACACCATGTTGAGTGAAATAAGACGACACAAAAGGACAGATATTGTATAATCTCACTGATTTGAAAAAATTAGAATCATTCAGAGTCAGAATCTAGAATACTGGTTACCGGGGGATGGGGCAGGGATACGGAATAGGGAGTTAAGGCTTTAAGTGTACAGTTTCTATTTGGAACCATAGAAATGTTTTGCTAATGGGTGGTGGTGATGGTAGGGCAACACTGTGAACCTAATCAATGGCACTGAAATATATATACCTGAAAGTGGTTAAAAAGGGAAATGTTAGTGAACATAAGTTAAATTATGGACCATACTTAATAGTACAATTATAAAAAAGTGTCTTCAACAACTGTAACAGATGTTACAGGTATTAATAATAGTGAAATATACAGCAATCCTATATATCATGCATGATTGTTCTGGTAACCAACAACTCCTCTAACTAAAAAAAAAACTAACCGATGTTAGATTAAGAGCTACACCTTAGGTTCATAAGCACATACTCACATAAACATAAAACTTAACCAGTTATTGCAGGAAATAAAGTGAATGTTAAAAAAACGTTGTAACTACCACTAAGGTTCACTTATCAAGAAAAGGAAGAGAGATGCCTGTCCTGTCACATCTTTGGCAACTACCTACCTCATTTTATACACATTAGTCACCAAATAAAGAGATCTTCAGCAGTACCAACATTTACAAATACACTTGTTGATTTCCAAGCAGTTTCAAATATAGTTAAATTGTATGAGGCATAGTTACAACTTTAGCATTAGCCTGGGATATAGATTTAGCTATAGGAAGTTATGCAATTATTATTACTTTACCAAAAGACTTTCTACTCCATGCCTGCTGACAAACTAGAAGTTTTGCGGGTTTTTTTTTTTTTACCTTCATATTAGTTTATTAACATTAAATAGATTAACTTACTTGATAACGAAAGATGTAATATATTAGATGTAAAGTTTAACAGATTAGACTATAAAGATCCCCAGAAAACACAACAGAAAGTGAGAGATGGCCACCAGATAATGAAAAAGATACGAAAAACTTAATGTGGATATTTTTAAAAACCAATTCATTTTCATCATGAAAGGTGTTATAATACAATACTGGAAAGTTTCTTTTAACAATAGAAGTGTTCAGGTATAAACGGGAAGGAAAAACTTGTAAATGAAATAAACACCCCCTCTCCCCAAAACCCTCTGACTCTTGCTTTTCTTCAATGCCAGTAACTTTTCATCCGCAGAATAACTATGAAAACAGTAGTTCTCCAAAGGACAGGGTTTTACTTTAATAATTAGTCATATAGGTAAGAAAACAGGAAATTTTCAAAATGCTTAAAATCCTAACTTAAGTCAATTAACTATAATCAGCTTCTGGTTTGGAATCTTTAAGGTGATCATTCAATTTAAAATAACAAGAGTAAACTGAATTCCCTGATTCTAAACTGAAAAAAAGATACCCTTTATCAAATATGAGAAATCTCCCAAAAATGATTATAAACAGATCCATTCGAATAGAAAAGCAAAACTACGAACCAAGATAACATTTTACACCCAAATTATTTTTATCCAGAGATGAAAAGACAAATGAAGTCATTCTGAAAGAAAACATAGCCTTGAAAGCTAAATCACTACATGTCACCTTTCAAAAAACGTGCTAAGTCTATGAATGAACACTTATCTCTGTAGAACTAATCTGCTACCGGAACCTAACTCACGAAATCATTAGAGAAGATGAGTTGTGAAGCAGAAGGAACTCAACATAGCATCAGCATTCAGACGGGCAGCCTGAACCAAGTAATTCCCACCAGCACGTTCATCTAAGGATTAAGAGGAATGGCTGGACCCGGACAAAGTGTGGTCGTAGGTATGGGTGAAGAATCTTTCCCAGCAGAGGAAAACAAGTCCAAAACTATAAACAGGAACGTAACGATACATGAAAGGATTAAATCTCACCAGAATGTTCAAATTAACCAAACATGTTTTGGTGTCTGGCAATTCTTTTTCAGACCTGAAAACTGCTATTTCAGCATATAATATTTACTTGGAATTACTCACCACCTCAAATCGAAAAGAGATGCTATTAACATAACCTCCTAAAAGGACACAGACTCTATGCAGCGCACTTTACACGTTAAGAATTAAATCCCCTTCCGAAGGTTTCGGGTGACACCCGCTTCCCCGACCTCCCTCGGGCTTTTCCCCTCCAGGGCCCGACCGGGGCGCAGACAAACTCGTGAAATGGCTTGGCCACGAGCAGGTGCCGACCCCTCCCCAGGGACCAGCGCCGGGAGCGAGGCCGAGGCAGGGGCTGCTCCTTCCCAGCAGGAGGGAGGGCCGCGGCGGGCGCGCACTTAGCGCGCCCGGGAGCCCCGCGGCCCGCGCCCCCGACACTCGAGGGCTCGGGCCCGCCCCGCCCTCCCCGCCGCTGCCCCGCCCAGGGCTGCGAGGCCGCAGGGCACGTGGGGGGCGCGGACGGGCCCACAGGTGTCCCTCCCCGGGTGGAAGGGACCCGGCACCGCAGACTGGGGCGCCCACGAGGGGCGGGGGCGGGGCAGTCCTCGGGGCCGCAGGGGCGGGCCGTGCAGGGGCCGCGCGGGAAGGCCCCTAGGGGCTCGGGGTTGGGGGCTCGGGACTCACCTCGGTGGGCTGGCTGATCTCGAACAGGTCCAGCCGGTTGGCGTTCCAGTGGTTGATGATGTCCGCCAGCTTCCGCCGCTCCTCCTCGCGGCCACCCGCCGACATCCTCGCGGCGCTCGGGGCCGCCTCGGCTCCGCTCACAGTCGCCTCAGCGTACCTCCGAAGCCGCCGAGGCCCACAGCCCCTCGGCCCACAGCCCCTCGGCTCACAGCCGCCTCAGCTCCGCTGCAAGGCCGCCTCGGCTCCGCTCCCAGCTCCCTCGGCGCAGGTCCGAGGCCCCCTCGGCTCCCAGCCCCCTCAGCGCAGCCCCGAGGCCGCCGAGGCCCACAGACCCTCGGCTCCCAGTACCCTCGGCTCCGCTCCCAGCCCCCTTGGCGCAGCTCCGAGGCCCCCCCGGCTCACAGCCGCTTCAGCGCAGCTCCGAGGCCCCCTCGACTTCGGAGGGGGTGGGGCCCGCGCCGAAGCCGGAGGCAGAGAAACAAACAAAAAATACAAATAAATGGGAGCAAGGCTGAGTCCGCGGGAGCAAATCCGGATCCGGAGGCGCGGGCAGCCGGCAGCTCCTTTCCTTTTCCTGCTCAGGGGGCGGCGCAGGAGCCGAGCCGGCCTCACCGGGGCGGACGGACCGGCGCGCTGAGTGCCCGTGCCCCGAGCTGAGGCTGCAGCTCCGCGCTGCTGCGCCTCTGCTGCCGCCTTCCTCCTCCCGCCCGCCGGCGCGCGGACTGCTCGCTTCCCAGGCCTCCTTCCTCTTCCCTCGGCCCGCCTCCCCGCCCCGCCGGCCCCGGTGTGTGTCGGTGAGCGGCTCCCACACGCGCGCGCGCCCGCGCTCCGCCGCCTGCCTTCTTGCGCGCGCGCCGCCGCCGGTCGCGTCTCCGGGTCTTGGCCTCGCCACGCACGCGCTAGCCCCACCGCGGGCGCGCCGCCGCCGCCACCAGTCTTGTCCACTGTGCTTGGCCTCGCCGCGCACGCGCCCGCCGCGCAGCCCCCAGTCGCGTGCCCGGCGCCGGCTGCGCCGCGCTCCTCCGCTAGGTGCTGCTGCGCGCACCGCACTCCCCGCGAGGCCGCGCCCGGCCGGCTCCGCCCCTTCCCGCCCTGGCGCCAGGCCCGGCCGCCCCGAGCCAGGGAGGGTTGGGGGTCGGTGGCCTCTAGCTGGTGGCGGGGGGTCGTGGGAAGCCCCGGTACCGGGAACGGAGGCCCGAGCGCGGACGCACGTACCGCCAGGTGCTCCCGGGAGGATGGGGCCGCCCTGAGGAGACCTGCTCAAAGGGGACCTGCCCTGAGGGAACCTGCCCCTGAGGAATCGTACCCCACAAAAGGACCTGCCCCTGGGGGCCCTGCCTTTAGGGGGACCTGACTCGAGGGTACTTGCCCCGAGGGGATCTGTTTCGAGAGGATCTGCCCCCTAGGGAACCTGCCCTGAGGGATCCTGTGCCTGGGGGGACCTACCCCTAGGGGTCCGGCTCCTGAGGGAATCTTGCCCCTAAGGGGGTCCTGCCCTGAGGGAACCTGCTGCTGAGGGGATCCTGCCCTGAGGGATCCTGCTGCTGAGGGGTCATGCCCTGAGGGGTCCTGTTCCTGAGGGGACCTGCCCCTGAGGGATCCTGCCCTGAGGGGTCCTGTTCCTGGGAGTGCTGCCCTGAGGGGTCCTGTTCCTGAGGGACCTGCCGCCGGGGGACCTGCCCTGAGGGACGCCCTCACGCAGGGTGTGCGTGTCGGTGGCTGACTTAGAGGTGCCCCGACTCCCCCCCGGCGGCGCCACTCTCGGGAAGGGAGACCGTGCCTGCCCGCCCGAGAACGCCCCTTCCTTCTAAGCGTCCCGCGGCGCAGCCCCGCGGTTCGCCCGGGCAGGCGCTGGGCCTTTGGCTGCGTCCGGCTCCCCGCGCGCCCCTGCGGGCGGTTCGGACGGGGAGGGACTGCCTGACGTGCGGCGGGTGCGGCAGGTCCCGCCGCCATGGTGGCGTCTGCGCGCCGCGCCCAGCCGTCCTCGGCGCCCACCGCGCGCGGCCGAGGGCCGCGGCGAGCCGGGTCTGCGCGCCCGAGGGCGTCTCGGCGGGGCGGACGCGGGCTCGGAGCCGGGCTGGAAGCGCGAGGACACGGTGCAGAGCCGGCGGCCCCGCGGCCGACGCTCAGCGCAGCCACGTGCGGGCCCGCCGGGACACTCAGCGTCGCCGGAGAAGGAGCACGGCTGCCGCAGTCCGGTTTTGCTCTAGAAGACTCGGCCGACGGCGAAGTGCCCGCAGCGCGCGCGCGCCTGCCTGCCGGCGCCAGGGCCTCCGCTGCTCTCGCGTCGCTGCTCTGGCGTCGCGGACTCTGCACGCCGCGGGGAGCGGGTTGGACGCCGCGCCCGCGGTAGGGCGGCCGCGTGCCTTCAGCGGCGCTGCCACTGGCAGCCTCGGGACCGCGTGGGGCCGGTCGTGTGGGCAGGCGGCACACCGGACCGCGCTGCCCTTCTGGGCCGCCGCGTGCCGGCGCCGAGGGGCGGCGGCTCGCGGCTTCTCGGCGCGGAGAACCGCGCGGTGGAGGACGCGCAGGCCGCCGGAGAGCCGTGCGCCCCAGGGCCGCGGTGCCGACAGGGGACTGCCGGGTGGGCCTGCGGTGACCCTGTTCATTGTCGTCAGGGCTTCTTTAAGGCTTCTTTAATGCTTTTTTGTTCTTGGTTTTCCCTTTTTAAAATATTTTATTGCGCTATTTTTAAAAGTTCCTATTAAATCAGCATCGAGCCACAAGTGTTTCTAAACATTCTCTGCTGTCTAACCTTTAACTCTACTCAAAACCTTAAGTCCTTAAATTCTTGAAGGAGCCCATCCCCGCGGCGCGCAGGCCTTCCGGCTCCTTTGGCCGGGACAGGTCTGAATCGTGGGGCCCCAGCCCTTCCTCGGAACAACGGGAGAAACGGCCGGGAGGCGAGCAACAGGGAGCCCAAGGACACGGGCAGGCAGGTAACCAGCAGCAAGGGCTTGGCGAGCCGGGCCCCTCCCGCAGCAGCCCCGGCGCAGGACCCACTCATCCAGGCGCAGGGCCCACCCGTCCAGGCGTGGGGCCCACCGGTCCAGGCGCGGGGCCCACACGTCCAGTCGCGGGGCCCATCGGTCCTGGCGCGGGGCTCACCCGTCCAGCCGCGGGGCCCACAGGTCCAGGCGCAGGGCCCACACGTCCAGCCGCAGGGCCCACACGTCCGGCCGCGGGGCCCACACCTCCAGCCGCGGGGCCCACACCTCCAGCCGCAGGGCTGCACGCTCAGGTTCCCAGCGCTGGCAAAGAGGACCCTGAAACAGTCCAGTCCGTCTCGCTTCCCAGCCGCCAATCCGTTCCGTCAATTAACGGAAGTCTGAAATAATATTTCAGTCTTATGAATGGACAGGTCATGTCACAGGTGCTGCTAGTACATGTGTCAGTTCAGAGGATGGTCTTCAAACGAAAATAAAGGAAAGGAATTATTTAAGATACGATCAGCAGAATTTCCCGAGTAGACTACCTTCCCCAGTAGCCTGAACCTTCCAAAGTTAGTCTAGTTAAACAACCAAACTCTCCTTTGCCTGACCCACGGCTAGAAAGGTCCGTGTTCTTAATCTAGTTTTAAAAATAACATTTCTGAGGATTAATTAAATAGAAATGTCCAATTTAATAAATGGAGCGGTGTATCTTCAAACTCAACCTTCTTCATTATATTCCCATGTTGTTGACTTTTACTCAAGTTTTAGGTTACAAATAGAATTTCCAGGAAACAAGTTTTCATAGACAAAGTAATGAAGTGAAAAGCCTTTAAAATAAGAATTTAATCTTACTTGTGTAAGGAAAAAATTGTAATCAACCCCAAAATACATCATCTTTGGTTAGATAGGTACTTGACCATTTTATAACGTAAGATGATGTAAGAAAAAAAATCAATCTCCTAAATACGTAAACAAGATATTTACATTGAATGCAAAGGAAATAAACCTTATGTGCGAGGGTATTAGAAGGAGAATTATATCCTCTGAACATTCATCACTTATTTATTAATGTGTTGAGGGATTGCTTTATGTTGCCATCATTTTATTCAAAATGTTACAGGTTAGATAACCTGTATAAGTTTGGATCATATATATTCTGAAAATCATTATAGAATAGCAAGATTTAAGTAAAACTATTAGTGTTCATCCTTCCTGCCTTGCACACTTCTTCCCACGTATTTTCCCTCCCTCAACCCTCCAAAATAGCCCCTGCAGATTGTTCTGGAAGGGCTCTCATGTTAACAAAATTTCTCAGTTCCGGTCCCTATTCTTCAAGGTCTGTTTTCTACGTAAAAAGTAATAAACTAATCTGTACTATTTCTTCTCTTGAAGGCTTCTTTGTTTTCAAGATTTGGCTAAATCTCATCTTCGGAAATTTCCCTAATCCCTCATAATTAACACTTTGATTCTAGCTCCCACCTTGAATTTCGTTTTGGGGTTGAAATTCTTTTCCTCTCACCAGTTCAAGGCCTCTTGGTGTCAGGACCTTTGATTTTTATAATTTTATCTCCCACTCGCAGTTTGGGGCCTGGTTCTACCACTTTGCATATAATGGATGGTTGATAAAGAATCGCTGAAAGGACTGAAGGCCTTCAGGCTGTCAGGACTCCCGCCTTGGGGCCACCATCCACTCACAATCGGCCATCTAGGAGGTAGGCTCTACTCAAGTGAGTGATCTTTACAAGGGTGGAGATGGACCAGCTAGGAGGCCTTAGAGGTCTTCAACCCAGCCCATGCGCCTGGTTGCTACAATGAGGTCTTGTTCTACCGAACGACTTAAATGTGGCTATCAAGTGGCTGTCAGTGATACAACATAGGCCAAAGGGATGTAAGAGGAATTATGAAAACCAAGTTGTAGAATCAAGCAAATGTAATAAACCTGATTCCTGCCCCAATTTTTACAGTCTCTAGAAAACAGAAAGTAATGGGAAAAAAGATTAGAAGCCTAAAACGTCTAAGAAGAATAATACAAATATATAACTATTATTCTTTTATTCCCTAACCCGTGCCCGTATCTGCTAGAAAAATATTACTTAGAATATGTTGTATATAATATGTAGTTTTTCTAGAAAACTGTATTTTTAAATGCAAAATCACATTAAATTTTATTTAAACAAATAAAAAACATGCCAAAATGAAAAGAAAGTATACTAGTAAGAGCTTTACTAGCAGTGAAAAGAAGCAGAACAACAAAGTGTTGAGAAATATGTTCGTGGGAACAGGTGGAATATCCAAGGACTTCCCCCAAGCAAAACTCTTCTGTATTCACTGGTGTCTCTGGAAATCAAAAATGCCAAGTTACGGGTTTTTGCTTACTTTTGAAGGGCAGTGTAACTTAAACATTGCAAAGTATGGTGTTGATATTTGCAGTAATGCTGAGAAGTGAAAAACTAGGCCTCAGGATTTCTGTTAAGATGGTGTTATAAGTCTGCTCTGAAACACCCTTGCCACACAAACATTTGTGTGTTCTAAATGTGTATCATTAGAGGGAGAATAGAAAGAGAAAATGTAAAAATTATAGAGTACTTGACACAACATAAACATAAAGATCAGCAACTGGACAGAAATGTGCAATGGTAAGAAAGGGCTGGAGGAGTTGCCCTGCTGGACCCTGGGACCTGAAGCAAGAAAATCCTGCCAGGAGTTGGGCTCCTGTCAGGTGGCAGGGACTGAAAGCACTCAGAAGGAACTCTAAGAAGCTATTGCCAACCATAGCCTTGTAAGTGTGACTTACATGAAGCTGTGTGTGTAAGGGAGTAAACATTGATGCAGCGTTCTGCCCAGGAACTGTGTTAAGTTCGCAACCCTTCCAACATAACCATGACAACATGGCTTGTGCCCAGCAAGGGTCCCACATGGACCAGGTTAGGGAACTGCTAAGCTATTAGCCAAAGAGAGGAGTGAGCAAAGAGAGGAGTGAGCAAAGACACAGGGGAAAGGAGAGCAAAAGGTAAGGAATTGCACATGAGATGAGCAGACAAACCAAGATTCCAATGCACATTTATAGATCAAACACTAAAGGAGCTATCAAAATAAGCGATCTAAAGATGAGTTTACTCTAGATGAAATAACAATAATAGAACATTCTGAAAAGAATGAGAAATTATGAAATAAAGAACTGGCAGAAATAAAACAAGAATACATACATACATATACACACATACAGGTATATGTATATAGAACCAATTAGAAATCCTAAAAATAACAAATTTTGGTGATTGACATAAAAACTTGCACTAGAAAGAAGAAAAATACTAAGAAATATCTCTGCAAAGTAAAATAGAAAGACAGAATTTTTTTAAATAAAAGAATTCTAAGGGACAAAGACAATAGACTGAGAGATTTCAATCTAATCTACTCAGAATTACAGAAGGATAGAGGGAATAGTTGAGAAACAATAAAGATGTAAGAACTGAGAATTTTCCTGAATTTAGGAATCATGAATCTTCCCATTAAAAAAGTACCTTCATCCAACATGAAAAAGTTACAATGGCCATAGCCCAAATACCCCTAAAGAGTGGGATAGAAAGATAAAAAATGATAGTGGAGTTATACAGAGAAGGTAGGAGTTAACAAACAAGTATGATTTTTGAATCAGCTAGAAGTAAAAACCTAAAATTGTGGAATTGCAACCCATACCAAACTCTGAAATCTGTTCTACAACTAATGGTTGCACTGTGCTTTGAAATTTATTGCTTTTTTTGTATGTATGTAATTTTTCACAAAAAAAAAAGAGAAAAAAGTCAATTATGATGATAAAAGAAAAATATGTATTCCTTCTAGCCTCCTATATTCTGGAGCAGCTGAAAGGAAAAATCTGAGAGGATGGTATATGGTAGCCCATGATAGACTCTGGGATCCTGTAACTCTTTGTTGAAGAGTGCTTTGAAAACTATTGCTTTTTTCTTTCTTTCTTTGCTTTGTATATATGTTATATTATAAATTTTAAAAATTTGGGGGAAAAAAAAGTACCTTCAAACATCAAGCAGAATAAATGAAAGCAAATCCACACCTAAATAAATTGTAGAGAAACTACAAGTTCAAGGTCAAAGAAAAAGTGTTAAAAGTTACCTGAAAGAAACAAAGGTAACAGAATCAAAGAAGGAACCTAGAAAAATATGCCTCTGGTATTTGGAGGGCAAACTGTGGGATGGTGAAGTTCACTTGGGAGTTTGGCCAGGTGATGGTGTCCAGTTGTTTGGTCAAGCAAACAGTGGCCCAACTGTTACTGTGAGGTTTTCATGCACTTAACACATCAGTAAACTGATTGCATCCATGGCTGGTGACATCTGCAATCATCCGAGGACACTGCCCTCAACACGAGAGGCGTCTCATCCAGTCAGCTGAAGGCCTTCAAAGGAGAAGTGGCGGCTTCTGCCGTGGGAAGGGAATGTTCCGTCTCCACTCCAGCCAGCTTCTCCTGGGGATGCATTGGAAATCTTCGGAGTTTCTAGCTTGCCGCCTGCCCTATGGAATTTGGACTTAACAGTTCCCACAGTGCGTGAGACAATTCTTACAAAAATCTTATATGTACAGGTATTTCCCGTTGATTCCTGACCTTAGAGAACTCTAATACACCATAGATGAGAAAACAGGCTCAGAAAAGCCCCTTTCTAGACACTCACACTTCACATATTCTAAATGCCCTGTTTCAGTAAAACAATGTCTTGATTTTATGGTCATGGGCGAGAAGAGCAAACTGGTGAGTGCCCTTAGCAATAAAGCTTTAAGGTAGAAGATTGCAAGCGATACCGTTTACAGGGGATCTATGTAATTGTGGTTATGTGGTTAGATTAAATCAGCTATTCCAAAAATTGGTGATCATCAGAATTTCCTGGGGAGCTTTTCTTTCTTTTAACTTTTTTGTTATAGAAATTTTCAAAGACATGCAGAGGAGAGAATGTTCTATTAAGCCCTTTCCACTTGTCTCCAGGCTTCAGCAAGTATGACAAACTTGGTTCACTTACCCTCTATCCTCTTTCCCCATGCCCAGATTATTTTGAAGCCAAGATCAGACATGACATTATTCCATCAGTATCTTCAGAAGATAGGGACTTAAAAAGTACACGTATTTGGTAATACCTTAAAAAAATCAACAGTAATTCCTTAAAAACCGTCAAATATCAACTCAGTGTTCAAATTACAGAGGATGTTTAAGCCTACCCATTCCTCCCAGCCAATCCCAGATAGAGAGACTCAGAATCTCAAGGGCTGAGTCCAGGAATATGTTATTTTAAATCTCATTGAGTCTGACATTCAGTCGGATTTGAGAATCACTACTTAGATGACACTTTAGATCACTTTTGACCTTGAGAATCTATAACTTCCAATGTCACACATCTTAAGTGACCATCTCCTTGCTTCTGGGTAAGACTCTTTCCATTATATCACTGAACTAGCCTAGAATTCAATCCTATGCGTTTGGTCAGAGGCATTATAATGAGAAAGTAGCATTGAGTTAAAAGTCACAAGTCCCCAGTTTGAGATCCATCTCTTCATTAATTGTAGCACAATGAATGAGTGAGCCATTTTAGCTCTCTGAAACTCGGTTTCCTTGTGTGAAAAATAAACATAATGATAGCAATATACCTTAACTACCCACCTTCCAGAGCTGTTACAACGATCAGATTAAGGAATATAAAAGTGCTCTCCAAGGGTACGTTGGTATAGAAACATTTTCTTTTTAGATTTGAATACTGGCATTGCAATGCTTAAAAATGTGTAAGAGAAAAAGAGAAATCCAGAAATGTTTTTAAAATAAACATTTACAGAAGTATTCATACTTATGTATGTGACAAGGGAAAATTAAATTTTAACTTTTTAAGCCTATTTCTTAATTATTAAAAGACGTATTAGAAGTTGCATTTGTCCAGACTGTTGCAGCAAACTTCTAAAACCTAGGGAGGGTTTTAAACCATAGAATGCTGTAATAAATATCTTCCTGGTTTTTGTTTGTTGCTATGTATTACGATGGTTTTCACTGTAACACATAATACATCATCTATAATGAATCTGGTACATTATATATTGTAAATTTTTTCAATTCTACATTCCATGTGTGTGTGGGAGAAAACAAGTCCTCATCTGTCCCCTCCCAAATTACCAAAGCATCTGTCTAGTTGCTTTTTCTAGTTACTCAGGATTCCCCAGGGGTGCTTCCCAGCCTCCCCTTACCCTTTTCTCCAGTCATCCGTCTCTCTTGAGGCCCCATCACAATCTTTCTCTGAGTGGGTATGCCTAGACCCATCTCCCTATTCCTGACTTAGGGCTGGTTACTCCAATCTTAGTTTCCTCCTGATTGCCCCTTCTTCCATATTCTATTGATTTACCCCCCAATCCTAGCAATTCTTACAAAATCCTTTTGTTTGGACCATTCCAATCTTCCAAAAACACTTTTCTGATTATATCTCATTTAGGCGCATCATTTTCTACTGAATAAATCCTAACATTCAAAGCCAACTCAGCCCAGTTCATGTTTTTAGCTTAATTTCCTCCTGTTTCACACATGAATTCCAAGGGCGTTGGTCACTCACTGTTTGACAGACATGGCTTTGCTTTCCTGCCCCCCAGCCTTGCTCCTCCTCTTGCTTCCACATGGAATGCTCCCCTCTCACATCCACCAATCGAAATCCGTCCCACCTCCTGGCGTTTGGGTTTTCCTCTACCAAGCACACAGAATCTCGCCTCTGCTGCTGGGAAGTTGGGCACAGCCATGTGACTTGTTTTGGTCAATGAAATGGAAGCCGAAGTGTGTCCCTTCCTGGTGGCCGCGTTTGAGAGCCTGAGAGGGACTGCCCAGCCCTCTCGTCCCTGGCAGCACACAGGGCAGGTAAGCGGGTGGAGGTCCCTGAGGTCAAAGGGCCTGGCTGGAACCAGCGACAGCAGGACAGCTGCCCTGGAGGGCAGCCTGGTCCATAGTGGACGTCCCATTGACCCGTAAGCTTCGGTTGTGCTGAGCACTGAGTTTTGGGGGTTGTTTATTTTGGTGGTATAACTGGCTCATCCTGACTGAACCCCATCGTTCTCAAGGCCCCCCCTGCCAAAAAAGCCCCCCAGCCACCCGAGAAGACTGTCCCCCTGCTCACCTCCTGGGACCCCCACGGGGCTCCCTTGGCAATCCCACCCTGGGACGGGAAGACCATGCCTCCAAGCCACGGCTGCAGGCTGAAGAGCAAACTGCCAGCTGCTGTTCAGTGGCAAAGCGTCTTACTCGGTTTTCTTACCTAAGTAACTGACCTGCGTCTCACAGACCCACCAAAGAGAAATGAACAGCAGCGCATTTCTGCGTCGGAAGCACCCACTAAATGTTAGGGCATTCAACACTGACCTCTTCTCTCCTGGTACGGAACGCACACAACCTTTGAAGTTAATTTAAGAGAATAAGATTTTATTTTTCTGCGATTTGTACAACAATTACAAGACTACACACATAAATTTCTTTATCCAATATTTTCATCAAAGTATGATCTCTTTTAAAGTAAGGCACAGATACATATCTATTTTAAGACAGTTAATGAGGTAAAACATAGCTATGTAAGTAGTTTGATTAAATTATTCCATGGAAATATTCCTGCCTCTTAAAAATAAAATTTTAAAATAATTTTCACAAGAAAAATAAATTTTAAAATGACCAATTATAAGAAAAGTTGAAAATCAAAGACTGAAAGAATTTTCAGTTATTCAAATATGTCTTCATATTTTTTTTTTCATAGGCAGGCACCGGGAATCAAACCCAGGTCTCCAGCATGACAGACGAGAACTCTGCCACCTAGCCACCTTGGGCCACTTTCCAATAGCTTTTGACCTGAGTATATAATTATTTTGAAATGTATGTTTATGGCAATTTAGGTTTCAAGGTGCTTTGTTGTTGTTGTTTTTATCTAAGTGTGAAGGGTAAAATGAATAAATACATCTTCAGTATAGATTGATACACATTTTAGACTAGAAGAAAACAATTTTTTGTTTAGATGCTAAATTCTTTAAAATAATTGTATGTCAATTGTATGTCAACATACACATTGGGCCTTGATTTTTTCTTTACGCAAGCAAAAAGCTATAGTGTGGCAAGAAATACATTATTAGCATAACAGCTTTAGGAACTATGTAGTTTCAATAATTTGTGGTTGTAAATTCTCATGAGAAACTTAAGACATCATTAGCATCTTTTAAAACATTAATCTTAGCAGCTAGTTATAAGAGAATTTTCTATGGTTTCTACAGTTCCATTTGGGTTGGGACTCTAGAAATTCAATCTTTCAGCTCAGTAATAAGAGTTTATCACAGAACCACCTATAGCTATTAATTCCCCACATATTTATTAAATAAGGAAAATAAGAGTGCAGTTTGAATTTCAGTTTCTAAATAGTGTATAATTGGCAATAGAGTAAAATATAAAATTGTAAAGGGAATTGTAGCCAAGAGTATATATAACAAAATATCCAGTAGATATATATCCAATTATGAGTCAGGGAATTATGTTTTAGATTAAAAAAAAGTATTTGTTTAAGTAGAATAAACTTATGAAGAGACTCTTATTCAAAGACTAATTCCGAAATATTCATTTTTAGTGTGATAATTTGGTTTATTTGTATAAGGGAATTGTAAGAAGTGACATAGCACATTGAGCTCCCTCTTTAAAAAGATACATCTTAAGTGCTTGTAGCTTTTGTGCAGTTTTCTATACCACAAATCTACGTTTTCATAACGAGTCACCATTTCCTATTTCACTTAGATTATAAATTAACACAAAAACAATTATCACCATTCTAAGCCAGGAGTCGGCAAATGACTGTATGTCAGTCAGATCCATCCTGTCTCCTTTTTTAAGTGGACTACTAAGAATATTTTTACATTTTTAAATGCCTGAAAATCAAATAAAAATGAATTATGACACATGAAAATATATTGATTGTAAAGCCCAGATATCATATAATAAACATATAAAAAAGATATTAAGTGATAAAGTAAGATAGTGCTCAATTCTATTTGTTAGGACTTGATTTAGCCATACTTGACTTCTTAAGACAAAAACGATATCAGGCATCACAGCTTATCTTGGAGGACAATTACACCAAAAGAATTAGCCCAAAAGAAAATGTTTTACTACCAATTGAAATTCTCAAGGTTTACTATTGTCAAGCCATGTATGCTCTATTTGGGGTGTTTATTATTATAACTCATTCTGAAGGTTTAGCTCCAGCAAATGTTAACTACCTGAGATGTCCCCAAAGTCATTTGAAGGTCATAGCAGAGCCTTGGGGTTGAAGGGTTAACCCCTTGAGTACTTAACTAAGGAAAGTGCTTTGTGGAAAAAACTGAATTTTTTCATTTTTATTTTGCTATTCGTTTTCTTAAGATGAAATAGGTGATAATTGTGAATTGACATTGACATATTTTTGAGACCAGCACAAAGGTTTATTAATGAGGATCTTTAACTGATCCAGACAGAATAGGATGGAGGACAGGCGAAGAATTTCACATTTAAGCAAAATCTGAGCTGGGCTTACCTGGGTGTTGTCTTCAGCTTAAAGAGTGCAATTCTATTGGAATCTCGGTGAAAATTGTGGGTCTCCTGAGTCACGTTGCTCCAGTCTGGACCAGGTGCAGCCTCTGTGTTGTGCACAGCTGTCATCCTGAGGTCTCCTTCATCTCCATGGTGCCTCATCTACGTTCCTCCTATTTTGTATCTTCTGTTTCCTCTACCTCTTCCTTCCCAAGAAGCCATGCCAACCATCGCAGCTCATCATAATCCTCTGAATTCATAAGACTCAAATTTATAACATTCATTTTGCTCTTAATAATATATTATCATATTATTTTTAACTTTTATAGTAACCACATATTAAAAAAAAAAAAAAAGAGCAAGCCCCTATCTAAGACAATGAAAGTTTTACTTGTTTATTTTCTCAGAAACTTAAGGTCTCCAGACGGTTCCTAGGCCAGATAAACCCTGAAACCCAGAGGTCCCAGTCTCTCCAAGAACATCAACCAGTTTCACTCCCCTACCCCAGCAGGTCACCACCCTCTCCAGCATGAAGAAGTTAAAACAGCCATTGCCTAGATATCCCTGAAGGTTGCAAGAAAAATCAAATACGATGGAGGAGGTGTAACTGAGGAATTAGTCCTTAGCAAACGATCATGACTACTCACTCATTATATAGTTGTTTCTCTCTACTTTCTAGTGTATTGAAACAGCCAGAAGGAAATACCTGAAATTGTTGAACTATAATCCAGGAGCCTTGATCTTTTATAATGATTATATAACTATATAGCTTTTATCATGGACCGTGTGATTGTAAAACCTTGGGACTGAACATCCTTTATCCAGTGTATGGGTAGAGGAGTAATAAAATAAAGACGTGTAGGAAAAAAGTATAATAGGTTGGGAATATGAGAAAAAATACCCCTTGCAAACTATGAGCAATAACTATAGTACTACTTTAATAATATTTTATCAACTGTAACAAATGTAATTACTGTTAAAGATAGTGGAATTACAAAAAAAAAGTGTTATCATCAACTGTAACAAATTTTCCACACCAGTGCAAGTCTTAGTGGTGGGGTGGTGTATGGAAATCCTGTATTTTATGCAAATTTGTTTTGTAAACCACCAGTTCTCTAATAAAAAAATAAATAAACAAAAAAAGAGCAGCCCCATAAATTAACAGCTTAATTGATACAATGTAAACACACCAAATCAAGAAACTGCATATTGTGTTATCAAAACCCTGTCCCCCCAGCCCACTGCTATCTCTTCCCAATCATTCCCCTTCACTAGCCAAAGTTAAACACTGTTCTGACTTCTAACATCACAGATTAGTTTGGCTTGTTCTTGAAGTTTAGAAAAACAAATATACACACGTGTGGCTTCTTTTCAACATTGCGTGTGTACGTGTGAGAGAAATTCACCCACTAGTTGCATGTGGCAGTGGTTCATTTCATACTACTCTGTTATATGACTCTGCTATAATTTCCAGTGTTGGTGAACATTTCCACCTTGAGCCTAAGACAGCGCTTCCATGCAGCTTTGTACGTATCTGTGTGTGTGACGTGAGTACAATGTCTGCTGGGTGAAAACCTAGGAGTGAATTGCTAGCTCTTAGGGTATTTTGCATACTCTAATTTAGTCGATAATCCAAAGTGTTTGAATCAATTTACATTCCCCTCAGCACAGTATCAGAGCTTCACCAGTCATTTTACTTTTAGCCATTCTCGTGGACAGTGGATGTGTCATGGTATTTTATTGTTTAATTCGCATGTCTCTTATTTCTAATGAAAACGACCATCATTTTCTCACATGTTCACTGATGATTTGGATATCCTCTTTTGTGAAGTGCCTCTTTAAGTCTCTTGGCTTGTCTGCCTTAATTGTTTGTAGATATTATTTATAAATTTGGTCTATGAACTTTTTTTTTTTATTAACGGAAAGAAAAAAAAAGAAATTAACACAACATTTAGAAATCATACCATTCTACATATGCACTCAGTAATTCTTAACATCATCACATAGATGCATGATCTTCATCTCTTAGTACATTTGCATCGGTTTAGAGGAACTAGCAACACAACAGAAAAAGATATAAAATGTTAATATAGAGAAAAGAAATAAAAGTAGTAATAATAGTAAAAAAAACCAAACAAACAAACAAACAAAAAAACCAAAAAAAACCCTATAGCTCAGATGCAGCTTCATTCAGTGTTTTAACATGATTACTTTACAATTAGGTATTATTGTGCTGTCCATTTTTGAGTTTTTGTATCTAGTCCTGTTGCACAGTCTGTATCCCTTCAGCTTCAATTACCCATTGTCTTACCCTGTTTCTAACTCCTGCTGGACTCTGTTACCAATGACATATTTCAAGTTTATTCTCGAATGTCTGTTCACATCAGTGGGACCATACAGTATTTGTCCTTTAGTTTTTGGCTGGACTCACTCAGCATAATATTCTCTAGGTCCATCCATGTTATTACATGTTTCATAAGTTTATCTTGTCTTAAAGCTGCATAATATTCCATCGTATGTATATACCACAGTTTGTTTAGCCATTCTTCTGTCGATGGACATTTTGGCTGTTTCCATCTCTTTGCAATTGTAAATAACGCTGCTATAAACATTGGTGTGCAAATGTCCGTTTGTGTCTTTGCCCTTAAGTCCTTTGAGTAGATACCTAGCAATGGTATTGCTGGGTCGTATGGCAATTCTATATTCAGCTTTTTGAGGAACCGCCAAACTGCCTTCCACAGTGGTTGCACCATTTGACATTCCCACCAACAGTGGATAAGTGTGCCTCTTTCTCCGCATCCTCTCCAGCACTTGTCATTTTTTGTTTTGTTGATAATGGCCATTCTGGTGGGTGTGAGATGATATCTCATTGTGGTTTTGATTTGCATTTCTCTAATGGCCAGGGACATTGAGCATCTCTTCATGTGCCTCTTGGCCATCCGTATTTCCTCTTCTGGTAGGTGTCTGTTCAAGTCTTTTTCCCATTTTGTAATTGGGTTGGCTGTCTTTTTGTTGTTGAGTTGAACAATCTCTTTATAAATTCTGGATACTAGACCTTTATCTGATATGTCATTTCCAAATATTATCTCCCATTGTGTAGGCTGTCTTTCTACTTTCTTGATGAAGTTCTTTGATGCACAAAAGTGTTTAATTTTGAGGAGTTCCCATTTATTTATTTATTTCTTCTGTGCTCTTGCTTTAGGTTTAAGGTCCATAAAACCGCCTCCAGTTGTAAGATTCATAAGATATCTCCCTACATTTTCCTCTAACTGTTTTATGGTCTTAGACCTAATGTTTAGATCTTTGATCCATTTTGAGTTAACTTTTGTATAAGGTGTGAGATACGGGTCTTCTTTCATTCTTTTACATATGGATATCCAGTTCTCTAAGCACCATTTATTGAAGAGACTGTTCTGTCCCAGGTGAGTTGGCTTGACTACCTTATCAAAGATCAAATGTCCATAGATGAGAGGGTCTATATCTGAGCACTCTATTCGATTCCATTGGTCGATATGTCTATCTTTATGCCAATACCATGCTGTTTTGACCACTGTGGCTTTATAATATGCCTTAAAGTCAGGCAGCGCTAGACCTCCAGCTTCGTTTTTTTTCCTCAAGATGTTTTTAGCAATTCGGGGCAACCTGCCCTTCCAGATAAATTTGCTTATTGGTTTTTCTAATTCTGAAAAATAAGTTGTTGGGATTTTGATTGGTATTGCATTGAATCTGTAGATCAGTTTAGGTAGGATTGACATCTTAATTATATTTAGTCTTCCAATCCATGAACACGGTGTGCCCTTCCATCTATTTAGGTCTTCTGTGATTTCTTTTAGCAGTTTTTTGTAGTTTTCTTTATATAGGTTTTTTGTCTCTTTGGTTAAATTTATTCCTAGGTATTTTATTCTTTTAGTTGCGATTGTAAATGGGATTCGTTTCTTGATTTCCCCCTCAGCTTGTTCATTACTAGTGTATAGAAAAGCTACAGATTTTTGAATGTTGATCTTGTAGCCTGCTACTTTGCTGTACTTGTTTGTTAGCTCTAGTAGTTTTGTTGTGGATTTTTCTGGGTTTTCTACGTATAGTATCATATCGTCTGCAAACAGTGATAGTTTTACTTCTTCCTTTCCAATTTTGATGTCTTGTATTTCTTTTTCTTGTCTAATTGCTCTGGCTAGAACCTCCAACACGATGTTGAATAACAGTGGTGATAATGGACATCCTTGTCTTGTTCCTGATCTTAGGGGGAAAGTTTTCAATTTTTCCCCATTGAGGATGATATTAGCTGTGGGTTTTTCATATATTCCCTCTATCATTTTAAGGAATTTCCCTTGTATTCCTATCTTTTGAAGTGTTTTCAACAGGAAAGGATGTTGAATCTTGTCAAATGCCTTCTCTGCATCAATTGAGATGATCATGTGATTTTTCTGCTTTGATTTGTTGATGTGGTGTATTACATTAATTGATTTTCTTATGTTGAACCATCCTTGCATACCTGGGATGAATCCTACTTGGTCATGATGTATAATTCTTTTAATGTGTTGTTGGATACGATTTGCTAGAATTTTGTTGAGGATTTTTGCATCTATATTCATTAGAGAGATTGGTCTGTAGTTTTCTTTTTTTGTAATATCTTTGCCTGGTTTTGGTATGAGGGTGATGTTGGCTTCATAGAATGAATTAGGTAGTTTTCCCTCCACTTCGATTATGTTGAAGAGTTTGAGGAGAGTTGGTACTAATTCTTCTGGAATGTTTGATAGAATTCACATGTGAAGCCGTCTGGTCCTGGACTTTTCTTTTTAGGGAGCTTTTGAATGACTAATTCAATCTCTTTACTTGTGATTGGTTTGTTGAGGTCATCTATTTCTTCTTGAGTCAAAGTTGGTTGTTCATGCCTTTCCAGGAACCCGTCCATTTCATCTAAATTGTTGTATTTATTAGCGTAAAGTTGTTCATAGTATCCTGTTATTACCTCCTTTATTTCTGTGAGGTCAGTAGTTATGTCTCCTCTTCCATTTCTGATCTTATTTATTTGCATCCTCTCTCTTCTTCTTTTTGTCAATCTTGCTAAGGGCCCATCAATCTTATTGATTTTCTCATAGAACCAACTTCTGGTCTTATTGATTTTCTCTATTGTTTTCATGTTTTCAATTTCATTTATTTCTGCTCTAATCTTTGTTATTTCTTTCCTTTTGCTTGCTTTGGGATTCGTTTGCTGTTCTTTCTCCAGTTCTTCCAAGTGGACAGTTAATTCCTGCATTTTTGCATTTTCTTCTTTTCTGATAAAGGCATTTTGGTCTATGAACTTTTTATCTGTTATATAATCACCCTGTCACATTATGTCCTGCCTTTTCACTCTTTCAGGGGTGTCTTTTATTCTTAATTTTTATAGTGTTTTATTTTAAGATAATCAATTTATCAATCTTCTGCTTTATGGTTAATACTCTCATCTCTTATTTAAGAACTTTTCTTTATCCTCAAATCATAAAAGTTTTCTATTTTATTACCTTCGCAGAGTCTCAACATGTTACATTTCACAAACTTTGTTGATAATGCATAGAAATAGTATTGATTTAAAAAATATTGACCTTGTGTCTAGCAACTTTGCTAAACTCACTTATTAATTCTAATAATTTTGATTTTCCACATACACAGTCATATCATCTACAAATAATGATGGCTTTGTTGCTTCTTTTCCAGTACCTATACCTTTATTGCACTGGCTAAATTCTCCATTCACTGCTGAATTAAAATGGTGATAACAGACATTCTTATTTAATTCCTAATCTCAAATGGAAAGGCTTCAATATTTCACTATAAGGTATGATGTATTTTTTTTTAAAAAATGCTCTGTCATAATAATGGTTTCATTCTATTCTTAGCTAGCCGAAATTATTTTTTTAATCATAAATGAATTTAAATTCTTCCAAATGCTTTTGCTATATTAATTGTGATGATTACACTATTTTCCCTTTTAAATATGTTAATGTGCTCATCCCAGGAATAAGTGCCAAATATTATGATATATTATCTTTATAATAAGTTGCTTTTTTTCTATATTGTTATTTTTGCATCTGTATGCATGAAGGAGATTGGCATATTATTTTTCTTTCTTACAATGACCTTGTTATATTTTGATGTCAAAATTATGCTGGGCTCATAAAAGTTGGTGGGAAATATCTCTCTTTTTCTATCATCTTTTTTTTTCCTGAAACATTTGATAGAATTTATTAGGGTTGCATGCTTTTGGTTTTATTTTGTGGAAAGGCTTTGAGTACAGATACATTTTCTTTAATAAAATTTTCAAATTTTCTGTTTCTGAGTTGACATTGGTAAGTTCCATTTCTCTGAGACTATGTCCAATTCATATATATTTTTAAAATATATTGGCATGAAGTTGTTCATATTATAATCATTCTAATCATTTAATGTGCATAGGGTCTATAGTGATGTCTCCTTCTGCATTCAGCATATTGGTTATTTGTGCTTTGGGATTTATCAATTTCATTAGTCTTCTCAGAGAACCACATCTTGGTTTTATTCATTAGTATCGGTCCCCAAGGAAATGTGGGTGTCTTAGTTTACAGGCTAAGACGATACAATGGGTGGCTTACACAATGGCAATGTGCTGGCTCTCAGCTTTGCCGCTAGGAGATGGCCAAAACTAAAGTGTCAGAAAGGTGCTGCTTCCCTCTGAAGGCTCTGGGGTCCTGAGATTGGCTGCTGGCCACCCATGGCAATGCACATGGGGGTGTCTTCTCCGTCTCCTGAGTTCCTTTGACTTCAATTTCTTGCTTCTCCTGTGGTTTTCTCTTTCTGTTACACTATTTCTTCTGTTTAAAGGCCTCCAATAATGTGAACTCAGACCCACTCTCACTCAGCTGGGCCACACCTTAACTTAAAATGCCATCTTCAAGAGATGCTATTAACCATGGGTTCACATCTACAGGAATGCACATTAAGATGAAGAACTTGTACTTTGGGGGGCACACAATGCGACCTTCCTCAGTCAGTGCATGGGCGAGAATACAAAGAGGCCCCCATTATTAGAGCAGATGCTGGGACTTTATTCATACTATTTCAGGAAGTTCAAAAACTTTGTTTTCTGTTTTTTAATAACAAACTTATTGAGATATAATTTGCATACCATAAAATTAATCCTTTAAGAATGTTCAAGCCAGTATAGTCACAGAGTTGCATAATCGTCACCGCATCCTAATTTCAGAACATTTTCTTCTCCCTCAAAGGAAACCTCGCTTCCATTAGCAGTAACTTTCATTACCCTGCCTGTCCCCACAGGCTTAGGCAAACACCATCTACTTTCTATCTCTACTTTTTTGCCCATTCTGGAAATTTCGTGTACAGGAATCAGGTGCAATCACTTTTTGTGACTGGTTTCTTTGACTTAGCACAGTGGGTTTCAAAGTTCGTCTATGTTGCAGAGCTACTTTGTTTAAAATGAAAGAAAAAGTATTAGCATACAAACTCCGTAGCTTGCAGTTAGTTATACAAATGTTTAGCTAACATTATTGCAGAGTATAGTGTTAGACTTAGTTTTCCCTTCCCAACATGCTTAATAAGGTGCTAATATTTATAATGAATTTTATAGATTTAACAGTTCACATCTTCGTCCATTTTGCTGAAAGGGAAAAAATAAAATTGTAGGATAGTGTTAGTTGTACAATTAATGTTTCTTAAATACATTCTTAGTCAATGAAAGATCATTACTAAATTATTAAACATAATTTTAAAAATTAAAGTGTTTTGTAGGATGCAATTATTGAATGGAAAACCTTTAATTAAAAAGAGTATAGCATATCTTGCTTCTCTGTACAAATTAAAAATGTAGTACTTGACAGCTAATCTAAGAACATTTAATTTGGAAATATTTATGTCTGAGCTTTTATGTGCTGCCAAAATTCTGCCCCAGTCTGGAAGAAAATAAAAACAAAACATATATCCAATAAAGGCTCTATGTCTGGAATGTATAAATAACTCTCACAATTCAATAAAAAAGACAAATTCCAGTTAAAATAGGCAAAAGATTTGAATAGATATCTCAATAAGCATAGTGATAGACCTCTAGATGCCCATTGTTTCGGTTTGCTAAAGCTGCCAGCATGCAGCCTAATGGAAGTTGATTGGCTTTTACAAAGGTGACATGTCTACATCTCCAAGGCCATGAAGATGACTGAATTAAGGCACCGTCTGGACAGTACCTAGACTCTGAAGACAGGCCGCCGGCATCTGGGATACCTCTGGCAGCCATGAGGGCCGGTGGCTGGTGTCTGCTGGACCTTGCTCTTGGTTCGTGGTTTTCAGTGGCTGATCCCAGTGGCTTTCTCCCTGTGGCCCATGGGTCTTCTCTTAGCGTCTTCAGGGCGTTTCTCTCTCTGAGCATCTGTGGGTCCTCTTCTAGTGTCTCCAGGGCAAATGCTGGATTCCATATCTTAGCTTAGCATCTCCAGGGGCATTTCTGTCTTCAAGCATCTGTCCTTTTTCCAAAATGTCTCTCCCAGTAAGCGGATTCAGACCCACTTTGAATGGGCAGGGTCACACCTCCAACTAATCAAAAGGTCACACCCACAATTGGGTGGGTCACATCTCCATGGAAACAAGCTAATCAAAGGGTCCCACCCACAATAGGTCTACACCCACAAGAATGGATCAAGAGAGCATAGCTTTTCTTGGGTACATAACATTTCAAACCAGTACACCCAGTAAAAAACTTCACAAACCCTGGGGTTGGTGAGGATGTGGAGTGAAAGGGTTCCTGTCACACTGGTGGGATTATAAGGATTATAAAGGGTGCATGCCTGCTCAAAACAGCTTTATTTGTAATCTCCAAAAATGAGAACATTCCTTAAGTTCCACAAGTTTGTGAGGTTCACCTAGGTGAATAGATGAGCAAATGGCAATATAGTCATACCCTGGGATACTGCTGAGCAAAAAATAGGATTGAACTATTGATAAACACAACATGGATGAATTTCTAAATTATGCAATTGAAAGAAGATAGCCCCTCCCCCAAAAAGTCTATTGATTTATTCCACTTACGTGAAATTCTAGGAAATACAAACTGAACTAAACTCTAGTGACAGAAAGTTGAACTGCAGCTTCTTGGTGACCTGAAGGGTGGAGGCAGGGAGGGAGGGGGGACAGGACTGCAATGGCCGTGAGGCTTCACCTTGATGGTGGTGACGATTTCCTTGGTGTGTGCATATGGTATAACGCAACAAATCACACCCTTTAAATATGTGCAGTGCACTGTGCGTTAATTATACCACAATAAAGCCAGAAAAAAAGAGTCTACCCTATCTGCAACTCCAGTCATTTTATATGTAGTAAATGCCATGCAGTTGGTCAGAGTGGTTTCCTGTTGTGGTTTTCACTTCTTGAGGTTGCTAGACTTCTGTAAAAATCTGGCAACTTCTTTTTTTCTCATCCCTTTTTAGACATTAAATTTTGGCAATTCTGCTCCCTTTTTTTTTTGTTTTAACTTGGCGTCAACATTGTAGAAGTCGGTCATCAACATTGGGAACAAAACCATGTATTTTCATTGTGTAAAGTCTTTCTCCATGTTTAGAAATACATATAATCTTTAACTTCAAAAATAATTTTTGAAAACATGATTCCTGGTAAGAAAGCCACGTAGAAATGCTTACATGACAATTACTTAGAAAATTTGTTTAGAAACTAGTGTTTTTTTAACTGGATTACCAAGTTGTCAAAGTTTATCAAAATAATATTATTGGCCTTACAAGAAAAAGAAGTTGCCCAGAATGCCCAAATTCAAGTGTCACACACTACAGCTGTACAAGGTAGCCTGGTCTCAAGGGGTGATGAACCAAGGAAAGAAAAATGATCCCTGCTGGCGCCATGTTTCCACAGCTCAGACTAAACTGCTGTAGTAGGTGGCACTTGAATTGGGCCCATTGTGCAATTTTTTTTCCTTTAATGCCAATGATGTAAATTTGTAAATTTTAGCAATTTGAAAATCCGATATAAAACAAAGCAGGTTCCTAAACAAATTTTCTAAGACTGTACACTGTGTTATTATTCTGAATCTCTTGCTGATTTGCTTTCTGCATTTCATTGTCTATATATGAAAAGTGCAGAATGATTATTTTGGTTTGCTAATGCTGCTGGAATGTAATATACCAGAAACAAAATGGTTTTTCAATAGGGAATTTATTGCATTACAAGTTTACAGTTCTAAGGCAGTGAAAATATCCATATTAAGGCATTAGTAAGAGGTTACCTTCACTCAAGGAAAGCTGTTGCTGTCTAGAACACCTCTGTCAGCTGGGAAGACATAGCTGGGGTCTGCTAACTTTCCCTCCTGGTCTTGTTTCATACACTTCCCTGAGGGTATTTTCATTCTGCATCTCCAGAAGTCTCTGGCTCTGTTGGCTCTGAAGCCTTTTCCAAAATGGTTCCCTCTTAAACGGCTCCAGTAAGCAACCCACCTTGAATGGGTAGAGATGCATCACCATGGAAACCATCTAATCAAAAATTACCACCCACAATTGGGTGAATCACATCTCCATGGAAACAACTTAATCAAAAATTCCCACTCAAAAATACTGAATGGCTATTAAAGAGCAAGACCTTTCTAGGGTACATGACTGTTTCAAACCAACACAATGATAATGCAAGACTACAAGGAGGGATAATGGGTTGGATAAAAACATGTTTGTTGTTGAAAACTTCTAAATGCTCAAGGTGCAGACATGGTGAATTCAGGAGTTTATGAGTAACAGCGTTTTCATCAATTGATAAATTATGCTCTGAGGTGGAAGAATGCTGTCTGCTCGTCATAACGCCAGGAGCTCTGGCCTCGGAACCACACCACGTGAATGCTGATTCTCCACTTCGATAAGCTTTACGGCTCTGAGCAAGCGGGTTGCCTTTTCAGGTGTTTAATTTGCTAATCCGTAATAACTGGACTAAGGTTGCCCATCGTTGGGAGGCAGTTCCCCACGGGTCTCCAGCACTCCTGCATGCCTCACAAGCACAGCCCTGCAACTTTGGTTTTGGACTAATTTTTCCAGGTGGTGATGTGGCGGACAGCCTTGGGAGAGCAGCGGTGCCTCCCTCCAGGGAGTAGGGGCAAATTTGTCCACTGTCTCCAAGAAGGAGGGTGACATCTCCTCTGGTGCGATGGCAGGTCTGTACGCAGCCTGTTGTGAAAGCCTGGGGTTTCCTCAGCTGCCTAGAACACAAACCCACGTTGGTGTCACCTCCACTTGGGGTGTCCTGGAGCCCGGAGAACAGGGCACCTGTGTGGACACGGAGCCCTCGCGGCCCGCCAGCAGTAGTAGCCTAGTCCTTGGTCTCACGTCTTCTGCCGCGTGCACAAACGGCGCAGGGGAGCTGTGAGCTCAGGTGACCACAAGCCCTTCAGTGCGCCAGGCACCACCTTTCAGGGTTCCTGTGAAGGTTAAAGGAGAAGCACACCAAGCACCCTGGCACATGGGGCCTCACAGAAATCTGTTAGTTGATAGTTCAGGTATAATGATTTTTCTTTCATCAGTTGCAACGAAGGTGCTGCACTAATGCAGTGTTAAAAATAGGGGAGGGTGGGCCGCGGTGGCTCAGCGGGCAAAGTGCTTGCCTGCTATGCCGGAGGACCTCGGTTCGATTCCCGGCCCCAGCCCATGTAACAAAAAACGGAAAAACAAAATACAATAAAACAAGAAAATGTTTAAAGATGTTTCCCTTTCTTCCTTCCTTCCTTCCTTCTATCCTTCCTTCCTTCTCTCTGTCTTTCCTTTAAAAAAAAAAAAAAAAAAAAAAAAAAAAAATAGGGGAAACTGTGTGAGTGGTGTATGGAAACTCTGTATTTTCTGAGTGGTTTGTCTGTAAACCCACAACTTCTCCAAAGAAAAAACTATGTTTCCTTTCTGACACCAAAACTGAAAAAAAAAGTGTTTTTCAATACACTGTTTACTTTTTTTTTTCAGGGTTTCAGTTGGTACTTGTAATTATATTCAACTGCCACATTCTGATGTTATCTATGTGGCAAATAAATAACTAGATTTAAAAAAAAAAAGTCTTTTCCAGCATTCTCCCCCTTGGCTCAAGTCAGCTATTCAGATATTTGCAAAGGAGAGACCAAAACTCTTCACTTTCAGGCAGGTGGACTAATTATTTAAAATGCTATCAATATTTAATACTTAAAATATTTTAAATGCTATCAATCAAAAGCATATGTTTTACAGGATAGTATGTTCATAAGACGAAAGATGAAAGAAAGAAAGCTTATTGCTGGATGTCTGTCTTATTGGGTTTTGTTATTCCAGCTTACAGGAAATATGAGAGTAGACTTTGAATAGATAATGAAAAGAAAAATGAAAGGTCATTCTCACTGAGGAATAAAAATGGGCTTCTTAGGCTTTCCAAGTTACAGTGCCAGGACACAATGTTGATGATAACGTACTTTCTCAACAGCAGATTCTGCTTAAAGGCTCGGTAATACTGTAGCATTTTCTCCTGTCTCCCTTCCGTTGTGAAGGAAGGGCGGATGCTTCCTGGCTTTTATGTTCTCTGGCTAGCTTGCTGGACGTCTGCCGGAATTAGATATTGATCATACACCTGTACACGAGTTTACAATGTTTAAAAATTCTTACAAGAGCCTCATAAAAATTCCATGGGGGAAATCTTGCGATATTAAACCACGTAAGATAGCATGTCTTCTATGTCAAAACACTTTAGTATAGGAAAGCACCCAAGCCACCGAATTCTCTTAGGTGTTTAGAATCATTGAAAAATGCCTCTGTGAAATATTTCTAGAGATTTTCTTTCAAGTCCTGGACACAGAAGCCATGCCCTTGCATGGGCTGTTTGGTGTTGGAGAAGATCTGAATTTCCTTTTCATTCTGTGACAAAGATCCCCATCTAAAGCACTCACTCGACCCTTTTTACACCCAGGTTACTCATGTTTTATTGTTGGGAAGCAAACAAACAACAGGAATTCAAACTTAAAGAGTATTTTATCTGCAATCTGAGAGTAGTGGCTCAGTATGGGTCATCAGGTAGCAGGCATGTCTGATCGAAGTGGCGGAGACTGAATTAAACCTCCTGCCCTCATTTGTGATCTTGTATACAAGCCAATTATTTTCTCAACATGGGTGGAGTAAGCTTTGGAGGGCAAGTAGTGAAACAGAATGACATCTGTATAAAGTCTGGCAGCCGGGCTTTCACAGAGAAGTTCACCAGAGCTTTGCCTCCTGTGTCTCACAGCGCGCCCCACATCCCTGGAGAGGACGTCTCCACTTTGCTCTGGGTGCAGCAGGTGGTGTGAGGAAGGCGGGCCACGGGCACGTGTAAGAAGCTCTTCCCACTTCTATCTCCCTTGACGAATTTTATTTCTGGCACAGCTTGAAGTCAGGCGAGTCTGGGGAAAATCAGGCAGCAAGCGCCTGAGCAGAGGCAGGCGAGGCGTGTGGCCCGAGAAGCTGCTCATCCACAGCATGGCCCGTGATGGGGGGCTCGCCCGGGCACCAAGCAGACGGCGAGGGCGGCCCGTGGGTGTGGGGGTGGAAACAACGAACGCCCACCTCCCTGCCCGTGCTCAGCTGGGCCCTTCGAGGGGACAGCCTGGGCACTGCGCCACCAAGGCCTCCTCCCTGCTCCTCCTGCCAACTGGACACCCACAGCTGGAGGGGCCTGTTCGGGGACCCCCATCTCCCCGCTTAGGGCTCCTTCTCCAGCTCTGCACATTCTGACCCCAAAAGGCCGCAGTTTAACTCTAGTCCCCAGGGAGTCCCGTGCTGACCTCCAGCTGGGGTCTCCTCTATGCTGCAGGCTGAAGTGGGTGGCCCGGAGACAGCGGGAAAGTTGTGCTCGTCCTGCCCTTTGTTTTTTACCTGTATTTTCTTTGTTTGAAAGGTTGCTTACATGCTAAAATCTAGATTTCTGGTTTGCCATCAAAAATGGGAAAATCTGAATGTCAGCGGCCAAGAGATGTCAAACAGAGTCATGAGTTTATCCTGGAGGTTATTCTTACGCATTATATACATATCCCCTTTTTAGTTAAGGTGTAATGGAGAGGCTGGAGGGAACTACCTGAAACCTTAGAGTTGTGTTCCAGGAGCCATGCTTCTTGAAGATGATTGAATAATGATACGGCTTTTGCAATGTGACTGTGATTGTGAAAACCTTGTGTCTGATGGTCCTTTTATCTACCTTATGGACAGATGAGTAAAACATACGGATTAAAAACAAACAAATAATGGTGGAACAAATGTTAAAATTAAAAAATATATATTTTTGTAATTATTTATTATAAATAAAACATATTACATGTAAGTATATATTATATATAAATACATGTTACAATTATATATTATAAATAAATCGGCAGCCGTGGGGGCGGACTAGGGCAGTCACCTCTAGGTGGGCATCCGGCCCCACTCGGCACCCCCACGGGCACCAGGGCGAGGCATGCAGGGGTGGAGAACAGGGCGCTCAGGAGGCTGCTCAGAAGGAAGCGGGAGGGGAGGGGGGGCTGCTGCGCCCACCGGTCTCAGTGACACCCCCCGGGCCCGCTTTGCTTGACCGGTGTCCACGTCCCACCCCTCCGACACCCCGTGGCAGGCCCCAGGAGGTTGGCCGGGGGGGGCCTCTCCTGTTCCTTTGCCCTCCCGCTTCTGAGCAGCTCTGAGCAGCAGCAGGTCGCGCAGGGAGGAGACCGCCGGCCCCGGCCCCGGAGAGGGGTTTCCTCCTGTTCGCTCCCTGGCTGTCCTTGGGCCTCTGCTTTCCCGGTTGCAGCTCTGCCAGGCAGCTCTCAGCTCTGCCACCCACCCCAGGTTCCGGCCTCACTGGCCTCTCCCCTTGCCTCTTGGGGCCCACAGAAGGTGGCTTCCCGCTGTGGCTGGGTCCCAGAGGCCTCAACCCCCACTTACAATGTACCTACAAGACCTTCATTTATATATACTCTGCCCACCACACAATCCACCCTTTGACAGGCCACCACTCAGGGCTTTGGGTTGATTCCCAGAGCTGAGCAGCTGCCCACGCCTGTAACCAAGAAGTCAGGACTCAAGGATGATTTTGATTACTGAATCATTATAGATGTTCCTTTTTGCTTTCTGGCATGTTGGAGTAGACAGCGGGAAATGCCTGAGGTCCCTGATTGCCATCCAGCAGCCTCTGACAGTGGTTGGATGGCCGCTGCTGCCTTCTGCCCCTGGGATTGTAAAAACCTTGTGACTGACCTTCACCTGTATCCAGGTATCCAGTTTTTTTACTTCAGAATCTTGCGATCGCTGAAGACAGCCCCTGGCGTTTATTAATGAAGGGTCCTGGGTCAGCCAAGAACTGACCCTCCCCAAATCCAAAGTCATCTTGATGACCAAGACAGGATCTAACCAGAATGGGCCGCCTGACATGCGCAGTAGCTTAGACGTTAATCTACCGGTCACCTGGACCTCACTCCGCCATTTCTTACACGCGTGCTGTGACTGAGCATGTGACCATCTGTGCATGCTCAACAACCAGACCCTCTAATGACACCGGCTGGGGCCACCGTGCTCACGAGCCTAAACCCTGCCCACCTTCTCTCTAATAAAACTATCCGAGTTACTGCAATTCTGGGAGACAGATTTTGGGCCACTAGGCCATCTGCTCTCCTACTATGAGCCTAGGAATAAACTCTTTGAAACCCCGGGGTCTCAGGAATTGGTTATTGAGCATGTTGGGCAGAAGAATTCCCAGCCTGTATCCAGTAGCACACTCAGTCTTAGCTCAGCTTTATCTCCCACGGGAAACCCCTCACCTGTGAGCAGTCACTCCTCGTTTTCCCCAATCCCTTCAGCCCTCGCTAACTTCTTATCTACTTCCTGTCTCTGCAGCTTTGTGTATTCTGGAAATGTCGTATAAGTGGGATCATACTCTATTCACCTTCTGTTTACTGCCCCCTGCCTGCCTGCTCCCTGCGGGGACCCTGCCAGGCACAGTCAGATGTGAACAAAGGGATGGGAGGGTACGAGAGCTCGGGAGATAAGCGGGCTCCCAGCACTGGCCCCTGGGTGTGAGGTCCCATCATTGACAAAGTAAGAAAACAGAATGTGGCATTTGCTAGGGTGAGGGGCTGTGGGCTCAGGTTGGGATGTGGTAGCTTTAGTTTGCTTGCAAGGCTTTCAGGGAGAAAGTCCTCCAGGGAGATACATGAAACTGCAGTTGAGAAATATGGGTGTAACCTACGGGAGATTTATTCACGGTTAGTCCTAGGGGCCCTGTAATCAGAGAAGTAAAGCCCAGCAACCGATGAGAAAGTCCAAGAGAACCCCAATTCTTTCTTTGAGCCGTGCTTCCCTTATCTACTTCCCTCACTTTCCAGCAGCGGGCTCTGCTTGTACCTTCAGAAAAATGGCCTGCCCTACTGGAGCGCCCTCTGACTTTCCCATTTGCTTCTGCCTTTCCAGCTCTCTTATCTCACTGCATTCCACGTAAGGAAAAGCTCGTTTCATTGTGACAAGTGGAGAGGTAAAGATACCAAATTTGGTGGACAGGCAGGGGAAGATAAAAAGCCAGGGCCACATGCCTATTAAAAAACTTTTTCCAATAAGTGTGGAATTAGAAGATGGCAGGTTAGTCTTTGGGGTGGAGGGCAGACCCCAACATTAAAGGGACAAGTGGAAGACGAAAAGACTGTAAAAGAAGGTGCGAAAGAGTAAAGAGACACAGTGAGAAACCCAAGAGGGAGCATTTTCATGGAAATCAAACGAAAAGACCCTCCCAGGTGGGTGGGCCTACTCTTAACACATGCTAAATAAAGGTCAAATACTTTGGCTGGATTTATCAAGTAGGGAGTGGCGGGTGATAGCAGAAAGGATAGTTTCTTTACTGGGCTCAGCTTTGGTAAATTTTACTTTTCTACTGGAAGGCTTGGGAGTCACAGTTTCGTTTTTGTAGCGTGAGCAGGAAGTGAGGAGATAAAAGCAGGGAGTGTCGCTTATCAGGAACGTTGGTGTGGAAGGGAAGAGAGAGAAGGTGGAAGAATGTGGAGCGAGGGAGTCTAAAGCCATGGAATGTGACACAGCAGGCCGTAAATAGTCAGACGGGACTGAGCCAGCACAGAGGAAAGGACAAGGAGAGCAGAGAATCCATCAAAAGGTCAATTTGTTGTTGTTTCATCCTCATGCAGAGGCCTGGAGGCTGTACCAACCACCAAAACAACAACAAATTGTCCTTGACCTTTTCTGGAGAAACGATAAAAAAACTTTATTCGTTTATCTGCCTATTTTTTTTTCACTCTATCAAATTACTTTGCCATCATGTTTCTTAGTTCCCAGGAGATGAGTTGAAATACATTAAAGGACCCTACAGCAAGAAGAAATGCTATAGAAAGCAAATAGAAAACTAATGTTACTAAGATCTGGGACCATTTAGTATAGGCACAAATATAATTCGATGGCTCCAAATGGTGTAATTGTCCAACAATGTACTGTCTTAATAATGGTCCTGAATCACACAGAAAAGGGGAAATTGTTATCTGCTGAAGAAGGCAAAACAAATTTCATATACTAAAAGCCACGTGAAATGGTCTTTAAAAAGCTTTAGCCCTTAAGGGGTAAGTTTCCATTCTTCAGAAAAACAACGTGTATGAAACAGGGTCATGTCCAAAAATGCCAACCCAAGTGTCAGTATACTTCTAAAGTAATGAAAGTTTTCAGGAAGTGCCGTGGAAGACCTTTGTCGGCTTTGAGAATAGTCAATGCCTTTTGAACGGCTTGAATTTCGGAAATTCCACACACGGTCCCCTGGCCAGAGGGCTCTCTCCCAGCGCCCCTCGCGGCACGTGGTTTCCTCTCCCCATCCGCCCACGGGACAGAGAGCCAGTGAGGAGGCAGGGGCCACACCAGGTCCCACCGTGGTGGGTGCAGCGAAGGGCCAGCCACGGTGCTGGGGTGGAGCTGGAGCTTATGTCCTCAGAGACCCCGAAGTTTCCCCCGCGAGCCGCAGGGCCTGTGCCCAGATGTTACTGGGGGATCTCCTGGGATTTCCCAAGCTGTCTAATGCCTTTTTTCTTTAATTTTTTTCTGAAAATGGACCAGAGTGACTTGTTGTTTTCTGCTAAGAACCTAGGTAGATCCAACCACATGCTAACTGGAATAACCTTAAATTTGGTTCAGTTTCTTACCAAATAATTTCACAAATGTCCCCAATCTTCGTGGTTTTGCCTTTAACTTTTTCTCTGTGCTTAGTAGACATATTCCAGCTTGGGATGTTGCTGTATGAGGTGAAGTCCCCACTGCTCCAGGAAAACTTTCTGAACTCACCCTATACTTATTTTCCTTTTCTCTGATTTTGCTCACTATGTGGACAATTGCATGTGGACTTTCTCTGATGACTTGGATTTTTTTTTTCCACATGTTCCTGCTAATTTGTTTCCTGGTCTAGAACACAGAATGTTTGAGGAGTGGACCCCAAGTCCTTTCCCGGCTCCTCACAGCGCCACGTGATGCCCTGCTCCAGGCTTGGCATCAGCACTCGGGCATGAGCTGAGTGATCGGGTCGAACCCGAGCCTGAGAATCAGGAAGGCTGGGCTCTTCCAGCTGTAACATACCGTTTTCATGCTCTGCAGCAAACTGCTTGTTTCCTCCGTTTTTCCAGAAAATGGACCACCAGGAATCCTTAAGTGAAGTGGAGGGACAGCCACGGTGACGTCCGTAAGGAGATGACACGGTGGGCTGCAGGGCAGCTGTGGACAGGCCGGGAGAGGTTATTCTCCATGGCTGGAGGTTCCATAAGCAAAGAGCCATCAGAACCAGAACCAGGACGTGTGCGGGGGCGACCGCCAGAGGCTGCCTGTGTCCCTGGGCGAGAGGGGGGTGCAGGGGTGGCCCAGGGAGGGGAGGAGGCCTAGCCCCCAGGCAGGACAGTTATTATGCATCTGAAGCAGGTGTCTTTGTTCCTTCTAGAAAGCCAGGACATCATTTCGCAGTTCACAGAAAGGAAGTCTTAAAAGAATGAGGCTGTCATTGGAGCCCGAATCACAGAGGAAAGAAGCAGAGCTCGGCGCCACACTCAGTGGTGAATCCCAACAGGAAAACAGACCTAGTCATGGCTCGCACTATCAGCCGCACAAGCAGATTCGTGCCCTCACCAGAGGGACAAACGGAAGGTGGAGGCAACGCACAGGCCCCCGCAGCGCACACTCAAACAAGCAGCTCCATGGCAAAACATGACTTCCGAGGTAGAAACATTAGTCGTGAATTCTGCTTTGCTTTGACGTTAGATATGGAATTTTAAAAATATCACTTAATCTATGGAAATTTTATTTAGCATCTCAAAACTTTCCCTCTTTATCAATTAATATGGTAGCTTTCTTTCTTAGTCCATCCCACACTCTGTAATTCCGACTGAAAGATAAAGGTCCCATCACTTAGCATTTTGAACTTCACCAAGCATTTTCTCTTGCCCTACATCATGCCTTTTTGATGTGATCAGAATAATTATCATTATTTCCATTTTATGAATGGGAAACTGAGTGCTGAGAACTCGAATTGTTTACATAGCTGACTCACATCATCAAATCTGAAACTGAGGGCTGCATGAGATATTTTGTATATGATGAGCCTAAGTCATCCTACTTTATAAGACTGCACGTACATTTCTGCCTTGTTGTCTTGGAACACGCTAGAAGCTTTTTACCATGTTTCATGTAGCATACTTAGAAGTCCTCTCAGAGAACATTTCAGCCAACTCTGGCTTCCTATCCTGCTGCCTAATTAGCAATAGCAATGATGCAATTCCATTAAAAAGTAACAACACTAACCACTGCTTGTTACCTTCAGAAGAGCAGGGTTTATTGTTTTGTTTTTTTTTGCAGCATGGTGATAATTGAATAATTTGACTGAAGCCTTCAGATATTTTGCATGGTAAACACAAGTACTGTCCAACAGAAATAAATAAGCCACATATGTGATTTTAAAATATTCTTTAGCCACAGTAAAAATGTAAAAAGTAGCAAAATTAATTAAAAAAATTTTACCCAATATAGCCAAAATATTATAGTTTTAACGTGTAAGTAATATGAAACTTATTAGTGAAGTATTTTACATTCTTTGTTTTGCAAGCCTTGGAGAGCCGAGGGTTTCACCCTCACAGCATATTCCCACCCAGGGCAGGGCAGGATGCCACGAGTGGGTGGGCTGCGTGGGCCCATGTGGCGTGGACGGCCTCAGCCTGGTGACCTGCAGAGGACACCTGGCAGGAGCACGGAGGGCCCCTCCTGACCGTGGGCTTCCTCGGGGTAATGGGCCAGTCCCACGTGGAATCGCACCCCGTGGGTGAGGGGGTCCACATGCCGTGGCGTGGGGGGTCTGGAGTGTCATCCACTGCGACAAAGCCCCCACTGCTCACACAGAGGGCTGGAGTGACACCATCGTGCGGGACTTGAAGCCCTGGACCCATGACCTGCGAGCGCTAAAGGCCCGTCCCAGGAGTCTGAAGGCGGAATTGTGCCCTTGAAAGTGGGTGATCTAGGAAGGGAAAGGGCAGTGCCGTGGTCACTGGGCGAGGGCTCCCCCCAGTTCGGTGGCTTCCCCACCGGAGGATGCCTCAGGCTGCCCGGTGGCCCCTCCCTGTGCCTGTCATTGACATCACGTCACTTTTCCAGACGCCTCGGCGTCCGAGGGACAGTGGCCTCTGTGGGGGTCCAGACCATGGGCCCAGCAATGCACTGTTTTCCGACCGTCCTGCTGCCCTCTCAGTCCCTGACCAGGCTCAGCTGCCCCAAGAACTGAGGCTGGTCTTGGGCTCCTCCGCAGTCCTTGGAAATGTCCGGAAGAGATGAGCTGCAAGTTTAGTTTCTCCCTAACAACGAGGAGCCTTGGTGAGGTCCCCGGGTCTGCCTGCGCAGGCTGCCTTTCCTGGGTTTGCAGCCGCAGGTGTCCCCTCCTTCCTCCTCGAATGAGCTCCTTGGGGTTGCTGAGGCCCCTTGAACGTCTCTGCCCTGCTCCTTCCGGAGCCTAAATGGCTGCCTGGCCCCATAGCGCCTGCTCGGCGGGCACCCCTGAGGCAGCACGCGGGCCGGGGAGGGCGCCGGCAGGACTCAAAGACCGGGGAGGGACAACCGGCTAGAGGCTGCAGCCCTGGGCCTCTGAGGGCGGAGAGGCCACGGCGCACGCTGTCCTCCAAGCTGGGACTCAGACCCTGCTACACACCGAGGAGGCCTGCACCCTCCTTGAAAGTGGGGTGATGCCCCGGGGGAAGACTGAGTACAGACTGAGTACAGCACACCCTACGGGTGCTGTCCCTCTTGCTTTCCCGGGAGCACGTCTCCTTTCTTTGCCTGTCTTCACCTCCTCTTCTTCTACATGGGGGAGAACGACCAGCTGACACGGGTTTTCTGAAGTAAAGAAGCACACACAAGTATTTTTTTAAAAATACCTTGAAAGAGTATCCATTATATTGATGGTGGGAAAGAATAGACCCAGGCCCAGAGGTGAGGCAGGAGCCGATCTCCTGGTAATTGGGTTCATGTGTTGGGGTCAACTGTGTCCACACAAAGGAGATTGAAGACCTAACGCCCAGTGCCCAGGAAGGTGACCAGAGCTGGAGAGAGGGCTTCGCAGACTTCAGGTTACAGAGAGGCATGCTCAGGTGGTGTGTGTCTCAAGCCACAAGTGGGGTCCTTACAGAGGAGAAAAGACAGAGATGCAGACACACAGGGAGACAGTGATGTGATGACAGAGGTCATGCAGGGTGGAGGCCATGCGGGGTGGAAGCCAGTGGACATGAAGGCCATGTGGAGATGGAGGCATGTGGGGTGGAGGCCATGCGGGGTGGAGGCATGTGGGGTGGAGGTCTTGTAAGGTGGAGGCATGTGGGGTGGAGGCCATGGGGGATGGAGGCCATGGGGGGTAGATGCTACGTGGGGTGGAGGCCATGGGGGGTGGAGGCCATGGGGGGGTGGAGGCCATGGGGGGTGGATGCTACGTGGGGTGGAGGCCATGGGGGGTGGAGGCCATGCGGGGTGGAGGCATGTGGGGTGGAGGCATGGGGGGTGGAGGCCATGGGGGGTGGAGGCCATGCGGGGTGGAGGCCATGCGGGGTGGAGGCATGTGGGGTGGAGGCCATGGGGGGGTGGAGGCCATGGGGGGTGGATGCTACGTGGGGTGGAGGCCATGGGGGGTGGAGGCCATGCGGGGTGGAGGCATGTGGGGTGGAGGCATGGGGGGTGGAGGCCATGGGGGGTGGAGGCCATGCGGGGTGGAGGCCATGCGGGGTGGAGGCATGTGGGGTGGAGGCCATGGGGGGGTGGAGGCCATGCGGGGTGGATGCTACGTGGGGTGGAGGCCATGGGGGGTGGAGGCCATGCGGGGTGGAGGCATGTGGGGTGGAGGCATGGGGGGTGGAGGCCATGGGGGGTGGAGGCCATGCGGGGTGGAGGCATGTGGGGTGGAGGCATGTGGGGTGGATGCTACGTGGGGTGGAGGCCATGCGGGGTGGAGGCATGTGGGGTGGATGCCATGTGGAGGTGGAGGCTGTGGGGGGTGGAGGCCACGTGGGGTGGAGGCCACGTGGAGATGGAGGCCACGTGGGGTGGAGGCCACGCGGGGTGGAGGCCACGTGGGGTGGAGGCCATGGAGGGTGGAGGCCACGGGGGGTGGAGGCCATGGGGGGTGGAGCCCATGGGGGGTGGAGGCCACGTGGGGTGGAGGCCACGGGGGGGTGGAGGCCATGCGGGGTGGAGGCCATGGGGGGTGGAGGCCATGGGGGGTGGAGGCCATGCGGGGTGGAGGCCACGTGGGGTGGAGGCCATGGGGGGTGGAGGCCATGGGGGGTGGAGCCCATGGGGGGTGGAGCCCATGGGGGTGGAGGCCACGTGGGCTGGAGGCCATGGGGGGTGGAGGCCATGCGGGGTGGAGGCCATGGGGGGTGGAGCCCATGCGGGGTGGAGCCCATGGTGAGTGGAGGCTACGTGGGGTGGAGGCATGTGGGGTGGAGGCCATGGGGGGTGGAAGCCATGCGGGGTGGAGGCATGTGGGGTGGAGGCATGGGGGGCGGAGGCCATGCGGGGTGGAGGCATGTGGGGTGGAGGCATGGGGGGTGGAGGCCATAGGGGGTGGAGGCCATGCGGGGTGGAGGCCATGCGGGGTGGAGGCATGTGGGGTGGAGGCCATGGGGGTGTGGAGGCCATGGGGGGTGGATGCTACGTGGGGTGGAGGCCATGGGGGGTGGAGGCCATGCGGGGTGGAGGCATGTGGGGTGGAGGCATGGGGGGTGGAGGCCATGGGGGGTGGAGGCCATGCGGGGTGGAGGCATGTGGGGTGGAGGCATGTGGGGTGGATGCTACGTGGGGTGGAGGCCATGCGGGGTGGAGGCATGTGGGGTGGATGCCATGTGGAGGTGGAGGCCGTGGGGGGTGGAGGCCATGTGGGGTGGAGGCCACGTGGAGATGGAGGCCACGTGGGGTGGAGGCCACGCGGGGTGGAGGCCATGTGGGGTGGAGGCCATGGAGGGTGGAGGCCACGGGGGGTGGAGGCCACGGGGGGGTGGAGGCCATGCGGGGTGGAGGCCATGGGGGGTGGAGGCCATGGGGGGTGGAGGCCACGTGGGGTGGAGGCCATGGGGGGTGGAGGCCATGGGGGGTGGAGCCCATGGGGGTGGAGGCCACGTGGGCTGGAGGCCATGGGGGGTGGAGGCCATGCGGGGTGGAGGCCATGGGGGGTGGAGCCCATGGGGGGTGGAGCCCATGGTGGGTGGAGGCTACGTGGGGTGGAGGCATGTGGGGTGGAGGCATGTGGGGTGGGCCATGTGCTGCTGGTACAAGCCACGGAATACCCACAATTTCTGACCAACCCCGGAAGAGAAGGCCCGGAGGAGGACGTCTGTACAGGACTCAGAGGAAGCGTGGTCCTGCAGACGCCTTGATTTTGGGTCTTGGTTTCCAGGGCTGTGAGGTCTGTTTCTTATCCCCCTTTGTGGTTACAGCGGTCCTAGGGAACCACTGCGGTTAGTCAGTTTCACCCCTGCCCCACCACCCTTCCCTCCCGGCCCCTCCTGTCCTTTATGTGCACAGCGCCCCTGGGGAGGTGGGCAGGGAGGACTCCCCATGAGGGAAAACCTAGTTGGAGGTTTAGGATACGGTGGAGGCGGGAATGATGGGAAGGAATGCCAATCTCCCCTGTCCTTTCTGAAGTTGAGCTCCACCTCATTTATTAACCTGATCACTGGCATTTGGGAACCATGGGTACCGATGAGAGAAAAATCCCCAATTGGCTGTGAAAAATGTCCTGGAAGCTCTCGCAGCTCAGCCACAAAGCTCGGCTCCAAGCTGAGGCCGGTTGGTACAGCAGGTGCTGACAGCAGGGGCTGCAGGGGCCCAGCCGTGAATCCCGTGTGGCTCCAGGGGACACATGAGTGGTGTCCCATCTGCGCGGGTGCATCCCTGCTTCAGCTTCAATGATCAATTGCTGCAGCAACGAAGGCGCTCCGTGCCTGGAGCAAGTGGCCTCCCTCTCGTGGAGCAGCCTGAGGGGTGCAGAGCTCGCCCAGAGTGCCGAGCAGCAGCTCTCCAGGGCCCTGGCGAGGGGGCACCCTGCTGGGAGAGGGCGCTTCCACTTACCAGTGGCCACAAGCACCAGGACAGCTGACCCGGCCCGGCCCAGTTCTGAACATGCCTCACCCAAGCGGACAAATTCTCAGAAAGAGCAGCTGGGCCCCTGGTTGAGTGGCTGCAGTGGGGCCGGGAGAAGGCGTCCCCCGTAAGGGGCCAGCTGACCCGGCCAGGCCCTGAGCTGCGGCCGCTGCCCTCGGAAGAGAAGCTCGTCCAGGCCTCAGGGCCTTGGACCCTGCGGGAGAACCTGCTTTCCAGGTTGGATGGTCCCTGTTCTGATGTCTTCTTAGATGTCTTCTTTATGACCTCCCACAGGTTACTGTCCGTGAATGGCCAGGTCTCAGGACAGGATCTAGGGTCAGTCATTTACAGCTCATGGTGAGCCAGGGCAGGCCCAGCACTGGGGAGAGCAGGGATCCGTAGCCCCCGAGAGGTGGGTATCTGATCCAAGGCCTGGAGGGTGAGTGGGGTCTCCACAAGCCCCTGGAAGCAGTGGGGGAGGACTTCAGTGCAGGGAGGTGGTTTGAGGGGCGGCCCTGGAAGCCCGAGGGTGGGGCTGGCCCGGCGGCAGGTGCCTCTGTGCTGAGGCAGCACACTCCAGGGGAGGCACTGAGGGCCACCCTAACTGTCCCGGTGAGCGGCGGGTAGTGCTGGGAGCCGCTGCACACATCCAGCCCCTGCAGGCCGAGTCACAGGGCTAGGACCCCCTTTCCTTCCGGGGTCTCTGCTTGCTGTGGCCTGAGCTTCCTGGGCTCTTGACAAAGCCCTGGAGCAGGAAAGGGGGGGGGGGCGGCTGCCAAGTGGGTCCCGCGGAGGAGGGGCCATGGGCAGGATGATTCCCCACCCCAGGAGAGGGAGATGGGTGGTGGGGCTGGCTGCCAGGAGCATTGGCTGTCTATTTATAGAGGAGGGTCCCTGATTCAACAGCTCCGGGTGCCGCGTGGCCGGGCAGCAAGCAGCGTCTGGGCCGGTATATTTCATTACTGACCTGGGGACATTGAGACATGTCCCCTCACAGTTCTCCAAACAGCTACCTGTGTAAAAAAAAAATGCATGCATGACTGTCCTCTCTAACTTTTTTGTCCCTTTGTTTCTTTTCTTTCCTCCCCACCCCAGACTTCCTTCCTCACTCCTCTCTCCCCTCAAAATCACATGAATGCATAAACATCACCTCCTCGTGCTGGGGGCTGTGCCCTGTCTAATTACAAGGGCGCATCACAAAGCCAGGAATCATCTCTTCTCTCCCCATCCCCCCTTTCTATGTCCATCTCTATCTATCTATCTATCTATCTATCTATCTATCTATCTATCTATCTATCTATCTATCTATCTATCTATCATCTATCTATCTATGCTGGTTCGAAAGTATTATGTACCCTAGAAAAGCCATGTACTAACCCTGATCCAATCTTGTGGGAGCAGTCATTATTTTAATCCTGATCCAATACTGTAAATTGGAAACTTTTGATTAGATCATCACCACAGAGATGTGACACACCCAATTGTGGATGTGACTTTCGACTAGACAGATGTGACTCTGCCCATTCCAGGTGGGTCCTGATTAATATAGTGGAATCCTTCAGAAGTGGAAACATTTTGGAGAGACACAGAAAGGACAGAAGCTCCAGAAGTGATGAGAGAGCAGCTGTAAATGCTTGGAGAACAGTTGCTTCAGAGAATAGACACACAGATGTCTGGAGCTGCTTGGAGCCTGGCAAAATTCACCATGAGATGTTAAGCCAGCCAGAACCTGGAGAGAGCCAAGGGAAGCCAAGAGATGAAAGTCAGCTCTGGAGAAGCAAGTGAGGAGCCCACAGGAACAGAGGCTGAAAGCAATGGAGCCCAGGAGCAAGGGGCCAGCAGAGGCCAGCCACGTGCCCTCCCAGCTAGCTGAGGGGCTCCTGACGCCTTGGCCTTCCTTGGGTGAAGGCATCTCTACCTGGGTGCCTTAGGTGGACATTTTTATAGGCTGCAGCTTATTACATTCCCCTCTTTAAAAGTTATTCCATTTCTGGTGCAACACATTCCAGCAGCTTGCAAACTGTCTGTCTGTCCATCCATCCTCCCATCCATCTACCTGTCCACTTATTCATCTGTCGTCAACCTCCTCTATCGGACCATAGCTCCGAGAATCCCTAAACTCTACCTCCTCCTGAGCGATTGCCCGACGACAGCGCAGTGCTAGGATTCCGTGTGCTTGAGTGGGGGAGGAGCCCGTGAGGGAGCACTGTGCCCACAGAGCGAGGGCTGAGCTGGGCGACCTCAGGACGCCCCCTGGGCCCATGCTGGCCCCTGCCCCTGGGGCCCTGGAGCAGCCCCCTCGGGGGCACAGGAGTGGCGTCCGGGCGGCAGACTGCACCTGGAGGCCGGCGGTGTGGGGGACCTGTGGGACCGGGGGGGGGGGGGGGGGTCTCAGCAGGGCCCCATGTGCTCTCCGCGGGGGACGGTGCTGTGTCTGCTGAGCTCAAGAAGAAGAAAGGAGGGTTTTTTGCTTGTTTATTTTTGGCTGGAACTGCTCCTGTGTAACAATAATACATCCTAACTGACTCAGCGTGTTTCTTGAGCACGCACAGTGTGTCGCACAGAATGCAGGCTATGGGAGTGAAAGCCCCACAGGCTTTCCACCCTCTGGAGTGAAGTTGTGCCACATGTACCAAGTCAGGCCGCTCGGTGTGTGCAGTGGGGGAGAGGAAGGACGCTGTGACCCAGATGACAGGGAGAGCAGGAAGGGCGGTCAGGGGCGGATTTGGGGGGAATCCTCATGTTCGGGAGGCATCAGAGCGCCAGCAGCCTCGCTGATGCTGAGGACAGAGCCATCCCGGGCCAGGAGCAGCCTCTGGCCTCCCGGCCCCGCCCCGCAGCCCGTGCTGGGATGTGGGTTGCAGGCTCCAGGGAGGCGTGGACTCAGCCGACACCGAAGCACAGCGCTGCGGGGGTTCCCGGTCCGTTTGTGTGACCCGAGAGCTGCTTTCCCACGTGGTGGCACGCTCCCCGGCCCACACGCGGTCGTCGGCGTGTTGGGGGTCACTAGGCGGTCGTTGGCTTTCTGCACCCCCGTCCAGAGGCCACTGAAAACCTCGGCAAGGACAAAGGACAGGAAGTTACACAAACAGCCCAACACGCCAGACAGAGGAACGAATGGGAGTGCACGTCTGGAAAGCACACCAGCCCCACACCACTGCAGGAAAAAGAATTTGTGTACCCCACTTAAAAGAAGATATTTTTATTATTTTTTAACATATTAGAGAAGTTGTAGGTTTGTGGAAAAGTCAGGCAGAAACTCGAGTCTTCACGTCTCCTGTCCACAGGCAGAGCTTCCGATTGCTAACAGTTTGCACTCGCAGGGTTCTACGACACAATCGACAAAGCAGTGTACCGTAATCACACTATCATCGTCCATACTTTACGTCGGGGTCACTGGTTGTGTCGTAAAAAATTTGAAAACTGTATTTAGTTTACAAATGTAAGTTCAGGCACGCTGGGGAGATTTCTTTTAAATGATTGTCCTTCTTACACTTCTGCTTTGGACACCAGGCGTTAAAATCTTCCAACGAAGCGGAAACGTGCAGGGTTGCCTCCCATAGCACACTTTACCCACAGGCTCCCCCAAACGTCAGCCTCCACCTCACCATTTGACGCCAGCAGTTCTTGTATCAGTTTTCATAGAAATAACCTATTTTGAAATCCTATAAACTGGGGGTGATGGCACGTTGCCATTTGTGATTTTTGCTGGTTCCAATTTCCAATTTCCCAAGACTAAGGTAAAATCTCGGTTGCCTGGTTTACAAGACACTTTTTAAGTTCAATCAGCTGCTTGGGTTGGTGGCTTCGGTGGAGCTGAGGGATGGACTGGCCTGGCGTGAGCCCAGTGGGGTGCCCGCAGTGGGTCCTGGTGCCCACGCGGGCCTTGGACGTCCAGCTCTCCTGCAGAGCGGCGTGAGCTGTGACATAAGTGATGCCACACTGGCTGCCACACACACACAAACAAGTGACAGGCCAAGCGATGTTGTGTTTTGGCTGGGTTTATCATTTTAACAATGTAAGACCGTGTCACAGCTCTACACATTTGAGTGCTATTGTCCTGTGAGGTGCAGATTTTCTCAGTGCTGGAGGTACTCGAGAGCTTCTCTGCAGCCAGTGGCCCTCCCGCCTCCTCCCTTTGCAAAGGACACCGTGCCAAAGCCACGTGGCGACTTGCGAGGGTCTCACCAAAGCTGCCGGACACCAAACCCAGCATAAGAACTTTCTGATTTTTAACCCAAGCCCTTTTCCTGTTGATTTCTTTTTTTGCTTTTAACTTTTTATGGAAATATAGCATGTATATGGAAAAACTGACAGAAAAAATGTCCCCAAATTGCATGCACCCTTGTGATTAGAGCCCAGATGGAAGGCCAGAGCGCAGGGCCCCTCGGAAGTCTCCTCGAACCATTTCCAGGCGCTGCCTCTCCACCCCAGGTGACACTACCCCGACTTCGGGAAGTGCACATTGCTTTTGCCTGTTTCTGCACTTTCCACAAGCCATTTTCATTGAATACTCTCTATACAGAACATTGTGCTAGGGACATGATATTTTCGCTTGGCACTGGAGGAAAGGCATAGGACCTGCTTTCAGGTACGTCCCTATTAACCTTGGCAGTGCTGGAAGAATCCCACTGTGGGACTCTGCCCTAGAGCCTGTGCCCTGAGGCGGACAGGAAGGCTGGTTTGGCGCTGCTCCACGCCCTGGAAAGGCCAGCCAGGTGATGCAGCCCTGCTGGGGGCGGGACCTTGGTTTGGTTGTTTCCATGGAGCTGTGACCCCGCCCATTGAGGTCTTAACCCTTTATTGGTGTCCTTAAAGAGAGCCCATGGGGAGAGAGAGCAAAGTGCCCCCGAGAATCTGAAAGACAAGGAGATGCCCAGAAACCCTTTGGAGACTCAGGGGAAGGGCCCCGGCCCTAGAGGAGAAGCCAGAGGGGGGCCACGGGAGCTGAGAGCAAGGGGACCCGGGAGTGAGGGCCAGCAGACACGTGTGCCCTCCCTGTGCCCAGCAGCCTTCTGAGTGAAGGTGGCTTTCTCTGGCTGCCCTAATTCCGACATTTCCATGGCTTATGACTGTGAATTTGTGACCTGGTAAATCCCCTTTGTAAAAGCCAACCTGTTTCTGGTCTATTGGGTACCGGTGGCTTCAGCAAAGTGAAGCCAACTCCAGGGGTTAAAGTCATGCCCGGCACAGCATCTCTGCCAGGACACCCTGAGAGAGAGGAGGGAGGGACGGCGGCCCGTCCTCACTCTAAGAACAGTCAGTATCTACCAAACGTGCTTCTGGAAGGGGCTGCACGCCGCCCGCAGTTCCGGCTTTGGTTAGGGTTAGAGTAGCACCTGCCCTCTCGTGCCCTCGGCTCGGCCTCGCCGGGAAGCAGAAGCTCCTGAGGACAGAGGCCCGGTCTTTCTGATTTGTCCTGTTGTCCCGGCCTGGTCCTCGTGGACGGGAGCTCGCTGCGGGAGTGGACACTGGGCGTGGAAGCGGCCACCTTGGGTTTCTGTCGTCCTGTGAGGCCAGGTCAGGGGGAAGCAGCGGCCCGAGGCCCCGGAACCTGGCTGCGCGGTTGCTGCCCCCAATGGTCCTTGGCGCGACCCTCCCTTCACCCCGTGCAGCCTGCCTCAAGGCAGGGCTCCCAGTGTATGAGGGAAAATATCACACACCCGGTCATGTTTGAATTTCAGCTCAGTCAAGGATTTCTACTACAAGCATGGGCCATAGTTATACTAAAAAATGACTCATACAATTGGCCTGGGCCCCTGGGCCCCTGCGCTTTCTCTGGCCGTGGCTCGAGCAGGTCAGAGAGGCCATGCAGGGAGGCCAGGGCAGCTCCTCACGGTCTAACTCCTTGTCCTTTTGTCAGGTGGGTCAAAGAAAACCCCCTCCCCTAAGTGAAAAGTGCCCCTGCCATGGGCAGTAGGAGAGGTGGTGCCGCCAGAGGAAGGACTTAGGATTTAGGGGACTTCATGGGCTTGGCTGGAGGTGGGTGGCCAGGGCAGGGCAGGGGCTGGGGAGGCAGGGGCCAGTGGTGGCAGGGTTCAGCAGGACAAAATGTGTGCATTCTTTGAACTATAGATTGCACTTTCAAAACATCTCTGACTGTGCACCTCACCGCAGTGAGCATACAGTGCTGAGAAAACTGGCCTCTGTTCTGGCTCTGTTTCTCAGCGGCACGGTGACCTTGGCCTAAGACCTACCTTTGGGCCTATTTCCTCGGCAGGTTGCTAGAAGACCAGCTGACACACATTCGCCAAAGGTCCTTCCCAGCTGTTTTTTAGGTTTATCTTGATTTCCACATTCATCGCACATTACTTTAGGGAGTTTAAAAGCGAAATGGTTCTAAGAAGAGAAGATTAAATTTCCCTGTAAGGAGAAAAAGCCGTTTATACAATTGGTTAAATTCCACTCCGTGAACCCTTCAGTAAACTTTGAACAAACGCCCACGGCTGCCTCCCTGTCCCAGGCGCTCTCGTACGGAAGAGCACCGGAGACAGAGTTTGCCTTCAAGGATTTTACTATCTCAGAGGCCCAGTGGGCTCTAGACCCAAGTTGCAATATTGGGTTGAAACATCTCAGGGTCTCCAGAGAAGTGCAAGGAAAGTATCTTACTAGCTTATTGGAAAGGTCAGATGAGAACAAAATTACAATTGGGAGGTGGGGGGGAAGGGGAAGGGAAGGGAAGGGGAAGGGGAGGGGGAGAGGGAAGGGAGGAGGGGGGAGGAGGGCACAGTGGGCAGGAATCAGCGCAGAGCTGGATGAGCAGATGCTGCCTGACCTGTGTCTTCCTGGATTTTAATAGGGAGAGAGCACACATTATTCTTTCTTTCTTTATTTTTAATCAGTTTGTTTATTATTATTTTTTTGACATGGGCAGGCACCAGGAACCAAACCCAGGTCTCCGGCATGGCAGGCGAGAACTCTGCCACTGAGTCACCATGGCCCGCCCCATTATTTTTTAGCTGATTACGACTTGATGGATTCAAGCGATTAATAACTCAGTAAACACAACTCTTCACATTATTAACCGCTTTGTGCTTTTCAGCACTCTAGGAGGCAAGCTCTGTCAGCATTATCTAAGTATAAAGTGACCTGTGATCAGGAGGGCTGTGTGCCTGGGGGGCGGGCCGAAGGGAGGCACAGCCAGCAGGGCCTGGGGTGGCGGCCACTGCTGGGAGCAGAGATGCAGGAGAGGGGGTGGGAGGCGCCTCACCCAAGGAAGGGCTCCAGCCGAGCTCTGGGGGAGGGCAGCCTGGGCCAGGAGAGGGGGGCATTCAGCTGGACAAAGGCCGCTGGGCGGAGAGGGCCACAGAAGAGGGGACAAGGAGGCCCTGGAGCACCAGGCTGACCAGCTCCGGACCCACTAGCAACGAGCCCTTTGGCAGCTGCGAGTGGGGGGTGGGGGTGTCTTGAACACCGGGAGGCTGAGTGGCCTTGGTGATCGGGGAGGTGCCGCCCTGGCGGCAGGGTGGCCGGGAGGCTACGGCCTGCTGAGCTGGGTGGAGGGAGGCGGCAGGAACGCCCAGGGCGGCCAGAGGCCCAGTGGCCAGGGCTCGGCCCATCCAGGCTGCAGGACCCTCGGGGCGCGCTGGGCGGGGCTCTCAGCCTACCCAGGTTGTGGCAGGCTTGGGGGGTCTGCAACAGTCAGAATGATGTGGTGCTGGGGAGATGACCCCACTGGGCCACGCCGGGCCAGCCCCGAGTAGAGGGAGGTCGCCCCAGCCTCCTCGGCTGCTCCTCGGGACATTGTGAGGCCTCGAGAGCATCGATTCACGCTTGGCCAAGCCCCAGCGCCTTGAGGAGAGACCAGTTGGGAAGCAGCTATGGCTGCTACGGGCACTGCCACCTGGTCAGAGCGGCCACCTCTGGGTGGCATCCCGATAGGCTTGGGGACAGCCACACCATCTGTGGTGGCCAAATTGGCGTGAGTCAGCATATCTACCAGAGTAAGCACCAGTGAAAACTGTTTGCACACTGATTTCATTAACGCTGGATTTAAGATGGAGGCTAGCTCAGGCAAGCTCACCAGTACTTTTCCTTTGCTTGTTTTTGGTCATTAAATCCAGGCTTTGTGGGTCAGGAGGTGAAGTAGGATTATAGGGGAAGAACTTGGAGCAGGAGGGGTTTCAGTCAGGCACGAGTATGGGGAGATGGTGCACGCCACAGGGAAGGCAGCTGTGCAGGCTTCGCGTCAGACAAGTAGCTGTGTCTGTGTGGGGTTCCGCCAGCATTCCTGGCTGGAAACACACTTCTTCCAGCCTGTGACACTAAAAGTAAAACATGGGCAGTCACCAGGGAGGAGGGGGAGGAGAAGGTGAGCGTCAAAGTTTCCATTTCCCCAGAAGTGCCCTGCCTTTTCCTGACTGCCCTTTCCTCTCTGGCGTTCGGGATGGTGCAACGCCTAAACTGGAGCCTCTCCTTCTCACCCTCCCCCATGCCCCAATCTCAGTGCCCCCTCCCCCATTGGCCACACCCCCTCCAGCTGTAGCAAGTCCCCCACTTTTATGCATGGCCCCGCCTCTAGAAAGCCCTATTGTCTCCAGGTCTCAGAGAAGGCTTCCAGCTTCCCCTCTTTGTCACAGCATCTGGAAGCTGGGGCTTAAAGGGCGTGGCCCACCTCCCACTTGGGGCCGCGGGCTTGGCAGGCGCTCCCCTCTTGTGCTCTGAGTTTGGTGCTCAGGCCAGTGGAAGATTAGGCAGCAAAGGGCAAAATTCAAGACACGGGGCTCAGCCCAGTCTCTGCTCAGGCCCTGGGAAATGGTCCACACGGCAGGCAGGGGAAGGAGCAGAAGCAACACATCCCAGAGATCATCGAGTGATAAAACCCATCACAAAAATACACCGGATCATCAGACCCCAGACGGCAGAGCGGAGACTGCCTCCAGGCCTTGGGAGAACAAATTCCAAGGGCTGCAGCTGGGTTGAAATAAGTGGCCAATGGGAGGGAGGCTAAGCAGTGTGGGATGTGTGGGGTTTCCTTTCTTCTCTTTATTCCCTTTTCTGGAGCGATGCAAATGTTCTAAGAACGACCATGATGATGAATGCACAACTTTGGGATGGTACCGTGAGCCGCTGATGGTGGAGTTTGGATGGACTGCATGTGCATGAAGATGTCACAGTAAAAATATGTTTTTAAAAAGCGGACTCTGAAACTTCCCCAAAGCAATGCTGGGGGAGGCTGAACGATGCAAAGAACACTCAGGTCTTCACCGATGGGAAGAAAAACCTCAAAGACGCTCCACCTAGAATCGTGGGCAGGAAAAACGCAGCATCTGGGGCCGCGGTGACATGGCCCGACTCGGGGTGAGGGGTGGCCCCAGGGCGCGACCCCAGCTGTCCCTTCAACGCAGCGCAGTGGGGCTGAGGCAGCCAAGCTCCAGGCCGTGTCCACGCGGACGGGTACCGACCCTCGAATTCCCGAAGCAGCAGAGGCAGTGCCGAGGGTGGGCCTTGCAGAAGGGCTCACGTGGCGCCTCCCGGCCCTGCGGCGGACCCCAGCCTGAGGGCCTTGGTCAGCGCGAAATCTGCGGTGCCCACGACACCGGCCGGCAGTGCGCTGCTGGGGGTACCGCACTACCCAGGAACAAAGCATTTAAAAATGATGGAAATTCCTGAAAAAATTATTAAAGGGTGTTGATAAGGCAAATGACAAAACATTGAAAAATGCTATTCTAATCTTTAATACCACTTATTATATGGCTAAAAGTAATCTGGCATTTTTGGACCTGAACTTTTTTTTTTTAATTTTATATCAATCAATTTTTTTAATTAATTAAAAAATTAAATTAATTAAAAAAATTAACAAAACATTTGGAAATCATTCCATTAAGAATCAGTAATTCTTAATATCATCACATAGTTGCATATTCATCATTTCTTAGTACATTTGCATCGATTTAGAAAAAGAAACAAAAAGACAACGGAAAAAGAAATAAAATGATAATAGAGAAAAAAAAAACTATACGTACCATACCCCTTACCCCTCGCTTTCATTTACCACTCTTTCAAACTGAATTTATTTTAACATTTGTTCCCCTTATTATTTATTTTTATTCCATGTGTTCTACTCTTCTGTTGATATAGTAGCTAAAAGGAGCATCAGACATAAGGTTTTCACATTCACAGAGTCTCATTGTGAAAGCTATATCATTGTTCAATCATCATCAAGAAACATGGCTACTGGAATACAGCTCTACATTTTCAGGCAATTCCCTCCAGCCTCTCCACTACATCTTGAACAACAAGGTGATATCTACTTAATGCATAAGAATAACCTCCAGGATAACCTCTCGACTCTGTTTGGAATCTCTCAGCCATTGACACTTTGCCTTATTTTAGTCTTCCCCCTTTTGGTCGAGAAGGTTCTCTCAGTCTCTTGATGTTAATTCTCAGCTCATTCTAGGGTTTTTCTCAGTCCTTTGATGCTGAGTCTCAGCTCATTCCAGGATCTTTGTCCCACGTTGCCAGGAAGGTCCACACCTCTGGGAATCATGTCCCACACAGAGAGGGGGAGGGTGGTGAAACCGCTCATCATATTGGCTGGAGAGAGAGGCCACATCTGAGCAACAAAAGAGGCTCTCTTAGGGGTGACTCTTAGGCCTAAATTTTAAGTAGACTTGACCTATCTTTAGTGGGGTAAAGTTTCATGTGAACAAACCCCAAGACTGGGGGCTCAGCCTATAGCTTTGGTTGTCCACACTGCTTGTGAGAATATCAAGAATTCAACTTGGGGAAGTTGAATTTCTCCCCACTCTCACCATTCCCCGAAGGGGGCTTGCAAATACTTTTCCAGTCACTGATCAAATCATTCTGGGATTCATCGGGGGATCACTCTGGACAAACCAACAAAATCTCATGTGCTACCTGAGATTCCAAGTACTTATGACATTCAATCAAACTATCTACATGAGTTATATTAGGAAATGCTCTAGTCAAAATCTAAATTTTGTAACAAATAAACATTTTTTGCTTTAGTCTTACACATAATGTGACATTTTGAAGTATTAGTTATCATCTATTTTCAGCACCCTGCAATAATGACAATCCTTTGTTCTTCCTCGTGCAAAAACATTTTTAAAATTTGTACAGTGTACATTTCACTATTATTATACACTCTAGGCATTCCTAGATTATACCATCTCGATCTTTAACATCTATCTTTCTTTCTGATTTCATTTATGTCCCCAGCCCTCCTCCCTCTATCATTCTCACATGCAGTTTCATTCAATGTTTTAACATAGTTACATTACAGTTAGGTAGTATTGTGCTGTCCATTTCTGAGTTTTTGTATCCAGTCCTGTTGCACAGTCTGTATCCCTTCAGCTCCAATTACCCACTATCTTACCCTATTTCTATCTCCTGATGGTCTCTGTTACCAATGACATATTCCAAGTTTATTCACTAATGTCGGTTCAAATCAGTGAGACCATACAGTATTTGTCCTTTAGTTTTTGGCTAGTCTCACTCAGCATAATGTTCTCTAGGTCCATCCATGTTGTTACATACTTTATAAGTTTATTCTGTCTTACAGCTGCATAATAGTCCATCGTATGTATATACCACAGTTTGTTTAGCCACTCATCTGTTGATGGACATTTTGGCTGTTTCCATCTCCTTGCAATTGTAAATAATGCTGCTATAAACATTGGTGTGCAAATGTCCGTTTGTGTCTTTGCCCTTAAGTCCTCTGAGTAGATACCTAGCAATGGTATTGCTGGGTCATATGGCAATTCTATATTCAGTTTTTTGAGGAACCGGCAAACTGCCTTCTGGACCTGAATTTTTAATAGAACTTCCAAGAGAAGGTACTATTTGACAGAGGTAAGCCATTGTAATCTAGATTTTGACCTACTTATTGGAGATATACATCTATTAAAAGGCGAACACAACTTTTTGAAAAGCAAACAAATTACCCAACAAAGTTTCAATCATGATTGGTTAAGCGTCATTTCTTTCACATAAGAATATTGCAAGAATTTATTTAAGATGCAAAATTTAGGATCTTGAAGACAGTTTAATGGTTTTGTGGATTTTGTGGGTCTGGAAGGGACTGAGATAACTATATATCAAACATTAGTATTAGTGCTCAAGATAAATTATTTCAAGAAAAATCTTTCTATTAAAAACATATTAGATATTTATAAGTAGTGTTAGTATAATTCTGGGTAGAAAGTGGGTCATTTCTATTGACTTTTAATAAAAATCCCCAGATGCTTTAATTTGCCTTGTAAAAATGTCCACAATTATGTCTGGATGATGCAATAAAATATATAAAACGAACACCTTATATGTTTCCCCCAGAGCTTTATATTTCTATTAGACATCAAACAAACAGCAGAGAGAGTGAGATCGTTTATCTGGAGAACCGGGAGTTGAAATAATGAAAATCGGAAGAGTATTTGGAGCTTCCCGGGTACCTGAAAAGCTGAAGCTCTAACAGCATTCTGGAAGGCGTGCCATGGAGATTTGTCCATTCCTCCTAGGAGAAGTTGCAATGTGAGAGTGGTTCAGCATTTGAAAACTGCCTTGCATCACGGCTACACTGACAGAGATGTCAACACTGTCTTTAGCATTAAAAAAAAGTCCTATTTCAGTTACTGGAAGAAGGATGAAGAAAGTTGTGTCAGGTATGCCCTCAGTGAGCCCTCCCCTGACTACTCTATTTCAAATTCCAACTTGCCTTCCACTCTCCAGAACGCTTGATTCCCCTTCTCTGTTCCAGTGTTTTCCATGGCACTCACCTTTACACATTGTATTCATTATGCATTTTCTCTCCTTCTATAATATTTGCTCCCTAAGGGAAGAGACTGCTACTATTATTTTGGTCACTGATATATCCCAAATGCCTGGAACAGAGCCTCATCTCGGGAATGCTCAGCAAATACTTATTGAATGATGACACACACAATAAATAAACTATTAAAGGAAAGTGGATGATGTGTTCAAAAAAGGAAGATGATACACAATCCGAAGCCAGCACATAGAGCAGGTGTTCCAAGGGGGAAAGCTATCAGTTTGTCTAAAAATAGTATGAAAGTGTACTTCCAGTTAGATGTGAAAAGTAAAATGAAATGGGGCATTATGGTTGCTTCATTTCTTCAATTCGGAAACTAAGTCAAATAGATTAGTGGGGCTTTGTGCTTTAAGAAAATGCAGTCGACTAATTTGATGCGACAATCCAATAGCCAGTTTCATGATTTAGTTGAGTAGCAGAGATACTGAATATATAAAAACTGTCAATATTATAAGGGCTGCAAAATATTTAAATGAAATTGATGTTAGTGGAGCAAGAGCTGATACAGTTTTCTGTGCCAGGATAATATCGATGATGTGAAAAGAAATTCTTTGGCGGCTACGTGTCACCCAGTGACTATGTAACCGGTAAGAAGTTGTTGGAAGGATTTCTGAGTGTTTCCCACATGTGGTCACGTCTCGGTGAATGGTGTTTTTGAGGAGCAGCTATGTCAAGCAAAAAGTCATGCCAATTAAGTTTTTAAAAGTCTGCAAACGATTTGGGAATTATTTGAACGATCTGATGAGCAATTGGTGCTCCAATTCATATATGTTGGTAAACGGTTAAATGCCTTGACTTATTCATGTGTTCTGCTGTATACCTGTGAGCTGTTTTGAATATTCCACAGTGCACCGAGTGCCTCTGTTAGCCGGCAGCAGGCCACGTGTGGGGGTTTACAGGGCAGGTCTCATCTTTCCCCAGGAAGTTCGCATTCTGAGAACATGCCATATTGACGCAGAGTATAAAACAGAGTTTAAAAAAGTTTTTTTCTAATATTTATTTTTTTCACTTGCAAACTGCAGCAAAACCTGACCGGTTTTGTTATGCAGATGGGTATCCCTCAACATTTTTAAAGAATTTAGGCATGTATAAGTAGAAGAGATCTTCAGAAAGGAAAACTTCAAAAATAAAACCTTCCGACTTTGTAACTTTTCAGTGGCAGTGGGTCATGTGCTGGGAGGCCTCATGTGCGGGTTTGAAAGGAAGTGTGCCCCCTAGAAAAGCCACGTTTTAATAAAAATCCCATTTCATAAAGGCAGAATAATCCCTATTCAATCCTGGATGTTTGAAACTGTTATCAGATCATCTCCCTGGAGATGTGATTTAATCAAGAGTGGTTGTTAAACTGGATTAGGTGACGACATGTCTCCACCCATTTGGGTGGGTCTTGATAAGTTTCCGAAGTCCTATAAAAGAGGAAACATTTTAGAGAACGAAGGAGATTCCGAGAGAGCAGAGCAGAATGACACAGCCACGAGAAGCAGAGACCACCAGCTAGCAACCCTTAGAGATGAAGAAGGAAAACGCTTCCTGGGGAGCTTCATGAAACAGGAAGCCAGGAGAGAAAGCTAGCAGATGACGCCGTGTTCGCCATGTGCCCTTCCAGCTGAGAGAGAAACCCTGACTCTGTTTGCCATGTGCCTTCTCACTTAAGAGAAACCCTGAACTTCATTGGCCTTCTTGAACCAAGGTATCTTTCCCTGGATGCCTTTGATTGGACATTTCTATAGACTTGTTTTAATGGAGACATTTTCTCGGCCTTAGAACTGTAAACTAGCAACTTATTAAATTCCCCTTTTTAAAAGTCATTCTGTTTCTGGTATATTGCTTTCTGGCAGCTAGCAAACTAGAACACCTCATCTCCCAGGAATCACATCCTCAGGAGAGCGCCTGCCCCAGTGCACTCCCGCCCTAGGCACGGAGGATGTGGGGCCTGAAGTTCCGAGCTGCAGGGGACAGGGGAGTTTGCAGGTTGGTGGGGAGTTTAGTGCTGGGGAGGAGGGCAGCGGCGTGTCCTGCTGAGCTGAGATGAGCGCGGAGGGGGCACGGGAGGTGGGCTGGGCCCCTTGCACGGTGGCCTGGGGAAGGGGAGCACTCACGGCAGTGGGGGATTGTCTGGAGCTGCCCGCGTGCCACACACTGGGATGGCAGAGCGGAGCCGAGGCTGCGGAAGCCTGGTCGCCGTGCTTGGGGCTCGGAGGCTTCTCGGGGACATGGTCACGGCGGGAGCGGGAAGGAAAGTTCTTCAGGCTGCCATAGAGAACGAGGAGAAGTGGGGTGGGCAAAAGAGGCGCAGAGGGTCAGAGCTGGCGTCGTTCACAGGACAGAGAGGCGGAGGTGGGACACACGGCAGAATTTAGATTGGACGTGTTGTGCCTCGGCGGCCAGGATGTGCACATGAATCGACTACCTAGAGGTGACACTGGGGACAGGACGATGTGGAGAGGGATTCTCCCAGGAGCAGAGTGCAGGGGGCAGACGCAAGTTTAGGAAATCTGAATCCAAAGGGGCTGCTAGAGTGGGGATCAGTGATTTGTCACGTCCCACCAATAAGGAAGTAGTGAAGAAAGTCGCAGATAAACGCGTGTGCAACGATGCAGCACTTCCGGTAATTCCACTGCGGAAAAGAGAGCAAGCAAAGGGAGAGAGCCAAACAGGCAAAAAGTGTAAATGAAGCCATTCCGGCAGGCCTCACCTTTTAGGGAAATTCGAGCCTCTGAGTTTGCCATGGAAGGAAGGAGAAGCCACGCTCCCCCCTCAATCTGGCTCGGGAGCCTTCTGCACCTGGTCAGCGGGTCAGCACGCCAAGGGGCCAGCAGCGCAGGCGCGCCGTCTACGTGGGGGGCCTGCCTTGCTCGCTCCACCCTGGGATCACACTTCTCCTTGGAAAACACCTCTCTGGGCAAACCCTTTTCAGGAAGTGACAGGAGAACAAGGAAAGAAGGGGGTCAACGGGCTGCAAGTGGACATGGAAGTGCTGTCCTTCCAGGGAGAGCCTTCCTTTTCTTGTCACTTTGTTCTTTTTAACCAGGGTTGTTGCTGAAGTCCTTCTTGCTACATTTTGGTTATAACACCCGTGATTCCGTCTCTGGCGGCTCCCATCAACTGCGTTTCTGACGAAGCCTGGACTAGCCCAGCCGTCTCCTCCTTGTCTTTATTCTGACTTGTCCCGGGCATCTCACGGGACGCTCAGCTGAGTGAGAATCTCTGCTTATCAGGTTAAAAACAAATTCAAACTGTTTTAGGGTAAACAGCTGTACTGAAATGGAGGAAAGTAAGTCTCAAGCACGGTTAGGAATAATGCTGCACAGAAATGCTACGCCTGCATATTTCTTATATTATAGCCACATATGTTAAAAATGAACCCAATTCTCTGTTTCTCCAGCCCACACTTGGGCATTTGTTCTCTGTCTAGTCAGCTAAAACCTGGTCCCTGTACAAAACTCAATAAAACGTTAGCATATTATTCTCACTATCACAGAGGGGTGTGAGTAATTGAGAGATGCTGTCTCTTGAAAAATAAGATTATTTTATAGAAAATGATAACAGCAAAATCTCTTAGGACTGTTTTAAATACATCAAAGCACTAATTATAGAGTCACTATTTATGCTGAGGAAGAAAAGAAAGGAACCAGGAAAAATGATGTGGGCATTTTTAGGTCATTTTAATAAAACAGAGAGGAAATAAGTAGCCCCTGAAGGAGACATGCAGAGCACAGGGCCCTGGGCTCAGCTGTCTCCTGTTTGCTTCGCATGTTTGCTGCGACAAGAGCTCGCCGCGGATTATTTCATTTAATCCTCATGACAACCTGTGAGGTTTATTAAATGATTAAGAGGCCTTTCCAAACCTGGCGATCAGTGATTGTTCTGGAGAAAAGTCCAGGGAGCAGTAAGTGCCTGAAGCATTTGGCGTCCTTAGGAAGAAAAGGGCTCAAGAGGTCTTTTCTGTGTTAAGTGAAGCGAGGCCTGCACTGTGGCCGGAGCAGGCATTGGCCTGGTCATAAGGGAAGCCTCGCCTCTGGGTGGCTGGGTGGGAACTCTGCCCAGCGCGGCTGGCACACGCCAGCTCTCTTCTGAGGAAGGCAGAGGCCGTGTGTGCGGGAGAGAGAGTCCCAGGCTAGACCCTGCACGGTGCTTGCCTCTCCATGAGGCCTGGAGCACATCCCAATCTTGGAAGTGAGATCCAGTGAGTTGTCCTACAGCTGCCTGCCTGCCCTTAAGAGCAATCTGGGCATATAAGGGCTTGCAAAAACTTCTGCAACTTCAACTAGCAACTTCCAGCAGCTTCTGGAAACCAACGGCAAAGACGCAATCAACTCACTTCTGACCCTGACCACCTGGACTTGGGCCATCCCCACGGGGTTCGGGCAAACCAAGACTGCCCTTCAGGTGCCAGTCGCAAGTTTGGGGGGCCCTGGCTACCCACATTGCTAACCAACTGTTTACACATTTGGGAGTCACCACCACTCCCTCGGTTGGACAGTTCCCTAGGTCGCCTCACAGAACTCCCTGGAAGCACCATATCTGTGATTCCAGTTCTATGACAGTAAAAGGACACAAATAAGAAACTGAAAGAAAAAATGCAGAGGGCAGCGTCTGGGAGAGACTCAGATGCAAGCTTCCGTGTCCTCCCCACGGCAAGCCCAAACGTGGCACCCTCCGTGTCCCAAGCTCATGTGGGGCTTCATTCCATGGGCATGATGGGCAGACTCATTTCCTGGTGGTTGAGCTCAACCTGCAGCCCTGTCCCGTCCCTTGGTCACAGAGGTCAGGCTGTTGCTATGTGGCTCGGAGCCACCCCACTGTCACCCGGCTGGTGTTTCCAGTGTGGCCGCAGGCGTGCTGGCCCCACCTGCCCTCCGGCTGGTGTGTGAGCTGTGGGGTGGGGTCATCCCAAGAAGCGCACACCATGCGGCTGCCTGTCGCGTCCTTTCTGCCCCCAAGGCCAGCAGCCACAGGAAACGCTGTGGAACAAAAGAGCTAACTCCTTTAGTAATAGCCACAATCGTAATAATACTAACACTATTTACTCAGTGCCGCAATCGTAATAATACTAACACTATTTACTCAGTGCCGACTGCATACCGCATGCCACCATTTGCTCGTCACAGCAGCCGTAAGGAAAGGTGTGGTTTCCGTGCCCCAGGTGGCCTGAGCGGTGAGGTGCTCACACAGTCGAGGCTAAACCAGTTGGGCTACTGCTGAGTGGAGGGCATGGACAAATACAGGTAAGAAGCTCAACAGTCACAGCGCATGTGGGAAAACAAGTCGTTTGCTCACACGGGTCTAAATATATATTCTAGTTGCTGAGGGAAAGTTAGATCACAGTAGGGCAAGTATTAAAAACTTATTTAAAAAGAGTTGCAAATGCTGGTTTGTGGAACTCTTGGGTTCATCCTCTGTTGGAAAAATAGGTCCAAGTTGCCAAAAATAAATAAGTTAAATCTGTGAAATGTAGATTCAAATCAGTCCATTGAAGACCAGACTGTTCATTTACATCAGTAAATGAGCTCCGAGTGGAACTGCCAAAGGAAAATGGAGGAATTAGCACTCAGTTCATGAATGAACGAGACTATTTATTACCATTTGATAGTCAGATTCAGGAAGGATTTCCAGACGCTCCATAAGTGGTTTACTTCACAGAGCCGACTCCTCCCACACTTGACTTGCCTTGTTCCATTTTTGACTGGTTCCATATTTGCGCCCAGACACTGTTCGTAATGTAACACACGGCGTGCACAGTCACAACGTGCACAGCCACACGATGTGCACAGTCATAAGACGTGCACAATCACACAATGTACACAGCCACATGATGTGCACAACCACATGACGTGCAGTCACACGACATGCGCAACCACACGGCATGCACAGCCACATGACGTGCAGTCACACACATGCACAGCCACATGTGCGCAACTACACGACATGCACAGTCACACGACATGCACAGTCACACACGTGCACAGTCACACAATGTGCACAGTCACACGACGTGCACAGTCACACGACGTGCACAGTCAGGTGACATGCACAGTTCCTCTGGCCCATGTCACTCTGCCTTCGCCGGAGGAAAACACAGGACAACAGGGACCTGGGGCCTTCAGTATGCGTGTAACGTGCACGCTGCAGTGAGGGTCGCTCACCTCCAGGGCTGGTCACCCCGCACTTACTTCCGGCTGCCAGTGGCAGAGTGAGAAACCCGGGGCTTGAGGGCCAGATGCCCAGAACTTCTCTTCCCGACTCAGCACTGCTTCAGGTCTTGGAATTTATGTTTATCCTAAAGAGCCCACATTCCAGTCGTGAAGCTCCCAACTGGAAAGTGAAAAGACAGCTAGAAAAACCCCATTCATTTTGACTCCGTTTTCATGCACAAATTATTCTTCTTGCATGAGTGAAGATGTATTTTTAAACCTTGTTTTTTGGTCTTAAGCTCCTTCTGGAGTGCTTTAAAGCCAAGAAGGGGGAGTGCAGAGTATGGGATTTTCTCCAAAAGACTGATTTTATGATTAATTCAGATATACTGGGCCAGTGATTTCTTGTGAAGATGACTACATTGAGGTAACTAATATAGGATTTGAAATCCACTGGGATGGGGCACAAAACCAGTGAAGAGTTCTGCCAGAATTCAAAGTATATCAGATTAGAAATCTACTTTTCCAGGGATATGCTCCTCATTTCTCTCTGCACGAAGGTGGATAAGAAAAAATGCAAGAATTTAAGCTGGCATGTTATTTTCAAGTTGACCAACTATTTAGTGCAAATAGGAATCGTCTTACATCTTGCTTTCTTTCTCAGAATAGAGTGGGGGTGCTGGCTCTCTCCTGCTCACTCTTCAAAGTCCAGTCTGGATGTTGCCTCTTGCTGAAAGGCTGGCATCCCTTCCCCGCTGTGCTGGGCACCTGTGGCATCTGCGGGCACCATCCCGTTGGCACCCAGGTGGAGCTGTCTCTCATGTGTTCTCTCTCACAGCAACCTTGCCATTTAGGCATCATTGTCCTAATATCTTTCATTCTGTAAACGAGGAAGCCAAGGAAATAGGGATGTCACGTGCCCAGGGCCGCCTAAGTGGGAAGCTGGAATGCAAGCGCGCTTTGCTTGACTCCTAAGCCCGTCGGTGTGTTATGATGCCAATGGGCTTTAAACATATTTTTTTAGCCATGGAACCCTTTCTTCAAATACAATTGAAAGTGCAAACCCAATATATAAATCCAGGAGCAGCACTGTTCTGGGGAGGCAGGGGTGGGGAGCCTGGGGCGTGCCTCAGTTCCTTCCTTTGCAGAATCATTGATTTCCAGAGCACGATTGACACCTTAGTACCACCTCAAGCGACATTCGAAGGATGGCAGGGGCAATGCAGCCAGCCCCATGCTCAGCACTTGGCCAACCCTGTCCCAAAGGGTTCCAAGCGGTCCAAGCCCTAACTACAGGGATGGTCCACGGGCCTTCGGTACCAACCATGCCGCTTTAAGTATTATGTGCTCTTGCCCTGTTGGTCAGCAGAGCAGGCAGCTGCCTCTTTCGATCTGGACCCACTGAACTATCAATAAGTAGAAGAAATCATCTTGCTTTGTCCTCGAGAATTGTGAGTATAGAGAAAGTTGTTTAAGGCTGTACAGATTGAGACCGAATTTTCGAAATGACCTAAGTCATTGAAAAGATTGCAGTACAAAGGTGCCAGAACTTTGGTTCCATCTCATGTCGCCTTCTACGCTGTGCCTTAGTTTCTGCATCTGTCAAATAGGAGCTGCTCTGAGTGCACGATGAGTCGTGACAGCTGAAGATTTTAGGACAGTGTCTGTACAGGTGATTGATGCACTTTTACTCAGACAACCCAAAAACTGCAGCTCCTGCTCAGTGTACACACCCATTGGCATCAGCTGCCATCCTTGGGGGAGTCACTGTTCTCCTTCTGGGGCCAGAATGGCAAGGACAGCGGCCAGAGGAAAGGGAAGAAGGAGGGCCAAGGGGTCCCACGCTGACAATTAGGTGCTTTGCCGCTCAGCCAGACCTTGGCCACGCCACCACAAGGGGTCAGGAAGGCCAGTCGTCCCCGTGCGGGAAGGGCAGGAGAACGGACGTCGGTGAATGGCACTCATCCCTGTCACTGCACTTCACAAGCATTGGTGGCTACTTTTCAGATTGAGACCTAAAAGGAGGATGAGGATCATCACGTATGCAATATAACAGGTATTCCTACAAACAGTGTCTTTGTTTTAAAATCTGAAGGAAAATAAGGATTACCTTCTTTTAAATCCTACTTCTTGGCCCTCAACTCTGTTTTTGTGGGTAGCAACTTTACAGGAGCTTAAGGTAGATGCAGTCCAATAAAAAGAAATAAAGAATGAATATAGCTTTATATAACTCAGTTTTAAGTTCGTGTTTATTGGCCATATTGAAAAACCCCAATCACCATGCATATTATTTATTGATTGAAAGCTGTTTCCCTTTCTTTTGCACCAGATGGAAACACAAAGACTCCATTATGCACTAGTGTTTACATTGTCGCCTGGCAATAACTCGTGTGCTGACATTTGATTTTATGCTGGTGATAACACAATTGAGAAACAGCTCATAGTTCATCGTTGTATTTACAGTGGAACCTGTCCCAGGAGTGTGAGTTTCACCTGTCCTGGTGCAGCCTGCCAAGCTTGCGAAGACCTGTTGGGTTTGGTTATAGTTTTACAATGCAACTCACCCTCCTTGGGTCACTCTGTGCTAGGTAATATATTACAGAGTATCCAATTACCTTCCTTCCAAAAATGAAGTTCATGTTTTTGGAAAATGCACTGTTTTCCAGAACTAAGGTGAGAAGAAAGTCTTTCCTGGGAGCGTGTAAGGTTGGCGTGAGAAAGTGCAGATAAAAGACAGAACAAAGGTTAGGAAAGGGCACAGAAGAGGGGAGACAACAGCGATGATATCTCAGTGAAATTTTCCTCCTGGCTAGCAGAAAGATGCTAACCAGATTTTCAGTCTTCTGTTTCATATTTGCTCCATGTCTACAGTCTGATACAATTGATAATACATGCAAATGTATTGTCTCTTCCCTTTCCTTTTGTTACCACCATTCTTGGACTGCTGTCTAATTAGTAACCCATGAGACTTAGTAATAGATGAATATATTGGTGATTGGTTGGATGAATGGGTGGGTGGATGGATGGATGGGTGAATGGATGGGTAGTTGGATGGAAGGACAAGTAGATGGGTGGGGTGGATGGGTAGATGAGTGGGTGGATGGGTAGGTGGATGGGTGGATGGATGGATGGACGGGTAGATGATGAGTGGATGGATGGATGGAAGGACGGGTGGATGGATGGGTGGATGGGTAGATGATTGGTGGATGGATGGATGGGTGGATGGGTGGACGGGTGGATGGGTGGACAGGTGGATGGTGGGTGGATGGATGGATGGATGGGTGGGTGGATGGGTGGATGGATGGGTGGATGGGTGGATGGGTGGATGGGCGGATGGACGGGTGGACAGGTGAATGGGTGGATGGATGGGTGGATGGGTGGATGGATGGATGGATGGGTGGATGGATGGATGGGTGGATGGGTGGACGGATGGACGGATGGACGGGTGGACAGGTGAATGGGTGGATGGATGGGTGGATGGATGGGTGGATGGGTGGATGGGTGGATGGATGGGTGGATGGGTGGATGGGTGGATGGACGGATGGATGGATGGGTGGGTGGATGGGTGGATGGATGGGTGGATGGGTGGATGGGTGGATGGACGGATGGACGGGTGGACAGGTGAATGGGTGGATGGATGGGTGGATGGGTGGATGGATGGATGGATGGGTGGATGGATGGATGGGTGGATGGGTGGACGGATGGACGGATGGACGGGTGGACAGGTGAATGGGTGGATGGATGGGTGGATGGATGGGTGGATGGGTGGATGGGTGGATGGATGGGTGGATGGATGGGTGGATGGGTGGATGGGTGGATGGATGGGTGGATGGGTGGATGGGTGGATGGACGGATGGACGGGTGGACAGGTGAATGGGTGGATGGATGAGTGGATGGGTGGATGGATGGATGGATGGGTGGATGGATGGATGGGTGGATGGGTGGATGGACGGATGGACGGGTGGACGGGTGAACGGGTGGACGGGTGGATGGGTGGATGGATGGGTGGGTGGGTGGATGCAGAGTGGCTAGCTATAACCTAGAGTCCTGGCTTAGGAGAAATAGTATAGCACGGTGAGTATGAGCAAGTGCTTTGGAGCTATACTGCTTAGGTTCAAATCCCAGTGCTCTACATACCAGCCATATAACCTTTGGGGGACTCTTTAACTTCTCTGTGCCTCAGTTTTCTCAGTATAAAATGTGAATGATAACAGGGCTGTTGTGAGGGTTAATTGAGTTAATATATGAAAAGTGCTTAGCGTGACTGGCATATAGTTATCATGATTATTACTATTATTTTTATTAACCAAGTGGCTAAGCTTCCCAAGCTGCCCTCACAGCTATTTTGACTTCCTTACACCACCAGGGCTGGAGAAAAATAGGGTAAGCTCTGATTCAGAGTACAAATCGGATGGACTTTGGCCTGGAGGGTTGGGAAACCAAGGATGGGGCCAAAAGTTTTCATAGTTTCAAAATCACTCCTCACCTTTGACCTTGGCACTTCCAGGCTGACAGGAACCTTTGTGGAGCTCTGTGTCTCTCTCTGGCGGAGAGTGAATGAAGTCTTTCATAAGTTCTCCAGCTGATCTCCAGCTGGGGATGGCTTTGGCTCACATGGGTGTATATTGTAAAGCTCGAGGTCTGCACAGCCAGGCTCTTCTCACACGGCCCTCTCTTTGCTCATTCACATTCGGGCCATTCAGCAAATATTTGTTAAGTGCCTACTATATGCAGGAATGCTGTTTCAGGCTCTATCACCTTCACTCTCACTCCCAGAGTCAGGCATTTTTCTAAAACAATTCTAAGAAAACGTCCTTCAGTTTCCACTGTGTGCTCTTGATGCTGGGGACAAGGGTTTGGTGACTCTGGGGACCTCTACTCAGAGAACACTGTGGGGAATGGAGCTGGATTAGAGCTTGGGTCTTGCTACCCTTCTTTCCCTTTCCCTTCTCCTCCAACCTAGCCTCAATTTGTTTCTCTTAACCCTGCATCCTGTACTTGCAGATCTAGGTGCGCTTTCCTCAGGAGGATGTAGGAAGGATGCGGGGCATCATAAGGCCCCAGAAGGGAAATTTACCTGGACTTCCCATTCAGACCCTAAGTAAGCAGGAATATTAGAGCCAGGGGGTGGAGTTATCCTATGGTATTAATTTTTCCCCTTCTGTTTGTTTTGTTCTGTTGTAGTGTATGGGGTGAGGGTAGGGGTGGACAGTAGGATAGAAGGGTGAAAAGATTGAGGTTACTTGGATCATTCAGAATCTCCTCTGGAAATCTCTTGGTACGAGGATGATCCTGTCTGGGTTTGGGCTGAGCCAATTTGCAGTACAGGCTTCTCAATATAGACGGTTTTGCTAACTTAAAGCTTTGTTTCTTGGTCTGTGCCTTCATGTGATTTCTGTTCCCAAGGCAGATGAACAGAATGGAAAGATAGACGAAGCTGGAAGAAGAAGAACTCATCTATGTGTCTGTGGGGCTCATGGGTGCAACAGTAAAATGCTCCTGCAAACTTGGAAATAAAGCTAAAATGCACATAGAAATGAAAAATTATAAAATTGCAATTAGTGAATCAGAGCAAAGTAAGGCAAAGATATCTTACATACAATGAATGTTGACAACTGTCCCCCAGGAGTCCCTTCTTTCGATCTATGCCTAGAATGCCACCCGCTCACAAGCCCCACTATCTTACACACCCCACAGGCACATGGAGCTCTCTGTAGCACACTGTGTGTGAGTAGTGATCAACCCTCTGCGATGAGGCAGGGATGAGGAGGTGGGGATGGCCATTAAAATCTCTCAGAGAGGGGGTGCACAGGTAGTGCAGTGGTAGAATTCTTGTCTGCCATGTGGAAAACCCGGGTTTGATTCCCAAGCCATGCACTTTCCCCCCAAATTCAACAAATGGTGCTGCAATAACGGGTTAGTCACATGGAAAAAGAATAAAATGGGACGCCCACCACATAGCAAACAAACAAAAATCTCTCGGAAAGCTTTTTAAAATGCACATGCCTACCTGTGCTGTGAATGTCTCTATTTTGAAAACATCACCCAATTGACCGCAGCGCATCCCTGACTGCCCTCATTTGCGAACGCTGCTGCCCACGTCACAGTAGGGTGACCCCCGGGCTCCTGTCCAGCGGGTTCCCTCTGACCGACGCAAGGACAGGGTGGTGCCAGTCCTACTGCGCTGCTGTCATGTCTTCCCTCCTGCACCTTTCTAAAGAGCACGCAGACGACGCTACTCTTCCGCCCTTCTCGGGACGAAACAACAAATCCCCCTTGGCCCATTTCCTTTACTGGCAACTGCCCCATTTCCTGCCTCTGTTTTCTGCAGAATTTCTTGAGAGAGTTGTTTAAATTTAACATGTCAAGTCCTCCCATCTCGTCTCTTGACCATGGCCGGCCGCTCCGACACGGCTGTGCCGAGGTCCCCTTTCGGTTGCTAATCCAATGGTTGGCTCCGTCTTCACCTCCACCAGCTCCAGCCCCGCGGGCCACCCCTTCCTCCGGAATCCTTTTGCCTTTAGCTTCCAGGGTTCCACACACTCTTGGTTATTGGTCTCCTTTTCTGGTTCCCCATGCCCCCCGTCCCCCCCACTTTCTTTATATTGAAGTGCTCCAGGGCTCAATCCTTAACCCTTTTCTGTCCGGCACACCCAGTCTCCAGTCTCACGGCTTCAGATGCCATTTGGTGCCAGCAGCTCGCAAACCTACCTTTTAGCCCAGAGTCTCAACTCTGGGCTCACGGAGGCAAGTGTCTATCAAAGTGTGTCCATGTAGACGTCTTCATGCCTGAAGCCACCATTGGGTGCACTCCTGTGGCCCAGCTTCTCCACCATCCCCGCATACGCACTTAGTACAGCCCCACTTTCCTTCAGCCCTGCATAATAGCTGGTTATTAACGCCTCTGTCCCCCCAAGTGTATATGCATTGAGGAGAAGGATCATATTTTACTAACCCCGGTGCCTTGCACAGAGCGGGTGGCTCAGCAAGCATTTGTTGAGTGAGTGAAGTCTTCAGGGAGTCCCATGATGGCACAGCTGCGCACTGGGCTGGTCTGCAAAGCTACTAGCGATCAGGAATCTCTCTAGGTGACTTGGGGTGCCCTGAAAGCAAGTGCTGGCGTCTCAGTTGACCGTGGAACCCCCAGGCCCTCCCAGGTCCCCTCCTGGCCAGGCTCCTGTCGAGCCTCTGGAGGCCGTGGACGGTGGCAAGTTTGCTTTGATCGGTTGAGTCCCGCCCCAAGCATCTGGCAATTTTGTTCCCCAACATAAAGGCTATGCCTTTGCTGAATTTCACATTCCGTTCTACGCGGATGTCCACAGTGCCACGGATGTGGAGCACTTCATCAGTTAATTTGAAAAATTGAAATAGTTGGCTAATGACAAGCAGCAGCAACAATAATAATAATAAGACACTTAATAATAATAATAATAATAATTATTGTTAACAATAACAAACTGATCGATGTTTGGCCTACGGGATCCATCTCTCTTGCACTCGGTAGACATCTGCTGAGACTTTACGTGTTGGAAGAGTGAGCACAGGCTGGCGGATGGTCACCCAGGGAGGCTGGGGATAGTCATCCAGCGAGACTGGTGAATGGTCACCCAGGGAGGCACAGGCAGCCCTAGGGGTCCGGTGAGAAGTGCCAGGGGCGGGAGGTCAGTGATAAGGACCTCAAGCAGCGACAGCCTTCTAACAACGCTGCAGAGCAACCCCACGTACTCGGGTCCTGAGAGTTTCCAGCCACGGAGCCCTGGAGGCCACAGCCCCTGTCCTTACACGAATCTTCTGTCCCCATGGCCCTTTATAGACGTGGCTGTGGGCCTCTGTGCCAGGGCCTGCTCGAGGCAAAGCTGAGGCTGCTTTGATGGTGCCTCCTCGGAGGAGGGGCATGCCTGGGTCCCGGTGGCACCCTGTGTCCTGGAGCTGGACGTCCCCACACAGCTCTTCAGGGGCACCTGGGGCCGGCCTGTGCCCAGGACTTGGTGCTTTGCAGGTGAACTGTCATTTCACATATAAACTTACTTGTCATGTAGGTTCATCCCTTCTTTTTTTCGTGTGGGCAGGCTCTGGGAATCGAACTCGGGTTTCTGGCATGGCAGGCGAGAACTCTGCCACTGAGCCACCGTCGCACCGCCCTCCATCTCTTCTCAACTACAAGGCATTACCAACAAGGAGTAAACACACCTCTCTGTTCTCAAAAGTCTACAACACATCCGATGCCCTCGCATGCTTCTGTTTCTCCCCTGCCAAGCCCCACGGGAGGCAGCGGTGGAAGTTGCAACAATCTGTCGGCTGACATTTGGAGAGGGCGCTCCGTGCTCAGACCCTCCCATGCTTTGCTTAACTCAGCCACTCTTCCCTGCAGCAGGGTTGGCTCCCCTCAAACCCCTGCTTTACAGATAAGCACACCTGAGCCCAGAAAGGCCGTGTCCTCGGCCCACGGCCACACAGCTGGCCACTGGCACGCACCACGCACCCCTTTATACTGCTGTCCACCAGCTCCTAGGCTGGCCCCAAAGGAAACCTTTTATTTACCTGCAGCATTTTCTTCACACTTGTCAAAGTGAAGACAATTCAGGGCATAATACCCGAGTTTCCTTTAAAATTGTAAAATAATAACAATAATAAATAGAAAACCTTTAAGTCATTAGAAAAAAAAATCCCATGTTTTTGACCATGAGTCCGAACTGTTTATGTTCCATGCCGTGATGTCTCTAAACGGCACCAAAATGCCTCCGAGCCGCCTTGTGTGAAGCACAATCCTTCTTAATCTGGCGGTGGGTCTTATAGCTGAAAACGGAAATGCAGTCCGACGCCCATCACCCTGTCCTGCAGCCTGGTCTCAGCTCAGCTGCAGCCGGGCCTCCCCCCACGGCCTCACTGCCCAGAGTGGGTGCTCGGCCTGCAGCCCGGTGTCCCGGAGCTAGTCAGAAATGCAGACTCCCGGCCCCCCCAGCCACAGACCCGCCACCGCCCGGATCGCGCGTGTGCGCATTTCGGGAGCTCCCAGGGAGGCCTTCAGTCCCCAGCTCCTTTCTGAGCCCCAAGGCTCCATGACTCCGGCCGGCTTTGAACTTCTGGTTGTGAGGTCACGGGCCTGGAAGGTGATGGATGGACGTCACTCGGTGGGGGCTGGCTTCTCGGTGGCCCTTTCTCTGGGATGCCTGGACTACAGGCCACAGAGGGTTCATTGTCGCTTTCTGTTAGCTTCAGAGGGGGAGCAGATGGGAGTGTGTTGGATTCTTATATCACTATTTAAAGGGGAAACTTAAGTGTTTATTGAGTAATAAAATGGGGGGGGGGCAGAGTTAGAGTCCCGGTGGTTGGCTGGGGGTGATGCAGGGGGACGAGCCAAGGCAGGGGCTGCGCGAGGGCAGGTGGGTCCCAGGGAACGGGGCAAGGGACTCCCAGTCCGTCCAGGGCTACTGGAGGACGCGGGGCTCAGCTGGACCGCAGTAGGGCAGCCATGTGGGGGGACAAGGCCGGGCCTGGGCGATGAGGCGGGGGCAGGAGGCCGGGCTGCCCCACCCCACCGGTGAGGCAGAGGAGATTCCCAGAGTGCCCTGCAGCCGCCCAAAGAGAGACAGGGTGTCTGCGGGGCCCAGGCCTGCCCCGCCCCAAGGCCCACACGCTCTCCCCCTTCTGGCCCGAGGACTCCAGCAGACCCACAGCGGGCAGCTGACAGGCCAGGATCCCCTGCCCACAGACCTCCTCCCTGAGCCTGTCTGGCCTCCTTGCCCTGCGCCCTGTCCTCTGTGCTCTCGCCCCGGGGGGCTGGGTGGTCGATCTGACCCCCTCACAGCTCCAAAATGCCACCCATGAAAATGTCTGGAGCCTTCAGGGACGCCAACAGTGCAGCAGAAAGGGGCATTTCAAAGCTGTCACGGTTCAGGTGGACAGGAAAGCAGGGCCGGGTCCGTTCTCTTCACCTCTCCATGCACAGCCATGAGAAGGAGCAACGGGCAGCGCTTCCCTCCGCCCAGGTGCTGGGGTTCCCAGGGTGGCCAAGCCGGCTAGTTCCTGGCCTCCGGGTGCCTGGTGGTGGGGGCAGCGGAGGCACCGGGCGGGGGCAGCGAGGACTGTGCCCCCGATGGGACCTGGCCTTCTCTGCAACCCCTGCGGCCCGCGTCCACACCCCGAAGTGTCCCCTGGGCATGAGAGAGAATATGGACACCTGGCAAAGCGGAAGGGTTTGGGGCGAAGGCAGTCCTGAGATGGGAGGAAGGTAGTTTGCTTATTCTGAAAGCCGAGCATTCCATTCTAGATTTTTGTGACCTAGAGATGTTACTTAACAGGGAAGTGCTAATGCTGGTCAAAGAGCTGAAGAGTGTGAGGGACCCAGGCGGGTGCAGAGGGCCCTCCCCTCTCCTCCCCTCCCCCTTTCCCTCCCCCCTCCCCCTTCCCCCTCTCCTCCGGTGCCCCCCTCCTGTCAGAACAGCTTTCCCCGCCCTGCTGCTCCCCCCTGCATTTCCAGAATACCATAGATAACCCGAAAGCCCTTTTACGGTGGGTGACTCCGGCTCTCTTTGTGACTAGGCCCCGCATGGCAGCGCCCGTGCTGCTGGCTTTCCCCAGAGGATGAGTTTGAACCGGGCCTCCTGTGCGGCGCTCAGAAGCCCACATTTAAACCAAAGTAAACGGGTTTCCCGCTTTAGGAGCCGATTCCTGGGATTCATCTCTCCGCACCGCACAGGCGGCTCCCCTGCGCTTGGCGGCAGGTGAAGGGGCCGTGGCGGCTGGACGTGCCCGCGGGCGGCTTAGTGGGGGAAGGAGGAGGAAGTCCAGGCAGGGGCCGAAGGTCCCGAGCGAGGGTGCGACCGGCTTCCGGGTGGGGTCGCCGCGGTGTGGGGAAGGGGCCAGCTCATGGGCCTCAGGCCGCCGCCCCCCTCCGAGCTGCGAAAGCGCGTGTGCTGTGGGGGCGCCCGGGCTGGAAGACCGCGCACCCCAGGGCAGGCGCCCTGCTGGCCGCCCTCGCGGAAGGAAGGTCGGAAAGTCCGCGCGGTCCCCCGTGGGCAGCGCTTCCTGCAGCAGGCACAGGCCGGAGTTCCGCACGGGAGCAGCCCAGGCGCGTGGAGCCGCCCGCGGCGGAGGGTCCAGAACAGTCCTCGGAGCGTCCACGCGCCTCGGAGGCTCCCACGCTGCGGGGCAGGGAGCGGCCGCTGCTGCCGTGGGAGAGACGAGGCGGGCCTGGCAGGCCTGTGCTCCGGGACTCCTTGGCTCCCGGAGGCTCAAGCCCCACGAACATGCCGCAGGGCGCTCCCGGGGCGGAGGCTACTTTTCATTGTTTGCTGTGAGGCTGGGGATGGCTTCTCCTTCCAGCCTTGTTTTCCACGGTTGCCCTGACGGGGTTCTTCACTGCTGTCTCAGCGTCACCCGAAGAATCCCGGGGTGACTCTCCGGGCCTCTGAGTCTGCTGCTCCCGTGGGCCTGAGGTGGAGCTGGAGGACGCCAGGGAGGCTGTGACTGCACCGCGACCGCCGGCGAACTGAGGACGGCCGTTTTGGGTTAAATGTGCCCAGCGCCCCCGCGGCTGGGAGGGAAGAGGCCGCTGTCCCACCGTGGGAGGGTGACAGAGGTCGACATGGCACAGTATAGAGCCATGAAGGGCCTCAGAGTGGGTTGGGGCCAGCCGCCTTGCTCACAGGTGCAGAGAGAGCAGTGACAGGCGGAGGTGACCCGCTGGCAGGTGACAGGGCTGGGTCCCCACCTCCCTGGCCTGGCCCAGCAGCCTCACTGGGACACACAGGCCTCGGCTGCATCCAGTTTTAAGTCCCAGGCCCCAGGTGTCCGTGCAGCCCATAAATGATATGCACACTCGGTATTCATGGGCTTGCACGCATTTGTCGTGGTGAGCAGGCGTCCACATCTCATCACAGCTGTGGAGGGGGACCCTGAGAAGCCAAACTGGCTAGGAACGACTGATGTATGTGATTTCGGATGCCCTGCCATCTCTGAAAGTCCAAGTGCCAAGCTTCCTTCCCAGAAGGAGCTGCTCTGACACCCCAGCTGTGAAGGAGCAGAAGCTGGGTGACTCTGATGGGAAATTTGGGTTTGGCGAGACAAGCAGATCTTTATATCAGCAATGAGGGGCTCCATGCACGTCGAGGTCCCAGACGGCCAGGGACAGCAGCTGGCTGTGCATTTTCATAGGTAGAACAGGGAGGGAGGAGCTGCAGGCCACAGGAGATTAGGAAGAGGTCTGAGAAGAAAGTAGAAGAGGAGGGAAGAAGAGAGAAAAGGAAGAGCATGAAGCAAACAAACCAACCTATCAATGCTTTCTGAGGCTCAACAAATTATTTAAGGGCTTAGAATAAACAACCGAAATTCTGTCTTCACAGGAGGATGATTGTTCATGAAATGTGTCTGCATTATGCTGCAGATTGACTTGTGCATACTGATTTCTGATCACAGGATCACAAATTCTTTCTGAAAATATGTGTGGTTCCCGAGGGCTAAAATCCATGAATCAGTCCAGACTGGTGAACTTGATAAACTGGGGCGCTATAACCAAACACGGTGTTATGTAACCGAGTCCTGAAATAACAAACACGTGGCACTGCCTGTCGGCAGCCAGCGCGCAAGCAGAAAAACAGGTCGAGCTACTCTGCTGTGGAATTCAGTCTGACGACACGCGGGAGTGTGAGCTGAATGGCAGAACACTTCTGGGAAGAGGGCAGGTGTGCAGATACTGCCTGGGCAGCCCAGGCTGCCCCTGCAGCCAGCAGGACCAGCCCTGCGATTCCCGGAGGCTGCCCCCCGAACTGAGACAGGCCCACGGGCCTCAGCCAACACCCCCCCCCCCCAAGGAATGCACAATTGGAAAATTATCAAAGATGGAAAGGCTAGACCCATGTGGCAGTTGGTGCTCTCTCAACTCCTGGATAAAAGGTGGCGAATTATCAGATTTATAAATTAAAAACCAGCAGGCAGCGTTTTCTGGTCTTTCACTGGGCCAGGTGTCTGCACTTGCCCTAATTTAGTCTTGAGACAGCAGATTGGAGGGAGACGTGTATTCTTATTTCACAGCTACAGGAGTCTATTCAGCAGGGTTAGGCCCTGTGTGCTGGGCACTGTGACTTGTGTATGGGGCATTATTTTGCACTTCTAATAAAAAAGGTACCATGACTGATTTCACCTGTCATCAAAATGGCATTTTGTTTAAATGTAGTGAAAAGTACAAATTCTTTTAAAAGGAATGTGGGAGTCTGAAAACATGTAATGAGATAAAATAAGGATGATATTCTAGATGGAAAATTTAAAAAAAATAAAAGGAAACTTTTAATAGACTTGGAATTCCAAAGTGAGCATATAATTTAATCACAGGACATTCATGTGATTAATCTTCAAAAAGAATTCTTAAAAATACAAACCTGAGCTTTTTGTCTTTAAAATTCTTATATAAAAAAGCTTAAAAACAAAACAAAACTCTTTACCTAGATGCTTTCTGATGACCTTGCTTTGCTCCTTACAGAATAGTTTTTACACGCATCCCCTGATGTTTTACACGCATCCCCCCTAAACCCTGAAATGGTTTTGGGATAAAGAATATGCATCTTATGCATCTTTAAAATGTTCCCTGTTCCATAAAACATAAAAATATCCCTTCACTAAGCACTGGAATTGAAAAATGCTTTGAAAATTTGAAAAGCTACAGACCCTCTTTTCACAAAAATGCAAACAAACACAAAAACCATATAATTTTGCATAAAATTTCAGGTGGTTTACAGATGCTTCTGAAACTTACCCAAGAAGTCACTGTGACCCTCCCTGACTGTTCCTCACAGCCCACGTCTCATCTTTAATAGCCTTTTGTGTGGGACGCCCTTCCATGCAGATTAGAGCAGCCTACAGATAATTGACTTGGCATGAACACTTTATAACCACCCCAATCGTTTTCAGGTCATCACATCAGCTAAGTGCGCCTTCTTTCCACTGCCTGGACAATGGCTTGTCTTCACAAATGAGGGGAGACCGAGGTGACTAACTGGTAGCGTGGCTCACAGCCGGCTCGAGAGCAACTCAACAGACGACCCTGCAGGTCACTGCTACCTCTCAGTGCTTGAGTCTGCTTGAGATGGGTTTACTCTTGTCCCTGGTTTACCGAGATGACTAATACTCTTGAATGCCAACGAATCGGTTCGCCTTTGCTCCAGGGTGAAACGAGCCCATCGCCCATGGCCGCAGTTACAAGGTGGTTCAATAGTTCAAGGACTGATTTGCAGTTCTTCAAAATCTCCATCCTGGAGCCCGGAGGCATTCTTTCTCCAAAGGGGCCTTGCAGGTACCAGGGCTCCGTACCTGCAAGAATTTCAGCCAGAAATCCCTCGTGCACCCTCCTTCACACAGGGGCTTCTGAGACTCCGTGATTCTGGAAAGAAGTTAACTTTTGGTCACAGCTTCAGAGCTATGTCTGGCATGGGACAGATACAGCTTCAGAAAGCACAAATCCCTGTTTTGCTTTCTTCTGTTAACCCAGCCCGGCAGAGTGGCTGCTGGGTGGTGGGTGTTCAGTAACCAAATTCAGCAGAATGAAAGGCATTTGGGAAGCACTCAATACATGCTCAGTGGATGGAATTAATCAAATCACACCAGCCAGCCCTGAATACAATGAAATAGATTCAGATACGTATGTGTGTAAATGTATAGATTTATATATAAATCAGTATCTGTGCAGTTATTCAGGACTTGCTGATGTGTGTTGTGAGTTCGGTTTAGTTCACAGGCTCTAGGCACAGAGGAGAAGGCCAAGCAGAGAAGGTCCTTATGCTCTGAGACCTTGCAGCCGGCCTGATGCCAGTCACTGGGGATGCCTGGGCACCTTTAATGCATAGGTGTACAGCCAGCCATCTGGTAAAATGGAAAGCTTTTCTGGGGACTTATATTCAGGCACCCTCACAACTTTTTCCTCCCAACACCAGGACACACACACACACCACCACTCCACTACCAATATCACCACCACCACCACCACCACCACTACCACCATCACCATCGCCACCATCACCATCACCATCACTGCTACCACCATACCATCACTGGTACCACCACCGCCACCACCATCACCATCACTGCCACTGTCACCATCACCATCACCATCACCACCACCACCACCACCACCACCACCACCACCATCACCACCACCACCACCACCACCACCACCACCACCATCACCACCACCATCACCACCACCGTCACCACCACCACCACCACCATCACCATCACCACCACCGTCACCACCACCATCACCACCATCACCACCACCACCACCACCATCACCACCACCGTCACCACCACTACCACCATCACCACCGCCACCATCACCATCACCATCACCGCTACCACCATACCATCACTGGTACCACCACCGCCACCACCACCATCACTGCCACCGTCACCATCACCATCACCATCACCACCACCACCATCACCATCACCACCACCGTCACCACCACTGTCACCACCACCACCACCACCACCACCACCACCACCATCACCACCACCGTCACCACCACCACCACCACCACCACCATCACCATCACCACCACCACTACCACCATCATCACCATCACCATCACCGCTACCACCATACCATCACTGGTACCACCACCGCCACCACCATCACCATCACTGCCACCATCACCATCACCATCACCACCACCACCATCACCATCACCACCACTGTCACTACCACCATCACCACCATCACCACCACCACCACCACCATTACCACCACCGTCACCACCACTACCACCATCACCACCGCCACCGCCACCATCACCATCACCGCTACCACCATACCATCACTGGTACCACCACCGCCACCACCATCACCATCACTGCCACCGTCACCATCACCATCACCACCACCACCACCACCATCACCACCACCGTCACCACCACCACCACCACCACCACCACCACCATCACCATCACCACCACCGTCACCACCACCGTCACCACCAGTGAGTCTTTTAGTGGTAGGAATTATATAAATGTGGCTGGAACTCATCCTTCCTCACACCCTCTTTCTCTTTCTGTCTCTTCTTCCCTCCCTCCCTCCTTTCCTTCCTTCCTTCCTTCCTTCCTTCCTTCCTTCCTTTCTTCTTCCATTGCACAGACACTACTTTCTCTCTTTGCTGAAATTCTGTAGTTCAAAAAATAGCATTCTCACATTGTTTGGGTACAACATTTAAAACATCCAACTGGTAAACAGCACAAACTGACACTGTTCTAAATGCATTATTTATTTTGCTTAAAAATTTATAACGTGCCCATCAATAATGCATCCATTGGAGAATGATAATTCACTTTAATTCACAGGATAGGAAAAATTCAGAGCTTCTCTATGCCCACCCAACCCAGTGAAAACAGCAAGGGCCACCCAGCTTTCCACATGCATTAAGGGCTGGTTTGGGGTAAACATGATACATAAAAGGTTTAACTCTTGCAAATTTTAGTTTGCAAAGCAATCCTGAAAATGATTAAGATAATTTCTGGGTGAATATGTTAGCCTGGCTCTGAGGAATATGCCTTGAGGAGAAAGTGTAGCATCCAGATTAGACTGCAACACCACAGTGTAAGAAAACAAATGTGTATAGGTAGCTGTTTCTTTTATTTCTACACACAGGTTTTTAAGTTTATTTCCCCAAATTATTCTTCCCTGAAAAAGCCCCATGTACAAGTCTTCTGAAATCCAATTATTAAAATAGTCTAAGTCACCAGGAGTCACTTAACAAATAGTAGGTTGAAACAATTCTGTCGTTTCAATCCCACTTGGCCGGGTCAGTTGTGAAAACTCAGTCCTGGCAGTGGACAGCTATTGCGCTATTGCTTTATTTCCCACAGCAGTTGGCTTGATCTTCCCCCCAAAACACTTCACTGGAACTCAGCGGCGAGGAGGTGGGGTGGGGGCCAGGGGAGACGGACCCCTAGGGGTTGACGTCGGCTTTTGTAGTCAGGGACCAGAGTTCTGGGAATATCCAGAAATTTCTGCTTCCACCAAAACCCAGGAGAAGGTATATTGTTTTCTGGCAGCTAAAACCCACGTAGGAACATGAAGCCTCTATTGGTTTGTGTCATTCACAAAATTCTTGGTTTCATTTGCATGGTTTTAGCAGCAGACTTTTCAGCACCTCTCAGAAATTTTCATGGTTGAATTCATTGTGGGAAAGAAGGTGCAAACATTTTCCTGTGTGTAGGGCTGCTCCTTTTTTGTTCTGCATCTGAGCAACTTTGCGTCTACAAAGCCAGAGGGACATTCTCTTTTCCAGGTGGTCCATGTAGGGACCACACAGTCAGTCTAGAATCAGCATTGCAAGATGTCAGTGCTGGCAGGGCCCATGCAGACCATGGAAGGTTCTGGAATTCTGCTGCCTGCAGGAGCTCTCAGGAAATGCTGGGGTGGGAGCCGGTGGGTGTGCACAGGCTGGCGTGGGATAAGCAGGAATGGGGTGGGGTGGGGTGGGGTGTGGGCTTAGTGGCGGGGGCAGGGGCTCTGCTTCCAAAGATCTTTTTTGTACATTTTTTTTAAAGAGAAGCCACAAATTTGGATTTCTTAATGAAATGTCATAATTTCAAGAAGTTGGCAACCAAGCAGGCCTGGGTGTGCAGCAGGCACAGCTGGCTCATTTTAAAGGACACAGAGGGGTGCGAGGCTGGAGGACATGCCCAGTGCCTCGTGGCATTGACCGGTGAAGCTGTGGTTGCTAGAACTCGGATTCCTTGATTATTAGTCCAGAATTCTTCCCACAATGCTCCTTGACCATCCCAACGTGAAAGAATCCTTTCCCAGCGGGAGGTGGCGAATTGCACGTTAATGATAAAGCTGGAGCAAATCAAGATTTGAAAATACATATTCACGTTACAGCAGGCCAGATCTGAATGGATTCCCAGGATTCTAGACTCTCCTTCCGGGCCTGTCTGAGGTAAGTTGTCAAATTCCCGGGGGAACCTTTCGAGATGTAAATAGAGAGGATGATGGGAGACTGTTCCAACAGCCACACTTTAAAAGAGATAGCCGTAGCCCTAGCTAACTCCCTGATAAAGAAGGTCAGTGGAAATACCTCAAAATTGCCTGGAATGCTCCTCTGACCTAGCCGTGGCCTTCTGCTGACCACAGGCACTTCTCTCCCCGGGGCCCAGGGCGGCCCTGTGTGGACCAGCCTTCTGCTTGGGTCCCCGACACCCCTTTTACCGCTTGACTTTCTTTGAAAAAGTCGTTTCTGGCCCTGAGCTTTTATCCTTTGTAAAATGAGAAGGTTGGACTAAGTTATCTCTAAAATCCAAAGCCTGTCTTTTCTGGAATCTGAGAGACCTGGCTTCAAATTCCAGGTCCGTGACCTTGGATAAATTATTTACCTTTCCCGTGCCGGGATTTTCTTATCTACAAGATAAGGCTGTGAGGATTCTCTGCGCGATGGCAGCCCTCCTAACCCGCCATGCCCCCGCCCCACCCCCCTAGGAATCCCCTCCAGGACGACCTGAGACCTCACACAGGGCCCAGGATGTCCTAGCATTCGAAACTTCATAAAGGCCGGCAAATGTCAACCTGCCTGGGCCTTCTGGGTCCCTAAGACGGAGCCAAAGAACAGAAGGGAGGGCTTAACGTCTGGGGCGGGGAAGGGAATGAGTCACGCTTCCTCCCAGAATAAACAACAGTGGCTCTTGACTTCATTTTCTGGGGGCTGGGGCAACTTCAGAGATGCCTTTGAGGATTGGGTGGATGCTGCATAGCCTGTCCCCCGCAAAGGCACAGAGGCGCAGACACCCAGAGCTTCTCAGATGTCAGGAAACCCATCTGTGGATATTGATGACTTTGGAATTTCTGAGGAGGAGAGGCTGGCTGGGGATCTTATCCTTGCTTACGCTTAGCAAACCCCTGAAAGTGTGTGTTTGCTTGTGGGGGACTGAGGGGACTGGAAGAATTTTTCTACCACTATTCATGGACTTCCAGGGGTTCTGGGCCCCAACAACCAGGAAGGATATTGACGATTGCAGTCACGGTGTCCCTACCGGTGAGCCCTCAGCTGCCAGCATCTCCTTGGACCTCAGAGGTAGGCTCATGTCCAGGCCCACTGACCCTAGGCCACACATCCTCCAAGGGCAGGGCTGCTTCACAGTTACGCCGAAAGGAACCCGCCCGTCCCACTTTTGGGCTCCCAGATGCAGCAAGTGCAAATGGAATGCGAAGTTCAACCCTCTTTTTTGTCCTGTTTCTCAGCTTTCTGTCTTTTTGCTTTCCTTCTCATTTCTGGTGCCAAAATCTGTGCCAGTCAGGTCCAACCAGGGCAGTGGAACCAGCAGGAGACGTATTAAGAGACGCCCTGCAAAGGATTGACGGTACGGCTGTGAAGGGCTGGCTAGACCAGTCCACAATGTGTAGGGCAGGCTGTCCCAAGGTCAGGCGGTCACCTAGGGCAGGATGCCACCCAGGATAGGCGGTCACCTAGGACAAGCCATCACCTGTGAGAGGCTGTAATTCCCAGGCGTGGGCTGAGGCCCTACTAGAGAGGGACTCTTTCCAACTGGGAAGCCTGGACTCTGCTGGTAAAAGCCTTACAAAAGATGAGTCAGGCCATCCCAGATGACCTGGACAGTCTCCCTCACTGAAGTCAAACCCATCATGGACTTTAATCCCCTCAGCACAGGATTTCCACAGCAGCATGGAGATCAGTGCTTGATTGGACAACTAGAGACACAGCCTGGCCAAATGGACACATAGCTGGCCATTGCAGCCCACCCTTTGTCCAAAGGACTTCCAGTTCTCTCTTGGGTTTTAGTTAACTGCCCTATTTCACACCAAGAGAGTAAAATGGAAGTGGCTCCACTCAAATCATCCTAAGCAATCTGCCAGCAAAATACATGCTTCCCATATCTGCAACCTTAGGCTCTGCTGGTCTAGTAGACTTAGCTCCATGGTGAAGAGTGCTTCCACTAGAAGAGAATCGACACCGACTCCAGGGACCTGGAAGTCACGACTGGGCCACTTTGGGCTCCTCCTGCCTCTGAATCAGCAGGTGAGAAGGAGGTTACTGTACTGGCTGGGGCGATGGTCCTCATTGCCAAGGGGAGATTGGGCTGTGACTACAGAATAGAAGTACAAAGAACATGTCCAGATGGGAGGAGATTCCTTAAGACACCCCTTGGTACGGCCATGCCCTGTCACTAAAGACAATGGGAAACTGCGACAACCCAATCCGGGCAGGACTACCTATGGCCCAGAAACTTCAGAAACGAATTCTGGGTCAGCCGACCAGACAAAGAACCACGGCCAGCTGGGTGCTTGCTGACGGTAAAGGGAACATGGAATGGGTAGTGGGAGGGGAATGATAAATCCCAGCTATCATGGATTTTTGTTTACTTCCCTCTCTTATTCTCTTGTTATCTGACATAAGATCTATTACTCTAACTCACTTTATATCACATTATTTAAATAACAGGATATCAAAGAAGAGTCAACTTTGCCTAAGGACATGGCACCTTCTGGGGAAAGGATTAGTGTGTTTTCAGTTGTGTGACTTCTCTTGGAGATTAAGTATGGCTGAAGGAGGTGTGTCTGGGTGCCAAGCTGACAAAAGGTTACCAAGCTATGGTTCTGTTCTGAAGGACCCTGTGAGAAGCGGGCCAGATGGATGAGTAAACTCCGTCTGGGTTTCATATATTCATTTTCCTAATTTCTGTACGGTGCGAGGGTAGAAAATGAAGACATGCCAAAAAGCACAGAGAAGAGAAATACTGGTACCTGCAGCCCCTGAGACAACCCTGCTGTCACGGCAGCTTTCTCCATCCTTTTTATTGTACATCTATTTTTCCTTCAAAATTGTGATTATATTGTATGGACCACATCACTGTTTTTTCCACTTAACATATACTGAAAATATCTCCCATGTGATTAAATATTATATTAGCAGCATACATTTTAATTGCTGCATGGTATTCCAACGTTTGAATGTACTGTAAATGATTCAACCAGTTCTCTGTTATTGGAAAGTATGCTGCCAATTTATGCAAATTCTGTGCCTGTGTGTGTACATATATTTTTCTGGTAAGAGAGTCCATAGATTCCAGGAGCATCTCAAAAGGAGAAGGAGAAAGTTGAGTCATCATCGATTACAATTTCCTTTATCAGGAATTTGTAAAAGCAGAATTGCTGAATGGAGGGGAATGAAAACTCTTAAGCTTTTGTTACACACTGTAAGCTCCAAAAGGCAGGGTCCCTGCTGTATTGCTCATCGTTGTGCCCCGGGCTACGTGTGCATTGAATGGCCGAGCTCGCTGGATTGTTTTTTTTGACAGAGGGTGATAAAAGCTGCGGTGCAGAGAGGCTCAGGGTGCTCTTTAAACCACAAAGCCCCACGGACCGGTGCAGGCCTTTTAATTGTTAGGTAAGATCGTAATTTCTGTCTTGGAAACTGGCAGATTCGCTATACCTGAGTGCTTACATCAACTCCTCACAAAAGGTACTGATAAGACCCAACGCTTGCCTATATTTTGCTTTTTTTAAAAATTAGAGAAGTTGTGGGTTTACGGAACAATCATGCATAAAATATAGGACGCCCCCTCCCACTGCATAGGTGACGATGGCACCTCCTAACAGCTGTGTTACTGAAGTGCCTGGTTTAACTTGGGGCTCACTTCCATGGGTTTTTAAGGAAGTTATATCCTGTTACCATATATACAATCTAAACATTTCCCCTTTCAATCATTTTCACAAATATATGTCAGTGCTCTTAATTGTCTTCACGATACTGTGTTACTACCACTGCCATCCATTAACAAAACATTTCTGTCATTCCCAGCAGGAAACTGTGTGTATGTATATATATATATATATATATGCTCCAGGACTCAAACCCGGATCTCAGGAAACTGTATATTTTAAACCTTAACTTCCCATGCCCTATCCATGGCTATCCTTTTTTTTTAAATGCTGTATAGTGGAGCCATATTTCATTATTTTTCCATGTGAGTATACCGTTATTACAGCACCATTTATTAATTTTTCTTTGTTTATTTGTTTTGCTTATTTGTTTGTTTTTGGGAAGTGCAAGAACTGGGAATCAAACCTGGGTCTCCTGCATGGCAGGCAAGAATTCTACCACTGAACTACCCTTGCAGCCCCAGGGTTATACTTTTATATTTAGAAATAAGAACAATTGTTGCTTTGATAATACAAACTATGCAGCACAAATCTTTTTTTTAAAGTATAAATATTAAAAAAAAATATATATATATATATATTTATTTTTTTGCATGGGCAGGCACCAGGAATCAAATCCACATCTCCGGCATGGCAGGCAAGAACTCTGCCTGCTGAGTAAAAATACTTCTAATGACAAATCTTCATATATATACAGTCCATACATGGTGTACAATTAATGGCTCACAATATCATCACATAGTTGTGTATTCATCACCGTGATCATTTTTAGAGCATTTGTATCACTCCAGAAAAAGGAACAAAGAGAAAAAAGAAAACCCCATACATCTTACACCCCTTTGCCCTCTCTCTCATTGACCACTGGTATTTCAATCTACCCAATTTATTTTATTTTTTATCCATCTCTTTTTCCTCATCTGTCCATATCCTGGATAAATAGAGCATCAAACAAAAGGTTTTCATAATCATATGGTCACATTGTAAAAGCTATATAGTTATGCAATCTTCAAGAATCTAGGCTACTGGGACCATCTCAACAATTTCTGGTACTTCCCTCCAGCCACTCCAATACAACATAAACTGAAACAGGTTATCTATATAATGCGTAAGAATAACCTCAAGGATAACTTCTTGACTCTGAAATCTCTCAGCCACAGAGACTTTACTTTGTCTCCTTTCTCTTCCCCCTTTTGGTCAGGAAGGGTTTCTCAATCCCTTGATGCCAGGTCCCAACTCAACCCAGGAGCTCTATCCCACTTTGCCAGGGAGACTTACACCCCTGGGGCTCATGTCCCACCTAGCGGCGGGGGCAGGGCAGTGAGTTCACTTGCCAAGTTGGCTTAGAGAGAGAGAGAGGCCACGTCTAAGCAACAAAAGAGGTTCTCGGGGGTGACTCTTAGGTATAATTATAAGTAGGCTTAGCTTATACTTCGCAGAAATGTTTCATAGGAGCAAACCCCAAGATTGAGGGTTCAGTCTATTGAACTGGTTGTCTTCGCTGCTTGTGAGAATATCAGAAATTCTCCAAATGTGGAAGTTGAATATTTCCTCCTTTCTCCCCAGTCCCCAAAGAGGCCTTTGCAAATACCTTTTTATTCATTTCTCAAATTACTGTGGGAAGTATTGGGTCATCACACTAACCTGAATAAACCAAGATTCCATGTACTTATAATGTTCAACTAAACTGATCATACAAGTTAAATTAGGTAATGTGCTACCCAAAATATAAATTTTGCACCAAATAAACATCTCTCACACAGAAGTTGAAATTTTAAAATATGGACCTTATCATCCTTTATCCTTTATTCTGCTTTACTTTAGTCCTATCCAGATCAGCTTCATTCAATATCTCTAGTCAAAGTCTGATCCCTTTTTCACCTTTTTAAATAGTTCCTGTATGGGGTAGGGCTGACTTTCATAGGTTCAGAGCTCTAACTCTGAGTCTCAAGTGCAACACAAATCTTAACAAAATCTTCCATGCTGGTGAGCATAGAGTGGGGTAAGACCCTGGCAATGGGCTTATTGCAATAAGGATGAAGGACATGGAAACATTGCTCTAGGAAATTGTGCGATGGGGAAACTTTCCTTGATACTCATTCATACCAGTTAGAGAAAAGGCTAGACTCATTTGTTTTCGTGTATCGTATGAGAAGGTAGCATTCACATACATTCATATCTGTTGAATGTGTATCAGGTTCCGGCATGGGTTTAGGTTCTGGGTAGACAAGGATGGATACTACCAGGTCTTTATCATGCAACAGATTGCAGTTCAATGGGGAAGACAGATAGGCAAGCCTGCCCTCTCAGTAGGATGCGGTAATTGCTACTGTGGATCAGGGAGGGGTGGAGTGGAGGGCACAGGATGTTCTAGAATGCAGAAAAGGAGTATTTCAGCCAGCCTCCTGGAGGAGATGACAAGTGTAGAAACATGAAAAATGAAGGGAAACCAGTTCGGCAAGTCAAGAAGGAGGAAGGGAAGGGATAGGGGTGTGGCATTGTGCTTGGCCTGTGTAGAGAACCAGGAAAGTTCAGTATTTCTGGAGCACTGGGTGGGGAGGAGAGGGAGGGAAGGGCAGGATGAGAGTAAGAACAGCTGTGGGAGCTAAGGACTGAGTTTAAGCTCAGATTTCTTTGGGAACTAGATCACGTGTCAACGCTGGGAGGAAGGACTAGAGGATATCAGACTGGTAGACCAGTAGACCAGGGCAGAGACACTGCGTGCCTTGTTTAGCATATGAGGTGCAGGAAAGAAATGTGGGCTGAGAGTTGGAAAAAGAAATATATTAGCAGATAAGCTAAGAGAGCCGCCGTAGGTGCTGAGATGTGGGGATATTAGGAAGACCCTGTGCCACTTGCCCGGCTCTGGGCAGGTGCTGAGGATGCAAAGATAAACTGTTTTTATAATCCTACTCGGGACTTTGAGAAGAAAACTTAAATATATTTGATAGCTGGAACAGTCTTCTTTCAGCACTTAGCCCAGTGGCAGGCCATAAATAAGTGGTCAGTTAACATCTGTTGAATGAACAAAAGGAGGTCTCCACAAGCATCCTCTCTGGGAGTTGAGGCGTCTGGTCAAGTGACCATTTTTGCTGACGTCCGGCCTTCTCCAGGCACACCTTTCCGGTGGTTGTTTCCGCATACCTCCCTCCCCGGAGGCTCGGTGGAGCTCTGACCTGCATTGCATTCCTCTAGCACCTCCCGTGCAGGAAGCAAGGCTGCATGCCTTGTGGGGGCGCGGGTTCGGCGACTAGCAGTGACAGTCAGATTTTCCTTGCTCTGCCTACGCTCCTCCTGGGCTGGGGCAGCAGGCGGGACCGGGAGGGCTGGCCTGGGTGGTGGAGAGCTGGCCTGGGAACTAGTGGGCTGTGCGGGGGGCATGGACAAGGTCACGGGGGCTGTGCCATCTCTGAGTGTAGTCAGAGCAAGGAAAATCTGCTCCAAGGAGCAGGGCGGGGTTGAATGAGATCCCCAAGGAAAGACCTGCTTTTAACCTGAATTCGTGTTGCTGTGGGCATGAACCCATTTGTAAACAGCATCTCTGAGTGTTAAGGTGAGTCAGGGTGTTCAGTCTTCTGTGAATAGGATCCCAGAAGCTTCCACTGAGGTGTGGTCAGTGGACTCAGGAAGGCCGTGACCCTCATCACTGGAGGCTTTATGGACAGGAAGTCACAGGGAAGCCAAGGAAATGGGAAGAGCAGGGGAAGGAGAGGCCATGCGATGAAGGGAGGGATACGAGGCAAGGAAACCCAAGTTTGGGCAGGCCAGGCCAGCACAGCACACAGCTGATGGTGGGGAGACAGCCTGGCCTTGCCTACATCTTCAGTTTGGACTACCAGCCTCTGCAACTCTGCACCCTCAGATTCCTGCTGTGAAGTCCACCCATGCTGTGACATTCATCAGAGCAGCCTGGCAAACCATGACAGACAGGCCAACATCTTCAGCAGCAGGAGTCACCGAAGGGACACAATTTCCCTCCTGGAAGAGGGCTGTGCAAATGGGCACAGGCCGAGTGCATGCCTTTATCCTCTACTTCAAACCTAGAGGACCCTGGGCAGTGCTCAGTGTATCCACTGACCAGGCAGCCAGTATAGTAGGGGGGAAAGCCTGGCTCCCAAATGAAACCACCTGGATTTGAACCTCCTCCTGCCTTTCTCTTGTTGTGCAACCTAGATTTAGCTCCTTAACCATCTGAGGTCTCAGTTTATCCATCTGTACATGGCCATTTTGCAGCAGTTAGGTGCTATGAGCATTCCACGAACTGGCCCATGGAGAGCAAGTAGCATAGTGTTGGGGACACAGTAAGCACTCAGTGGACCAGGAAAGGTCCTCAGGTGTCCCTCTAGGTCCCACCTGGACAGCCAGAACCTTCCTGGAGATATCTGCTCTCTAATCAACCTTCTGGTCCATTCCAGGAATGGGTATGGAGGGTCAGGAAGGAAGATCTGGTACTGTTGACGTCCCATCTGGACACCCTGGACCTTCCTGGGGATATCCGCTCTCTGCTCACCTTCCAGTTCATTCCAGGGAATGTACACAGGGTCAGGGAGGTGGGTCAGGTTCTTATCAAGGTCCCACCTTGTGCTACTTTGAAAGTGTGGCGTACCTCAGAAAAGCCATGTCCTTTAATCCTGATTCCATAGCGTAGGGTGGAAGCCCTTTCAATTAGACCATCTCCATAGAGGTTGAGCGTTTTGGGTTGTGGGTGTGACCTCTTGATGAGATATCACCACGAAGATGTCGGACACTCAATTGTGGGTGTGTCCTTTTGGTTGCATCAAAAGGTGACTCTGCCTATTCAGGGTGGGTCTTGGTTAGTTTTCTGGATCCTTTAAAAGGTACAGTTTGAAGAAAGCTTAGAGCAGATGCAGACGCTTAGAGAACAGTTACTTCAGAGACATGGATGTTTGGAGATGCTTGGAGTACCCACAGAGAGGGTGGATGCCCCGACATGGGCAGAGCCCAGCAGATGTCCCCATGTGCCTTCTGATGAGATGCTAAGCAAGCCAGAACCCAGGGTTGTGTCCTAGAGGAACTGAGTGAAGACCCATGTATGCTTAGACAGGAAACTACTGCCATCAGAAGTGAAAGGAACAAACTCGGAACAAGGACCAGCAGACACCAGCCAGGTGTCTTCCCAGCTGACAGAGTGTTCCAGATGGCATCAGCCTTTCTTGAGTGAAAGTAACCTCTTGTTTGTGCCTTAATTTGGACACTTCACTTCCTTAGAACTGTAAATTTGTAACTTATTGAATTCCTTTTATAAAAGCTGTTCCACTTCTGGTATACTGCATTCTGGACGCTTAGCAAACTAAAACATGCCTGGACACCCTGAGCCTTCCTGTAATCTGCCCTTTAGACAACCCTCTGGTTGATTCCAGAAAATGCATATGGGGTCAGGGAGGAGGGTCTGGTACCTGTTAAGTCCCTGCCTGGACACCCTGGATCTTCCTGAAGATAGATGCTGTGGGCCTCTCCTGACAACTTTCCAGGGCATTCCAGGGAATGTTTATGGGGAGCCAGGGAGGAGCTTCTGGGTGTGTTTGGGCCTATACAGAGCCCCTGTCCACTCGGCTGGCTGGGGAGGGCCAGCGGCCTTAATTCTTATTCCTGGTGGCTTCCCCTCATGCTGCCCCACCTGAGCACCATCGCTGCTCCTGCTCTCGGCACGGCCTCCCTCGAGCTCTTTCAGGTGACTTGACCGGACTGTAGACGTTTAGGAGGTGCTCCAAGAGGTAAAGGAAGGCGTCGGTGGGGAGGCGGGCTGGCCGGGCTCTGTCCTGGTCTCACACCAGCTACGCACGCTCACTTTGGGCCAATCACCTATTTCCTTCTGAGTTGCTTTATCACTAAAGATATGCATATAATATTTATCTCATTCAGCTGTTGCAAAGATGAAAAGGAGTGACACACACATGTCTAATGTGGAGTCTAGGACATTGTTGGGGCTTAGAAATACCATTTTCCATGCTTCCTCTTTTACTGAATAAAGGGCAATAACATAGACCATTGGAGCAATTGCCCAATTTTTTTTTCTTTGGTTACAAATCTAGATAATGTCCATAATCTTGTGTTTTCCTTTTTACAAGCATTGCAAAAGCTTTAAGGACATTTTTTTCTCAGAAGGAATACCTCTGTGAGGTTTTCCAGTCCTGGATCTGTGCTTTATTTTGCTCTGTTTTGTGTTTATGGGTCAATAAACTATTCTAGAAATGCTTTTTCATTTGTGATTCAAGTCATTTTATGAAGCACATTTATCATCATGAAATAGAGAATGGCTCTTACAGAGAAATTGTGGATTAAAATTTTGAAGACTAAGGAGAAGCATAAAAAAGAATATTTACTAGCTCTCAAACATTGATTATCTCCTTAGATGAAATACTAATATCCAAATATGAGGAATTATTATTTTATGTAAGCCTCTGATTATGATTATCTAAGCTACAGAGCCAACAGAGGCCACAGTTCAGGCACTGCTTTTATCTCGATCTCCTGCTAGCATTGCAACTTTCAGTAAAGGCACAGCTTCGCCTTTATCCTGACTGCATATGGTACAATATAACTTTCTTAGAGTAGAATCTTCTAGGCAGAGAAAAGATTCCCAAAGTATCTCAGTGAATACATATGGAGTTAAGGACTGTAAGTAACACTGGAGAGAAAAAGACTTTGGAGAGAAAAGGCAATGAAAATGTGTAAGAAAGATGCATCTGAGCGGTGGTGGGGGATGGGCGCAGACGTTTGGGGGATTTGCTTGCTGGGGGGCAACCCAAGGCTCTTGGCGCAGGAAGAGAGCCAGTCTAAGGCCCTGTGAGGGGCCAGCGCCCTGCAAGCACATCCATCCTTTCCGGTGGGTTAATTGGGTTGGGCTTATGAGAGTTTGTGTCTTTTTTTTAAGGATTTGATGATTATCGCTTAGAAATCAGAGACCCCCAAAGCGGGTGGTGCATGCTGGCGTGTGGGGGGCCGCAGGCCTGCCGTGGGCACAGTGTCTGACCTTCCAGCCCCGCTCCATCCTGCCCTTCTTGCCATCCCAGGAAATACATCTAAGGGCCTCGGGCTGCATCTGTAAAGTGGGGAGAACAAACAAACCACAGATGTAAGCGAGGGTGCAAGGAGAGGAGTTAGGAAGGGCCTCAGGACGGCCTGGGACGGGCCTGTCATGTGTGTGTGTGTATGTGTGTGTGTGTGTGCCCATGAAACCCCAGGAGGGGCTCCCACTGACTAGGCTCCCCACCTTGCCTGAGGAACGGCTCTGGTACCTGTTCCTTTGAGCCTCGGTCCTTAGTATGCCAGTAGGCTCTTGGGACAGTTGGCTCCCGGGTGGGTGGAGCCTCAGGTGGGGGTGGGGGCATTCCTGAGGCCCCTGTACCCTGGAGAGGCACAGCCCACCTCGGCCCCCTGGACCGGGAGCCCTGTATTTGAGGAGTGGGGACCTGCAGCGCCCCTATGCCCGCCCTCTGCCTCCCTCCCCCCAGTTACTGGCCTCCTGGGGACAGCAGAACTGGCTGCCTGCAGGCTGCGCCTGGGCATCCACCTGGGTTCCCTTTTCACGGGTTCACAGCTCGGGGGGTGCAGGGTGACGGGGAGGGCAGGCAGCAGCCGGCATGTCCCCTCCACGGCGAGGCGGTTGACACGCTGTGATGAGAGCCCAGGGCCCCGGGCACTGAGAGGTCAGCGGCCGTGCGCAGGGGCCGCAGGGGCCTGGCCTTAGGGTGAGTTGCAGCTTAAACAGACTCTCCCCGCGGGACAGCGGGCAGCACTGTCAGGAAGTTGCTCAATGGCAAAGCTAAGTCCAAGTTCACAACAGAGTTCCAAAAGCTGGACGCAGGCAGCCTCTTGGGGATGGGTCTTGGGCCATTACTTTGAATCAAATGTTTGCTCAGAAACCCGCCTGCATCCAAACACTGTATGCATGAGGCTGGAAAATTTGCGAGGGAGCTCCATGAAAGCAGTGCCCGGAGACTTGAGGGCAGCTGCAGTGTGAACACCTGATTACACCGCCTTTAGGAGGAAGAGGCTCCTGCACAGAGAGCAGGTGAAGCCCCTGGCCTCTGCAGCCCCTCAGGCCGGTCCCCTGCGCCCGCAGGCTCCTTCAGCCCAGCGAGGTCTGGCTGAGTGTCCTGGTCCCACCAATCGCTTCTGATTAGGAGCAGGTCCCTGGAATGACGCAGCTGAGAGACGATGGAGGCACCTTCCTCCAGGCAATGGGTCACAGACGGCCGCGTGACAGGCACAGCCGAACTGCGGATGGCGGCGAAGCCCCACCAGGCCGTGCAGACCTGAGAGACAGCAGGGCCTCTCCCAGCCTGCAAAACGGACACGCCGCCTACGCTTGCTGCATCAGTGAATGTTAACTGAGATGCCGGCACCCGGCACGAAATAGACCCTCATTTTACTATCATTTTGTAGCTGGAGAAAAAAATGTTTAAGTGAGTTAACGGGGCAGATCTAGTCCATGCCTCTATTTGCTCAATAGGACCTTTCGTTAGCTGCATGACAGCTTACCGTTACTGGTCTCCCACTCCAGATCAGAAATGAAGGAGCAAAGAGAGGCCATGGAGTATTTAGGGTTCGGAGTAGAACAGAACAAGGGATCTGACGTTCCAAATCTTTGGCTACAAAGGAAGTATTCGGGTTCAGGGAAGAGTTTGCAGGGCAGAAGGACAGCTCTGGCGGCGCTCGTGGGATGGGACGCCCTGCCGGCGTCCTTTTCTGTTTGTTTGCTGTGGCTTGTTTGGCTGTCTGTCTGTCCTGGTAGATTATAAGCGCCACGTCAGATCACATTATGTATTGAGAGCCCAGAACGGGCCCACCACATAGGAGACACCCAGTAATCATTCACGAAGTGAAGGAATTTTATAACCTAACTTAGAGCAAGCATTTTAGAACACTTCCGGGTTCGTTTCTTCTTTGCAAAGGACCAAGAGGAAGAAACAGGAAAGGAAGGGAAGAGACGCTCCATTTTCTGTCTTCTTCTCTCTGTCCCCACCCTACTCCACAATCTCCTCTACTCCTTCTCTGCCACTGCTTGCCCACCGCAAGCTGCCCACAGGTGCCAGAGGCGGGAGCGGTGCAGAAAAGTTCAGAGCATCAAGATCTGAGCCTCTGCGTCACATCCCACCGACATTTTAGGACTGATTTGTAGCTAATTGCCACTAAAAAAATTCCAGAAGTTGTAATTTAAAAAAAATCACCTAAACACCAAAGACTTAGACGAGGATAGTGTTTTTCACTCTTTGGCCCCTAACGAGAACCTACCTGATGCTAAATTCTTTGGGTCACCCTTGACTAAAAATATCTGATATTTGATAGTATTAAAAAGTCAGTCACATCCTGGGCTTGTAATTGGAAAGATTTATTTTGTGTGGTAGAATCTTCATTTCCTAAGTCAATACTTTTTTTTTTCTTTTGAATTCAGAGGAAATTCTAACCAAGTTAACAGCTGTGAAATCTGGGATCTTGCATTTTAGGGGCAAGGCTCTCTTTGTTAGAGGGCACTGAAATTGCCCCAGACTGCTTCGGGCTTCTTACTCATAGACTTGCAAATGAGAAGAGACTTGGCAAGCAGGGCTCCAACTTGCTTTGCCTATCATCCTGGATTTTCTCTTTGCATATCCAATCTGGACAGAGAGACTTTAAATGGTTGAGTAGCTTTAGGCACCGTGTCAACATCCCACAACGTAGGTATGAGCTGTGTCTCCCTGTCTTTCAAATGGGTGGGGAAATGGGAAGAACCATGCCAGACAGCACGTCTGCGTCGTGTGCGCCTGATAGCTCGTCTGCACTGTATACACCTGACGGCGTGTCTGCAAAGTGTACGCCTGATAGCACGTCTGCATCGTGTACACCTGACAGCGTGTGTACGTTGTGTATACCAGACAGCGTGTGGGAGTCGTATACGCCAGACAGCGTGTGTGCATCGTGTACGCCAGTCAGCGTGTGGGCGTCGTGTACGCCAGACAGCGTGTGTGCATTGTGTACACAGGACAGCGTGTGTGCGTCGTGTATGCCAGACAGCATGTGTGCATTGTGTGCACAAGACAGCGTGTGTGCATTGTGTACGCCAGACAGTGTGTGGGCATTGTGTACACCAGGCAGTGTGTGGGCATCGTGTACACCAGACAGCGTGTGTGCATCATGTGCACAAGACAGCATGTGGGCATCGTGTATGCCAGACAGCGTGTGGGCATCGTGTACACCAGTCAGTGTGTGGGCATCATGCACGCCAGACAGTGTGTGGGCATCGTGTATGCCAGACAGCATGTGTGCATCATGTACGCCAGTCAGCGTGTGGGCATCGTGTACACCAAACATCGTGTGTGCATCGTGGACCTCTTTGGAGCAATCAACCAGGGACTAGATTCACAATGTATTCACCAGATTGGACAATTCCCCATGGAGTAACACAGAATGATCATGTGGTCCTGGGTTGTTAATTCTCTACTAGGGCACTCTTACTTAGAGGACAGATGATCCCACAGTAAATACAACTCACCAAAATAGAGAAAAAGTTGGTGCTGGTGCCCTCCGGGAGGACGCCGAGGCTGAGCTCAGCAGCCTGGCCAGCACATGACAGGGGCAAGGAAGAGCAGGTGACCCGAAGCCCCAGGACGTGCTTCCTCTACCCTAGAATTATCTTATTTGTCTGACCACAGCAATTTATTTAGCCCCTCCATGAGTTTTTCCATTTATAAAATGAGGGCTGTGTTAATGGCCTGCTTATGAGAAACCAAAGACAATCACGAATTTGAAAACGCTGAGTACAGAAACCACTCTCGATGTGTGAATTCTACGCCACTGGTAGGTAAGTCCCTATGATGAAAGATTGCTGCATTGTGCTATTGATAAATAAAATGTATGAATGGCAAAACAGAAGTGTGTAACTAAGTTGCATTAAAGTCACAAGAGTAGCCAAGAAAAAGAACTAAGAAGGGAAATTTGCCCTATTGGATATCAAAGTATAGTATATGGTTATTTGAAACAGCGTGGTACTTGTGCAAGGAAAACAGTTTAATGGCACAGAATTTAGAGTTCAGCCTCATTTCAAATAGCGGGGGAAATTATGGATTATTTAATAAGTGATATTGAGACAATCATTTGTCTATGTGGTAAAGAAATAAAATTATATCCCAAGTCATAGTATGCACAAAAATAATTTTCAGAAAAGTTAAAGTATTGAATGTTATTAAAAATTCTAAAATGAATAAATGAAAATAAATGAGAATATGTTTCAATCTTGAGGGGGAAAGGCATTCTTAAACAGCATCCAAAAGGGAAAGCATGAAAGTCTGATAAGCTGGACCACAGAAAATTTTTGTTGTTTTGAGAACACCATTCTAGGGCATGCATGTAGAAAAGGGAGCAAATCTGTGCCCGCCCCGTGACTGGCAAGGGCTGCATAAGTTGTGCCTTGTAGCCCTGAGGCCAGGCCTTAATTGAGCTGCAGTTTCGGCTTTCCTGAGCTGGGAAAGTGCTCTCTTGAAATGTTGCTGGCAAACTGTTGTGAGAAGTGTAAATGATGTCACAGAAAACTGTGGTATTCTGGTTGACAGCCCTAGCTGACTCCCAGCCAACAGCTACCATCAGCTTCCAGCTATACTAGTGCATCATGTTGAATTTTCCAGCAAAGTGGAGCCTCAGAGCTGCCCATGTGGGGTCAATCCACAGGAAGTGAGAGTAATGCATTGTTATTGTTGTTTTAAACCACTAAGTGTTGGGGTGCTTTGTTATGCAGCAATAGCTGACAGAAGCACTCCTCTCCCCACTGCTTCAAGTACCACCTTGCTCCCAAAACAAGTGTCTGACATGTGGGGCTCCAGCTCTACACTCTTTGTTTCCCTGCGCTGGCCGGTGAGTCAGTGCTTCCACCACCACCATGGAATTTATTCTGATCCTTTGATCTTAATAATATCTTGAAGTTTACTCTGCAGAGTTCTCCTGCATATTTTATTAGATGTATTCATTTTCTTCTCCTTACCATAAAATTAGATCATCTACAAACAACTAGAATTTTCCTTCTTTCTTTCTAATCCTTGTAAGTCTTTGGCTAGGATCTCCAGTAAAAGCTGAGTATCCCTAGCAGGGCCAGGTGTCCTTGTCGTATTCCCATATTAGAGGGAACGTTTTCAAAATTTCATTATACCAAATAGAAGGTATTTGGGTTAAGATTTTTTCTATTTTTTTGTGGATTGAATCACCCCCAGCTTGGACATGTTCTTAATAACAACCCCGTGCTCTGTGGGTGAACCCATTTAAATAGGACCTCTTAAGAGGTTATTTAAAAAATTTTTTTTTTTTAAAACGTAACAACATACAGACACGAACATTCTTACCATATGATCATTCCATTCTTGGTATATGATCCCTCACAATATCATCACATAGTTGTATATTCATCACCATGATCATTTCTTAGAACATTTGCATCAATTCAGAAAAAGAAAAAAAAACTCATACATACCATACCCCTTACCCCTCTCTCTCATTGAGTGAGAGTATTTCCATCTACCCAATATATTTTAGCCTTTGTTTCCCCTATTTTTTTAATACTCCTTACCACTCCCTTTCATTAATCACTAGCATTTCAATCCACCAAATTTATTTTAACATTTGTTCCCCCTATTATTTATTTATTTTTAATCCATATGTTTTACTCATCTGTCTGTACCCTGGATAAAAGGAGCATCAGACACAAGGTTTTCACAATCACACAATCACATTGCGAAAGCTATATCATTATACAATCATCTTCAAGAAACATGGCTAGTGGAACACAGTTCCACATTTTCAGGCACTTCCCTCTAACCTCTCCAATATACCTTAACTAAACAGGTGATATCAATATAATGTGTACGAATAACCTCCAGGATAACCTCTAGACTCTGTTTGGAATCTCTCACCCACTGACACTTTATTTTGTCTCATTTCTCTCTTCCCCCTTTTGGTCAAGAAGTTTTTCTCAATCCCTTGATGCTGAGTCTCAGCTCATTCTAGGATTTCTGTCCCACACTGCCAGGAAGGTCCACACCCCTGGAAGTCATGTCCCATGTAGAGAGGGGAAGGGCAGTGAGTTTGCTTGTCATGTTGACTGAGAGAGAGAGGCCATATCTGAGCAACAAAAGAGGTTCTCTGGAGTGACTCTTAGACCTAATTTTAAGTAGGCTTAGCCTTAAAGTAGGCCTTAAGTAGGTTACTTAGGCTTGTCCTTTGCGGGAATAAGTTTCATAGGAACAAACGCCAAGATCGAGGGCTCGGCCTATTGATTCGGTAGTCCCCACTGCTTGTGAGAATATCAGGAATTCTCCAATGGGGAAGTTGAATTTTCCCTCTTTCTCGTCATCCCCTTGGGGATTTTGCAAATACTTTTTTATTCACTGTTCAAATCACTCTGGGATCTATCGGGGTATCACTCTGGACAAACCAACAAGATCTTAAGGGGTTATTTTAATTAGAGTCTGGCCCAGAGTAATGCAACTGGAGGTCATGAGGAAGATTCTGGGGAGAAGCAGAAACCAGAAGGCAGTGGAACCAGAAAAGCAAGGAGGGGACCTGCCCTGTGATGGGGGGGAGGGGACAGGCCAAGGAACCCAGAAGCCGGCAGCCAGCCCCAGAGGGCCACAGGCTTCAGCAAGAAGGCATCACCTTGGTGACTCCTTGATTTTGAATTTCTCTTAGTCTCAACACCGTAAGCCAAGAAACTCTTGTTGTGTAAACCAAGCCATTACGCAGCACCTGTCATAGAGCCTGGAAACCAAGACAAGCTCCTTTGTCAGATTATGGACATTCCTTCCTATTTCTACTTTCTTAAAAATTTTTGATTTTTAAATCATGGTTTTTTGTTGAATTTTATTTTAATTTTGTTGAATCCTTTTTCTTGCAATTTTCAAGATGATCCCATGCTTTTTCTCCTTTATTCTATTAATGGGTTGAACTACACTGATTTTCAAATGTTAAATCAAGCATACATTGTTGGAATAAACCCAATCTGATTGCCAAATGTTTTCATTTTATACATTATTAGACCAATTTGCTCTTTAACATTTTGTATCTGTAAGAGAAATTGGCCTGTGATTTTGCTTTGTGTCATATCTTCAACAGATTTTTACTATCAGTATCTTGTTGATCTCATAGATTAGGTTGGGAATTTCCCCCCCTTTTTCTGTTCTGTGGAAGAGTTGTTGTATGGTTAGTGCAATTTCTCTTTTAAATGTTTGATGGGATTTGCTGGTAAAGTCATCAGGGCATGGGACTTTCTTTGTGGAACTTTAAAAATGTTAAATTCATTTATTTAATACATCTACTAAATAAGTCAGTATTCATGACCTGGAATAATCTCAAACAATTTTTCATTCAGAGCAATATGTATGGCCTGCCTCACCTGATGGGAGCTAGTGTGGGGGTGTGAATCCACACTGTCAGTTGAGTGTTTGGTTTTCTTTTAGGGTATGTGTATTTATAAATTTTTAATGTACTTTTAATTGTGAAATATATATAGGAAAAAACAACAAATTTCCAAGTACATTTTAACAAGTAGTTCTGAAAACAGATTTTAAAGCTTGGTATGGTTTACAGCTCAACAATTTTTCGGTTTTTCTTCTAGCTGCTCCAAGACACTGCAGACCAACAGAAATATCAATATTCGGCACTCATACTCATTTGTTAAACCCAATCTTCTCTGAATAACTCCACCGTCATTTTTTTGCTTTGTTTTTGGTGCATGGTCCAGGAATTGAACATTTTACCACTGAACCACCTGGGCACACTTCCACCATCACTTTTGATCTTTTCCACACTCTTTAGGGGTATTTGGGTTGTGCCCATTCTAACTTTTTCATGTTGGAAGGGGCTGTCAATAATATGGGGTAAGGAGATGGAACTAGTTGATGTTCTGGAGAGGCTGGGCCCTCTGCATTTCAGGACTTATCTGGTCCAGGGAGCCATCTGGAGGTTTTGGAGAGTTATCCTAGGGCATGGAACCTTTGTAGAATCTTATATAGTATCCTAGGTATTTTTTTAGGATTGGCAGGAATGGTTTTGGTGAGGTTTGGCAAGTTATGATAGGTAGCAATGTCTAACTGCAGCTTGTGTAGAGAGTGACCTTCAGAGTAGCCTCTCGACTTTATTTGAACTCTCTCAGCCACTAATATGATATTATTACATTTCCTTTCCCCTTTTTGGTCAGGATGGCATTGTTGATCCCATGGTGTCAGGGCAAGGCTCATCCCTGAGGGGTCATCTCTCAGGCCACCAGGGAGACTCACTCCTGGATGTCATGTTGACGTAGGGGGGAGGGCAATGATTTCACTTGCAGAGTTGGGCTTAGAGAGAGTGAGGCCACATCGGAGCAACAACAGAGGTCCTCCAGAAGTAACTCTCAGGCATAGCTATAGGTAGTCCAAGCTTTTCTGCTACCTACATAAGCTTCATAAGAGCAAGCCTGAAGACCAAGGGCTTGGCCTATTGGTTTGAGTGTCCCTAATGTTTGACACAGTGTCAGGGGATTCCCTGGTGGTAAAGTTTAATAGTTCCATATTTTTTCTCCCATCCCCCAAGGGACTTTGCCCAAGGGACTTTTTTTTTTTTTTTTTTTTTTTTTTTTTGCATGGTCCGGCACTGGGAATCAAACCCGGGTCTCTGGCATGGCAGGTGAGAACTCTACCTACTGAGCCACCATGGCCTGCCCTGCCCATACTTTTGGATTATCTGCTTAATATACTCTAGGATGTATCCAGGTACTACATTAAACTGTGCAGGATTAAAGGACCTCACTTTTATTCTGGGCTCCCTGCGTTACAGCTGTTCAAATGAGCTATCCAGACAGGTTGAATTAGATTATGTGCTATGGAAAACTTAGGTTCTGGACGTAATAAAGCTTTCTTCTTTTGGTCTTAAAGAGTAGGTGAAGTTCTGAAATGCATACAATGTTTTCCTTACCCTGTGTTCTGAATTACCCTAATCCCAACTCCATCAGCTTCATTCTTATCTCTAAATACCAGGTTGGTTTTCTTTTTAAAGAGAAAGAAATGGTGTCTAGCGTGTAATAAGAAATAAATTCTTGTAGGTGCCCAGGAAGATAGCCTCCGGATTTGCCTTGTCATCTCTCCTTGTCTAGGCCCCCTCAGGGAACCCGTTTTCTCATGACGGGGTTGGGGCTTCTTACCCCCCATGTCCCCACCCTTCTCCACAGGAGGCCAGGAGGGCAGGGGCTGCTCGGCCTGCATCCTGCAGAGTTCTAGCGCCCATCAGGCCGCCTGGGCCTGGCCCCAGGTGCTGGGCGAGCCTGGGGTGTGGGGCCTCAGGCCGGCCGCAGGGGACCAGCCAGGGGAGGCGGCCGGAACTCAACCCTAGCCCTTTGCTCCTGGGTCACCTCGTGGTCCCCGGAGGAGGGAGGCGGTGCTCCCCGTCGGCTGGGGCAAGTGAAGGCTGAAGTTCCACCCCTGATGTCCGGAGCAGCCCTTGGGGCTTGGGGGACCCACCCCACTTGTCCTCCAGGAGGGTTTGCTCGTGCGTCACGCCCGCTCACCCTCACCCATCTGCTGTGAAACGGCCAGCACTGCTGTTTCCTTCCTAATGGGATATTGGTAATGGATGTGAAAGACTGATGTTTTATTTTTTGAACTTTCCATCTAGTAAAAATCATGCTGTGAACAAACTCAAACCCATGGTTGCATCAGTCCTGCTGCCCACAGGCAAACGGGCAGCAGAAGGGCCCAAGGTCAGGCACTGCAGCCCGCCCCCACAGTTCTCCCACAGCCTCCCCCCCACAGCTCCTCTGCAGCCCCCCTGCAGCTCTCCCACAGCCTCTCCCCCTGCAGCCCCCCTGCAGTGCCCCCCCCGCAGCTCCCCTGCAGCCCCCCCACAGCTCCCCTGCAGCACTGCCCCCGTAGGTGCCCGGCAGCCTCCCTGCCCTCCCACCTCGGGGTGTGACCGGGACTGCAGGGAGTTGCTCAGGGCCGTGCAGAGTGGGGAGCCCCCCGAATGCACAGGGCCAGGCTCAGCATTCCACAGCCCTGGAAGCACAGTGGGTCCAAGGCTGTTGCCCTCCACAGGCGAGGAGAGCAGGGTGTTGCAGGGACAAAGAGCTGCTCACGTGCGCTCATGTTAATCAATGGCGGATCGATGCCGACCCATCAGCTGGTTGGGCACCAAAATGCACACTCAAGACCACTCGGAATGTGGTCAGTGGCTGTTGGCTCAGGCGGCCCAAGACTAGGAACGTCACAGAACATTATAGAAGAATAAAAGGATATCCATGGAAACCCCAGAATCTTCACCTTCTGGGAATTCCAAGGAGTTAAAATTTGGGTCCTAGCCTAGCAGACAGTAACTGACATGAAATCAGATTTACTGCACCACAGATGGTGAGTCTCTTAGAAAAAGACCTTCCAGTCTCCTGTTTCTTTTTTAAAAATACTTGAACTTCTCCTCCCCAGATGACTTTTGGGGCCAGCTGGTGTGTCCCCAGTGACGGTGGTGCTGGCCAGGGCCCAGGGCCGTCCCTCAGCTCAGGGTGCACAAGCCACTGCTGGAGTCACTCTGCTTTCTGGCTGCTCCATAGAGGAAATCACTTCCCCCCAGAGCCTGCCAGGCGGGACCTCAAGGGGAGCAAACCCCGCTCATTCCTGGGAAGTCGAGGGGTGCACTTGGCTTCAGGCCCAGCTGCGTCCAGGGTGAGATTGCCAGCTTCAGCAAAAATAAAAACAAGACTAAAACTAAAATAGGACATCCAATTACATCTGAATTTCAGATCAAGAGTGAATGATTTTTTAGTATAAGCACATCACGTATCTATTCTTTATCTGAAATTCAAATTCAACTGGGCATCCTGCATTTCAGCCTGCGGTCCTAATCCAGGGATCCAGATGAGAACTGGTCCGCCTTCTGTGCACTCAAGGGTGTCTCTGTATTTCTCGATTTTGTTCTGGGAACGTTTGTAGATTCGATCCTGCTACTTACCCTCCTGAGAAAGAGGGTCCTTTTGTCTTAGAGTCATGTGCCGGGCTTCTGGGCACGTGCTCCTTCTGGTAACTGTGCCCAGAGAGAGCGCTAGGTGCCCACGCGGGCCATGAGCCCACCTCGTAGAGCTGTGGTGGCACAAAGAAGGTCCAGCCCCATCGTGCCGGTGTGACAATATTACGTACCCCAGAATAGCCATATTTTAATTCAGATCAATCTTGTAGGAGCAACCTTTTCTTTTAATCCTGATTCAGTACTGTAAGGCAGGAAGTTTGATTAGATTATCTCCACAGAGATGTGACACACCCAACTGTGGGTGTGATCTTTTAATTAGATGGTGATGTGACTCCATCCATTCCCGGTGGGTCTTGATTAGGTTCCTGGAATCATTTTAAAGAGGAAATATTTTGGAGAGAGCCAGAAATGACAAAACCCTCAGAGCCAACAGAGAGAGTGCCGACAGAAACTTCAGAGCATAGCTGTCACGGCTGCTGATACGTGGAGAACAGAGACACGGATGTCTGGAGATGCCTGGAGCCCAGCAGACATTGCCATGAGATGTTGAGTAAGCCAGAACCTGGAGAGAGCCCAGGGAAGTCAAGAGGTGAAAGCCAGCCCTGGAGAAGCAACATGAGGAACCCCCACAGGAACAGAGGCTGAAAGCAGCCGAGCCCAGGAGCAAGGGACCCGTGTCCCTTCCCAGCTGACAGAGCTGTTCCTGACACCTCAGCCTTCCTTGAATTAGGTATCTTTCCCTGGATGCCTTAGTTTGGACATTTTTATAGGTGTAGAACTGTAAACTTGTCACTTATTAAATTCCCCTTTTTGAAAAGCCATTCCATTCTGGTATACTGTATTCCAGCAGCTTACAAACTAACACATGGATGGTTTCCAGCGGGCAAGATATGTTCAACGGCCAGAGAAAAAGATGTAAGGGAATTGGGGCTGGCCAGGCCCACCATGAACGAGCCACAGCGCCTAAAACAGGAGGGAGACGTTCCATTGAAAACAGACAAGCCGTCTTTGCTCTTGCAGCCATGGCCACACGGCTCAGAATCTCACGTTTGCGGGATTCTCTTACATTTTAGTACTTTCCCCTCGGGTTCTAAAAGAATTCTTCTGGGTCAGCAATCAGGTTCCTTTTATCCATTTGCGAATCTGCCCACAGGCCTAAGGTAGCGTCGGGGGGCGGGGGGGGGGGGGGTGGTGGTGGAGGAGGCTGGGAGAGTGAACTCTACGGAGGTGAAGAGCTGGCTGCCAGCAGTCCCGGAGAAAGAGAGGGAGAAAGAATTTAAACTACTGCTCCGAAAGTTGTTATTAAATTTTAAACTTGGCAGAGAATTCTCCACCCTGGAAATTAATATCACCAACAATAATAATTAAGGAAACATGTTCGAGGGTCTGAGCCAAGCCATTCAGGGAGTTGCAGAGTCCAAGGCTGCAGATAGCTGTGTCTTGATGCACTCTGTCGGAAGCACATGTTATTGAGCTTTTACTTTACGTAGAGTGCCGTGATAAATGGGGGGAAAGTAGCGAGATTAAAATAAGAAATAGAGACTTGCCAGCCCGGAGCTCACAGCCCGGTGGGGGTGCAGCATGGGGGCCAGCACACCCCACCGTGAAGGGCGGCAGAGGACGGGGAGGGCCTCAGGAAGCCAGCAGTGTGCTCTGGGGCGTGGGGGGCTGGGGCCGGAGAGCCCACTCCCCCTGCGGGTTCTGCAGGAGACTGGAGAGGGGGGCCTTCACCAGACAACTGGGTGGCAGTCGGGTCGCTCAGGGGCGCATGTCACTCAGCAGCTCCCTCCGAGGGGGAAGTTGGCAGGTAAATGAGATGAATCCTGCTGCTCCCGTCCACGTGGAGAGTGTGCCCAGGGCTGGGTGGGAGAAAGAAGCACCCATCTTCTTGCACGGCCCTCACTCGCTGCCGTTGCTTTCTGGGCAAAAGAAGAGGCTCGGGCCGTATTTGCTTGTTCCCCGCGGGGCCACAACTGCTTTTGTCCATCTGCGCTGTGGGGCCGCAGGCTTTACCTGTGTCAGAGCAAATGGGAAAGAACCAAGAGGAGATAACGCTAGCACGTTCATACCCGCAACTAAAACGTGCATTAAACCTTCCCTTCCTCCTGCAAAGCTGACACCCTCAGCGAGGCACCCCAGATGCTGCTGAATCCGGTGCTAGGGTCACGCGGCCTGGGCCCGAACCTTACCTCTGTCCTGCCTGCTCTCCTGCTGTGGGACCCTGCCTACCTGCATGTGTCTGGGCCTCGGTGTCGTTTTCTGTAACAACTGGGAAATGATTTCTTCATCACAGGGCTGGGGGAAAGGTCACAGGAGATGCTCTCCCTTCCTCTTTGGACAACTGTCGTAACGAATGATACAGAAAAGCGCATCACCGTATTCATCAGCTCAGCCGATGTCTGTGGGCAGCCTGCAGTGGGCTCAGCAGTGAGCTGGGCCTCTGTGAATTTCACCCACTGCCATGCATGAAGCTTACGGCCCTATGGGTGAGACAAGAATAAGCTATCATGCATGAGCTAATAAATAATAATAATAAAAAATATCTATGTAATTCACAGCTAAAGCTTTTAGTGTCACCTATAAATACTGTAGGGGCTTAGTGAAAGGGAAATAAATGAGTAACAGTAATAGCAATAGTAAAAGCCTTTTGTACAGAGTTTTTTAGCTGTATGAGTTAGGATCAGTTTCAGCTACATGTAGCAGAAAACCTATACACGAGAGATTTCTTTTACATAAAATTATTGTGGAGGTGGGATGTCCATGGCTGGTTTGGTGCTCACCTGGTCATCACAGCTCTGGGTTCGTTTTTGTCTTTCTGCTCCCTGTCTTTGTTGTGTTGTTGTTGTCCACAAATTTCCACGTGGTTGCAAAATGGTTGCTGTTGCTGCAGCCATCACACCCACATTCCATTGAGCCCAGATGCCCCTTGAAACCACTTTCCTGGCAGCCACCCCTACTACAAGGAGACTGGAAAATGTGGTTTCACAGATAGGTATGTTACGGTTTCCAAAATCTAGGAATTTTGTGACTGAAAAAGAAGACACAAATGGCAATTAGATAGTCAATTAGCAGTGTGACTAAGTGTGAGGTATGAGCTTTTCCCTTGGTGTGGCCCCTGTCCATCTCCTCTTGCTATCCTCCCCTGCCCTTGCATGGACCTTCTGGACTTCCTGTAAGTTGCCAGCACTGAAATGTCCGACCGCCTGAGTGTGAGGTACACGCCCCACATTGCAGCCTATTTTCCGTACCCTACATTTTCCCAAAACTGCCCATTGCTTTGCTTCTTTCCAAATGTGGGTGTATTAGTGAAAATTTTCAGAATCTTGTCCATTTACCTTTTCCCTTAAGATTCTGTTTCTGAGGGGAGGGAGTAGGAGCTGGCTATTAATTTATGTGCTTATTTTTTTTTTTCTTTTCCCGGACTTCACTTTTAAACTTTAGTGGCATAAAGTTATATTCTTTCCTTTGCTGAATGCAGTTCTTGTATTTTTTTTTAACTGGTTTTTACTTATTTGTTCTTATTGGGTTTTGCAGAATGATAGTTCTGTGATCTGGCTTTATTTTGAGGGAGACCTTTTGTGCATTTTATTTAATTTATTTTTATTTTATTTTTTTTGCATGGGCAGGCACCGGGAATCGAACCCCGGTCCTCGGGCATGGCAGGCAAGCATTCTTACCTGCTGAGCCACTGTGGTCCGCCCCTTTTGTGCATTTTAAATACAATTGAAGTTTAAATAGAATTCCTGTGGCCATTAGCACTCTGCACCTGTGAGGACGCTCTTCTCTCTGGCTTCCAGCGCCCTGTGCTGTGCGGTCCCTCCAGCCTCCCCAGGAGGCCGGGTCCTCCTGCCCACTGCTCGCTGCTCCTCTTGGTCCTGTTGGCCTTTTAAGACGGGGCATTCTGAGCGTAGTCCTTAGACCTCTTCCTTTCTTGCTGCTGGCAAGATTGGGTGAAATCTTCCAGGCTATGGTTTTAGATTCCCTCCATGCTCCAAGGTCTCTCCCACAGCTCTCCCCAGACCCTCTCTCTCGAGATCCAGGGTCTCCACGTGGGTGTCTCAGAAGCCTCTCGAAGCTAACACATCCCAGACAGAATTCCTGGTCTGCAGCCCCCACCTCCACCCTTCTACCCCTGCCCCACTCTACCTGCACCACCGGTCACCTGTACCACCTGCCGCTGTGCCACCTGCACCACCTGCATCACCTGCACTGCCTGCTCCATCTACACCAATTGTGCCATGTATACCACCAGCCACACTGGTATCACCTGTGCTGCCTGTACCGCCTGTGCCACCTGTACCACCTGCATCACCTGTGCCACCTGCACCAACTTTAACCACCTGTTTCACCTGCGCCATCTGTACCATTTGTGCCCTCTGCACCACCTGTGCCATCTATACCACCTGCACCACCTGTGCCACCTGCACTGTTTGTGCCACGTATACCACCTGCAACACCTGTATCACCTGTGACACCTGCACTGCCTGCACTACCTTTGCCTCTGCACCACCTGTGCCATGTGTACCAACTGTGCTATCTACATTACCTGCCCCATCTGCACCAACTGCCCCACCTGCACCGCCTGCATCACCTGCACCGCCTGCCACCTGCCTCTTTCCGTGGGACTGTAATTGCAGCCCTAGACACGGGTGCTCAGTGAATCGCTCTGGCATCACCCCCAAGTCCTCCCTTTCTCTGAGCCCCCATGTCCAGTCTGCCAGGAGATTCTTCGGCTCCTCCAAAAGACAGATCTGGAATCGGGCGCTGCTTCCACCTGCCCCACTGGCCCAATGCGAGCCAAAGTCGCCACCGTCGTCTCGACCAGCACTTTTACCATAGGCTTCTCCCGGTTCTTTCTGCTCTAACCCTTGCTCCCCAGAGCCTGCTCTCGACAGAGTGGCCAGGAGGGTCCTGCTAAAATGTCAGCCTGACCAAGCCGCTCCTCTACCCAAACTCCTTCACTGGCTCCCGTTTCTCCGAGAATCAACACCAACACCCTGACAAGGACCTACAGCGCCCCTGGCCGCTCTCCTCGCCCCTCCCCCAGCCCCCCTTCCGATCGCCCCTCCCTCTCCCTGCACCTGCCCGCGGCCCTCTGCAGCCTGCCCAGCGCGCTCCCCCCCCGACCCCTGGGGGCCTTGGTGCTGTTCATCCCCGGCCCTTGCAGGCTGCTCCCCAGTCCTTAGGTCCTCTGAGGGCACTACTGCTGGGTGAGGGACCTGTCTGTGAACAGGCTCTTCAGAGCCTGCCTCAGTGGGCCAAGCTGAGTCAGGTGCACCTGTCCAAAAGCCCGCAGTCCTCTGTAGGCCAGAGAGGGTCCCTGAAGGAGACCATGGAGGCAGACCGCCACGGGACGCGGCAGAGCTGCCAGCAAAGGAGTGCCAAGGGCCTCGGCCAGCCTGCCCAGGACGCTGCAGCCTCCAGGAGAGCGCGCGGCCTCGCACCACCGCAGTTTGCGCTTCTGCCTGCAGAGCCGTCGGTGATAAACCCCCGTGGATGTGGACGGTGGTAATCATTTTGCAGTATTTGTTTAGCAGCTATGCAAACAAGACACCCAGGCATGCCATGCTCACTCCAAGTCCTCTGTCCTGCGTCTCCCCCACGTGAGACCTGCCTTGACCACGTTGGAACCACAGCCCTCCCTAGCGCTCCCCAGCACCTACTCAACCTCATCTTTAACTCCTAGCTCAACTTCCGCCGGGCTGTGCGGATTTCCTGCTTTGCCCTCCCTGTCTGGCTCTTTTGCTGTAATGTAAACTCCGCGCACGAGGGGGTTTAGTGCACTCTGCCCGCAGCTGTGCTGACATGCAGTGAAGATGCATTCCAGGGGTGCATTAAGAAAACTCAGTAGTGACCTTGTAACAGAAATAAATGCTTGATTTAGGGTAAAAAGACTTGAATTCCCACCTGAGTCTGCCCCTGACCAGGGGCTCTGCGGTTTGGGTCTCTCAGCCCCGAATGGGGACGGGGTGCCTCAGTGACTTGTGCTCCTGCGTGGGAGTCGAGGGTTTAGCTCCCGGGCGGCGGCGGTCAGAGGGTGAGGGCTATTTGCTCATGGTTTTGAGGCTGAAAGCAGGGAAGAATCGAGGCGCCACCAGGGCCATCCTTCTCCCTCAGACGCTGGCGCTCTGGCTGGCGGCCGCCGTCCGGTACTGCGTGTCACGTGGCCGCGTCCCCTGCTGTCCCTTCCCTCCCGGGTTCTGAGGGTTCCAGCTCTGGCTGCCCACTTGGGGCTCGGTCCCTCGGCCCGGATTGCATCGGGCCTGTGAGACCCGTGCCCGGGCTGCCCCGTGACCGCAGCGACCCAGCGAGGCCCCCACCCGGTGGCGCACACCACGGCCTGGGCGAGGGTGAGAGCGCGCGCCGGGGGCCCGAGCTCCACAGTGCCGCGGCCGTGGGAGACAGCTTCCTTCCGACCGTCCACCGCATGGCTGGGCAGGTGCGGTTTAGGGAAATCAGAGGAGGACGCTTTAGAGATGGTGGGTTAGAGAGAAAGAAAGATCAACACAACTCAGCAGGCACACCTCCGGGCCACTCCTGCGGGAAGAGTGTGCCACCCTCACACTCACCCCGCACCCACCCTTCACACCCACCCCTCACACCCACCCCATACCCACCCTCACACCCACCCTCACACCCACCCTCACACCCACCCCTCACACCCACCCCACACCCACCCCACACCCACCCCTCACACCCACCCCACACCCACAACCCCCACCCCCACACCCACCCCACCCCCACCCCTCACCCCCACCCCACACCCACCCTCACCCCCACCCCCACACACACCCCACCCCCACCCCTCACCCCCACCCCACACCCCCACACCCACCCCCACACCCACCCCCACACCCACCCCCACACCCACCCCACACTCACCCCACCCCCCCCCCTCACACCTCCCCCACACCCCCCCCCCCCCCACCCCACACCCACCCCCCACCCACCCCCACACCACCCCCTCCCCCCCCCCCCCCCCACCACCACCCCCCACCCCTCCCACCCACCCCACACCCCCCCTCACCCCCCCCCCACACCCACCCTCACACCCACCCTCACACCCACCCCACACCCACCCCTCACACCCACCCCTCACACCCACCCCACCCCCACCCCCACACCCACCCCACCCCCACCCCTCACACCCACCCCCACACCCACCCCCACACCCACCCCACCCCCACCCCTCACCCCCACCCACACCCCCACCCTCACCCTCACCCCCACCCTCACCCCCACCCCACCCCCACCCCTCACCCCCACCCTCACCCCCACCCCACACCCCCATACCCACCCCACACCCACCCCCACACCCACCCCCACACCCACCCCACCCCCACCCCTCACACCCACCCCCACCCCCACCCTCACACCCACCCCTCACACCCACCCCCACCCCCACCCGCACCCTCACCCCCCCCCCACCCCCACCCCTCACACCCACCCCTCACACCCACCCCTCACACCCACCCCACACCCACCCCTCACCCCCACCCACACCCACCACCCCCACCCTCACCCCCACCCTCACCCCCACCCCACACCCACCCCCACACCCACCCCCACCCCCACCCCACACCCACCCCTCACACCCATCCTCACACCCACCCTCACACCCACCCCCACCCCCACCCCACACCCACCCCTCACACCCACCCCCACACCCACCCCACCCCCACCCCTCACACCCACCCCACACCCACCCCTCACCCCCACCCCCACCCCCACCCTCACACCCACCCCTCACACCCACCCCCACACCCACCCACACCCCCACCCCCACCCTCACCCCCACCCCACACCCACCCCCACACCCACCCCCACACCCACCCCACACCCACCCCTCACACCCACCCCACCCCCACCCCTCACCCCCACCCTCACCCCCACCATCACCCCCACCCCCACCCCCACCCTCACCCCCACCCCTCACCCCCACCCTCACCCCCACCCTCACCCCCACCCCACACCCACCCCCACACCCACCCTCACCCCCACCCCACACCCACCCCCACACCCACCCCGACCCCCCCCCCACACCCACCCCCACACCCACCCACACCCACCCCACCCCCACCCCTCACACCCACCCCTCACACCCACCCCTCACACCCACCCTTCACACCCACCCTCACACCCATCCTCACACCCACCCCACACCCACCCCTCACACCTACCCCACACCTACCCCTCACACCCACCCCACACCCACCCCACACCCACCCTCACACCCATCCTCACACCCACCCCACACCCACCCCTCACACCCACCCCACACCCACCCCACACCCACCCTCACACCCACCCCACACCCACCCCTCACACCCACTCCTCACACCCACCCCACACCCACTCTCAAACCCACCCCACACCCACCCTCACACCCATCCTCACACCCACCCCACACCCACCCCTCACACCTACCCCACACCCACCACTCACACCCACCCCTCACACCCACCCTTCACACCCACCCTTCACACCCACCCCTCACACCCACCCCACACCCACTCCTCACACTCACTCCTCACACCCACCCCTCACACCCACCCTGCACTCACCCCTCACAGCCTTTTGACAGGAGGAAACAGGCTCTGAGTCATTAAATAACTTGCTTAAAATGTCAGTCTGGAGTCAGATTCTTTTTTCCCTTCTAATTGCCTGGTCTATTTACTATGCCATAGCAATCCTCAACTGCAAAAAGGAAAAATGAAATATTCAGACCATTTTCCCTTTTCCAGAATGCCTGTGAATATTTTGTATGAGGCATGCCACCACTCACAAAAGGCTAGAATGTTGAAAATTAATTTTGAGTTTTTTGTTAGATTTAGGATTCCACTTTTCATTGAGAAATTTCAATTGTCATTATTTTGTGCGTATTGATTTGCACAGGAAGCCAGACATTTCTACTTAATTTTGGTTCTGTCACATTATTCTTTTCCTAGAACATAGTAAGACCATCACATCAAGAATTATGTGATTGAAAATGAGGCCATGATGCTCAGAATCATACTGAGATTCTCTGAAACCACTTATTATGCTTAGACTTCACCAGCTTCCCAGAGTTTCTCCTTCTCCAAAGGTTTCATGCAAATTGCAAATGGGGGGCGGTTAGTGGGGTTGGATGAGAACTTAGCTTGGCTGCGTCTCTTTCTTGGTTTGTACTTGACAGGCAGGGAAAGAGCAGACTTGAATACTCCTCAGTGGCTGTGCTTTTGCTGAAGCTTCCTGGCATCCCGCCTGCCTGTCTCGCGTCTGCAGCATAGGACTGGGTGGGAACAAAAGTCCACGGAGGGGAGGGGCGAGCTCCAAAGGCATTTACGTGGGAAGAGCCGGAAGGGGCTCTGCCTAAAGGCAAGCAGAGGTAGGACACGTGTTAGCATGCATCAGCTTATGAGCACCTTCCTTCCCGACGATGCGCGGTCATTACTCATAAAACGTCTGCATTAAAGAGAATCTCCAGTGTACACATATATTATTCCAGCTGGATGGAATGTACAGAAATAGGGTTGAAATTGGAGCGAGGTAATTGCTCTCTCGCTCTCTGATGAGGTTTCCTGAGAGAGAAGACGGGTGAGAATACCTGCGAGCTTTGAATTGTCAAGGTGTGGTACCAGAATGACAGGCGTAGCTGGTTTGCAGCAGTCCTTGGACGCTGGCCCTACCTCCGAGTTTCAGGTTGTGTCCTCCTTACTCTTTCTCCAGGTTCCCCTGGGGTTCTGGGAGGGTCTGTGGAGTGGCTGCAGGTGGCAGCGTGTGCCCAGAGCAGTGGAAGCCGTGCCTGCCCGCGTGGGTCTTGCTACCTGGGGGTGGGGCAGTGGTGCTCTCACCTGCCTATCTGCATGGCTGCAGCACAGAACTAAGACCCACCACCGCCACTTCTAGAAGAGCGGGCAGCTGCTGGCCAGTTCACCTGGAGAGCTGACCGGTGGTCACGGCCCCCCCGGAGGCAGCTGAGCTGGCGGGAAGGAGCCTGCGGCTTCTCTCTGCACCCTAGGACTTGGCGTCCACACTCCCTCCTGCGGGGTGGGGGCAGGGGCCGTGACCCTGGCCTGGGGTGCACCCTAGGTGGTTGACAGCCCCACTTCCATGGTAGTTTCTTTGCCTTTTAATCCAAAGGACGCGCTCTTTTTTGGAAATACAAGAAATCATGTATGAAAACATAGTCATTAATTACTTGTAAGCTAGACTATTAGAACAGGTCATCAATTTGTCCCAAGTGGAAACCTTTATTTAGCACAAATATGTAAAGGAATGGTCCTTGTGCCGGTGCAAGGCTATTATGGACCCCCAGAAGCCACGTCCTTTGATCCTCATTCTGAATTGCTGGGTGCGACCTTTTTGATTGTTTCCATGGAGATGGGACCCACTTAATTGTGGGGGGTACCTTTTATTTTTTATATTTACTCAGCAGTCATATTCATATGTTAAATCCTGTTCTGGTTTGCTAGCTGCTGGAATGCAACACACCAGAAACGGATTGGCTTTTAATAAAAGGGGATTTATTTTGTTGGTTCTTCAGAGGAAAGGCAGCTAACTTTCCACTGAGGTTCTTTCTTATGTGGAAGGCACAGAATGGTCTCTGTTAGTCTTCTCTCCAGGCCCCTGGGTTCCAACAACTTTCCCCGGGGCGACTTCTTTCTGCATCTCCAAAGGCCTGGGCTGAACTGCAAGTGCTGAGATGAGGAATGCCGAGCTGCTGAGGCTGTGCTACATTGAGTTCTCTCATTTAAGCACCAGCCAATTAAGTCAAACGTCACTCATTGCAGCAGACATGCCTCCTAACCAACTGCAGATGTAATCAGCAATAGATGAGGTTCACGAACCATTGGCTCATGTCCGCAGCAACAAGACTAGGTATGCTCACCTGGCCAAGTGGACAACTGAATCTAACTAACACAAATCCTATCTCCTCTATTATACTCGTCTTTCTCTTTGTGAAAAATAACATACATACAAAAAAGCAATAGATTTCAAAGCACAGTGCAACAATTAGTTGTAGAACAGATGTGCTGGTTTGAAAGGAAGTATGCCCCCTAAGAAAAGCCATGTTTTAATATAAATCCCATTTCATAAAGGTAGAGATGAAGAAGGAAGACACCTCCCGGGGAGCTTCATGAAATAGGAAGCCAGGAGAGAAAGCTAGCAGATGACGCCGTGTTCGCCATGTGCCCTTCCAGCTGAGAGAGAAGCCCTGACTGTGTTTGCCATGTGCCTTCTCGCTTGAGAGAGAAACCCTGAACTTCATCGGCCTTCTTGAACCAAGGTATCTTTCCCTAGATGCCTTTGATTGGACATTTCTTTAGACTTGTTTTAATTGGGACATTTTCTCGGCCTTAGAACTGTCAACTAGCAACTCATTAAATTCCCCCTTTTAAAAGCCATTCTGTTTCTGGTATATTGCATTCCGACAGCTAGCAAACTAGAACAACAGATTTCAGAGTTTGGTATGGGTTACAATTCCACAGTTTGAGGTTTTTATTTCTAGATACTAGAGACTGAGGTACTAGAGACTAAAAGAAATATCAGTATACTGATTCAGCAACCATACTCATTTGTTAAAACCCATCTTCTCTATATAACTCCGACATCACCTTTGATCTTTCTCCCACTCTTTAGGGGTATTTGATTATATAGTTTCCATGGAGATGTGTCTCCACCCATTCAAGGTGCGGTTGCTCACTGGAGCCCTTTAAGAGGGAGATATTTTTGGAGAAAGTTTTAGAGCCACCAGAGCCCACGCAGCCTTTGGCGATGAAGAAGTGAAATGCCCCAGGGGAGCGTCATGAAACAGGAAGTCTGGAGAGAAAGCTGGCGGTTTCGCCATGTTCACCATGTGCCTTCCCATTGAGAGAGAAACCCTGAACGTCATTGGATTTCTTGAGTGAAGGTGACCTCTTGTTGGTGCCTTAATTTGGTCATTTTCATGGCCTTAGAACTTGTAAACTTGTGACTTAATAAATTCCCTTTTTTTAAAGCCCTTCTATTCCTGGGATATTGCATTCTGACAGCTTATAAACTAAAATAGGTGAGTCCTTCAATGTGTAAACCAACGAGATGTCAGCATGTATTTGAAGGGTTTTCATTTAAATAAAACCTTAGGTCAGAACAAAGACCCTTTGCTGTGTCCTGCATCCCAGTCCTGAACAAGCCAGGGTGGTCACCATGTTCGCACGCCCGCTCGCCACGGCCTCGCTGTCCAGCGTTTGTGTGGGAGGCCCTTTCCCAGATTCACAGCAGCTCTCCTCATCTCATAGTCTGTGGTATTACAGACTCTTACATGCCATCTTCTCCACTCACTCCTAAGCGTTTGGAGCCAGGTACTTCCTGATGTCTCCAGGTGTTAGTGTCCCTTCCGGTGATTCTCTAAATACTGCAGCAATGACTCTGGGGGCCCTGGTGTGTCTGCCTGATTTTCTCTAGAACGGCTTATGGGAATCTTAGTTACCAATATTAACAGCTCCATCCTACCATTCATTGGCCTGTCATTGATTTAAAAAGCCTGGGCTTCTTCAGTTATTTAAGGTTTATATCCCCACTCCCCTGTCCCTGCACTCCCAGCCCCCCACCCCCTGCCCTGCTGCCTGCAGCTGTATGAATTAGGCCAAATGACTTGACTTCTGAGACCCAGTTTCCACCCCCATCCCCTTTTCTTTTTGACATTCTCCCTTCCCAGAAAATTCAGAATGATGGAAGCTCATTCATGGGTGGGGGCCTTGGGTCATAGCCCCCGGCCACGGGGATGTCACCCTTCCTTCTGCCCAAGCCGTGATGAGTGGCAGGGGCCCTGCCCGCCCACCGGCTGCCCACTCTGCCCTGCTCCTGGGGAGAGCAGCCGAGGCCAGGGTCCTCACTTCCTACATGGCCTTTGCTGAGCCCGGACCACGGGGACCAGCCGAGGAAAAGGAGCAGCCCTCCTGAGCCAGGTCACCTTGGGCTGCCCGTGGGACAGTGGCCGTGGTCCCCGGCCTGAGACGGCTCATCTGGGCCCCGCACGGATGCCGGCCCGGGCTTTGCTGGACCCCAGAGGGGGTGGAGGGCGGACACCGGGCAAGCTCTGGGCCATTACTCCAGCAGTCAGATCCCATTTCCTGGGACAGAGGGGCATTTTCTGGAGACTCCTTGGGCAGAGATGCATCCTCGGTGAATACTGTGATGTTTTAAGGTTGTGGGTCCTCTCTGGGTGCAGGAGAGCTGATGCTGTCTCTTTCTGGGTGCCCTTGCTGATTGGCTGAGGCCCCCCTGCTGAGGCATAGAGCCCTGGGGCAAAGGGGGTCACAGGAGACGGCTGCCCCCGGCTGGGACTGTGGGCAGAGGTCAGAGTGCACACCTCCGTCCTGCAGGAGTCTCCCGGAGAAAAACAGGTTAGGTCGGCAGAAACCCCTGCACAGGTGTGCCCTGCAGCCTCTTCTCGCAGGTCATCATGCCCCAAGCTGGTGGTGGCCCATCGAGCTTCCCAGAGCGCAGGGCTCAGCCCCCTGGAGCACGGCGGCTGGGCCTCCCACCTCCCCGCACACTTGAAGCCCCACCTCCTTGCAATGCTGCCTCTTGATACCATAATTTAACAAAATGTCACACCTCTCAGAAGCGTGACACTCTAAATACTGCTCCTGAGCCAAGCGTAATTGTCCTTAAAATAGGCAAGTGTCCACGTGGTGGCAATTCCAGGTCGCCTGATTCTGGCGCAGTAGGACCATCCCTCTCGGATGATTAACAAGGAGTGGGGCGGCGTGGACTTTCCTGGGGGGTGGCGAATCCCCCTCCCTCGGTCACACCCCTTTCCACTCGTCTGTAAAAGTGACCTTGAGGTGGAGTGTTAGTTTTATTTCCAGAGAGTTGTTTTGCTCTCTCTCTCTCTCTCTTTCATACGTGAAAAAGATGGAAGGTTGGAATTCTTAGGACTTATGAGAGAAAAATGAGGTGTAAACTCTCTTTTGGTCACCAACTTTGCTTTGCTTCCCTCAATAAACTGCAAACTCAGCTTCCTTCCTTAAGCCGTTTAACTCAGGATAGGGCGCTACTGAGAGGATTGCAAGTGCAGAGCATGGAGAACTTTACAAAAATAAAAAAAAGAAATGCAGTAATTGGGACAATATGCCAGCCAGTTACAGACATTTCAGCTTATTGTGGTAATATTGCAGACCAGCGAGGGAAATTTTAAATGGCCAAGTAGCTCTTGTGTTCTGTTGCAAACTTTTAGAGGCCATAGCATCTTTATAAGATTTGTGGCTTCTCTATGTATTTATTTTGCTTTTAAAAGTTTTATCCTTCTTTATTTCCCCTGCCCTCAATATGAGTGTAGACTATGCAGTGCCAAGTAGGGCATATTCACCATTCAGTAGCTGAAAACTGACTAACAGTGGCTTAAACTAGAAAGACACATTTTTGTTCTACAGGCAGTGGGTGGCTCTCCCAGGGCAGTTCCTTGGGACTCTCTGGGCACGAAATGACCCTTCTATGTGCCGTGTCACCACGTGGCCACAGTGTGCTTTTCTGGCATTTCCACTCTCCCATAGACCTGAGGGCATGCTGCGGGGATCTGGCAGGACCCTCAGAGCAGAGTCATCAGCTCCTGGGTTCCTGAGCCCAGGCACCCACGGGGGGTCCACGAAGGTCAGTCCTAGCCGACGGGGGTGGGGAGGGGGCACGAGCCCTCCACGCAGCGGCTCAGCCAGCACCAGCCTCCTGAGAAAGGCCTGAGGTTGTTCCCACATGCCACTGAGGTTTCCTGGATGCTGCTTGTGGTTATTGTTGTGGCAATGGATAATTGTTACACTAAACAATAGTATCAGCTCACTGCAGAATGCTCACAAAGTATCAACCCGTACAGCCAGGAAAAAATTACCCAAACCTACCTGCAGAGGAAACCATTATTACCACTTTGCGGTAATGTCTTCAAGCCTTTATTTTGCTGTATATTCTGTTTTTTGATAGTAGAGATTGTATGAAATAGGTAATTTTCCTCTACTTAATAGTATATCATAAATCTTTTTCATTTTACTGAATACTCTTCGTAAACGTCAACTTAATGGTATGTTAATATTTGATTATCTGGATAGTTAGAAATTTGTACAATCAGTCTTACTAGTTTCAGATATTTGGATTTAAAAAAATCTTTATCATAAAAATGTTACAAACATATCAATACATACGTTTTTGCTGACATCGCATGTCCGTTGTTTCCTCAAGATACATAAATGGAAATCCTGGGGCAAGGACAATACGTATTTTTTTCCCACTCTTAGTCATCCAGCTGTTTCCTGGGAAGTTTGTACCATGTTAAGCCTCACCCTGCATGTCCAGGAGAGTCTCAGCTAACGGGCCATCAACAACTCAGATTTCAATCTTTTAAAACGTTTTCCCGACATTCAGAGAAATTCATTTTAATCTGTTCTTTGTGATCTGAGTGAAGCTGAGTGCTCCATATGTGCTGCAGTGGGTGCTGGGATTGGCTCCCTGCCTCTACTCTACCCTCACCCCAGGTGCTGGGTGTGAAGCCAGACCCCAGGGGCTCAGTAGGCAGGGGGTGACCACAGAGCCCAGTTCTGCCTTAACACCTGAGAAGGAATTTGCTGGAAGGGCCTTGGAAAGGTTTCCTCTTTTCTAGGAAAAAGACAGACGAGCACCTGGCTTGGCAGCTGCCCATCACGCTGTGCTGCGGGGACGGCTGCAGCCACCCATTGAGGGGACATCCGGCTCGCCGAACAGGCGTGAGCCTCTGAGTTAAGTGACCCTGGAGCACCCCCCCCCACCGCTTCTTCACTTCCAGTTGATTAAGAGAACCGTTTTCTAGTTGCTGAACTCAGTTTCAGGCAGTGCTTCCATGACTCGTTGCTGAAGCCCTGCTCTGACGGGCACGCGCTGGCCTGGCAGCGACTCTGTAAAGGCCCCCGTCTGTCCGTAACCTCCGCTCCCCTGGCGCGGTGCTGGCCTTCCGAAAATGGAATCAACGCTCAGACAGCTGAGAGTTGGAAACCTGTGTACTATGCCTCTTAACCCAGTATTTTATAGTTTGTTCTTAATTCCAAATTTGCTTGAAATGCAATATTAAATAAAAAAATAAGGAAAAAGTAAATTGATGGTTTAGCCTTTCTTGGGCTACTGACACTATTTAATTTTATACCTCAACATTCATCTATTTATGATATAAGTATTTATTGAGCACCACCTGCACCTTGGGTCTAAAAAGTGAGCCCCTCCCCGTGGTGGGACAGCCAGTAAGAGGGAGCCTGTGCTGAGAGTGGAGGGTTGACTTTGAGCGTGAAGGGGGGAGGGAGAAGCAGGGGTGCTGGGGAGCGGGGACCCGAGTGCAGCCGGTGGAACAGGGCTGGCACACCAGAGGCCCAGGCCCTGGGGCACGTGTGCTGGCAGCCTGCCCAGAGTGGGGGTTCACAGGAGGTGACCAGGAGCTCCCTTATCTCATGGGCTTTGTCTCCTGCTCCCCAGACAATTTGTCTTGGAAAGAAGAGTGAGCACAACCAAAGCTTAACTTTCCATTAGGAAGATACACACAACTTTTCATCAGACATTGTTAATATTTCAAAATTATAGCTAAGGTGTACACAATTTGTAATGAAATTCCAGAAACCCCACCTTCCTGGAACATTTGGGCCATGGGAAAGAAATCCATCATTTTCTAACCAGTTTTTTTAATGCATTTTCTTGAGATATATTCATATGCTATATAACCATCCAAAGTATGCAATCAACAGCTCACAGTATCATCATAGAGTTGTGCATTCATCACTATAATTTTAGAACATTTTAATTACTCCAAAAAAAAAAAAAAAAAAAAAAACAGAGCATCTATGCCCCTTATTCTCCCATTATTATTACCTTGTGTATTCATTTTATTACTCCTCTACCCAGACACTGGATAAAGGGAGTATCAGTCACAAAGTTTTTGCAATCACACGGTCACATGATAAAAGCTGCGTAGGTATACAATCGTTATCAAAGGTCAAGGCTACTGGATTATAGCTCAACAGTTTTGGGTATTTCCTTGTGGCTGCTCCAAATCATCAGGCACTAAAAAGAAACATCCATATAATGAGTCAGGGGTCTAATCATTGGTTAAATCCTTATTTTTCAATGACACCTCCTCCCTCCCATCTGATCATTCTCTCAAAGTCCAGGGATATCTGGGCAATGACCATTTTAACTTCTTCGTGCTGGAAAGGGATGTTGATCTGATGAGGTAGAGAAGTGAAACTGGTTGATGTTCTCGGACAGACTGGGACCTCTGGGTTTCAGGGCTTATCTGGCCTAAGAACAATGTGGAAGCTCTAAGTTTCTGAAAAAATAAATTTAATAAATAAAATGTTATAGCATCGGAGGCAGAGCCCTGGGTATTCTTTAGGGTTTTCAGGAATATTGTCAATTGGAGCTTGGTATAGTGTGGCAATTTGCAATACCTGGTTGAAGCTTGCATGAGAGTAGGCTCTAGAATGACCTCTCAGCTCTATTTGAAACCTCTCAGCCACTGAAACCTTATCTTGTCTCATCTCTCTTTCCTCTTTTGGTCAAAAAGTCTTTCTCATTCCTAAAATGCCAGGGCCAGGTTTGTCCCTGGGAGTCATGTCCCATGTAGTGGAGACGGCAGTGACTTCACCTGCCGAGTTGGCTTAGAGAGAGAGGATACATCTGAGCAACAAAAGGGGTTCTCTGGGAATGACAGGTGTGCAACTATAGGTAGGCTAAGCTTCTCCTCTGCAGGAATAAGTCTAACCAAAATTTTTTTTGTATGCTGTATGGCGGGGTTACATTTTATTATTTTTCCATGTGAGTTTCCTATTACTGCAACACTATTTGTTGAATTTTTGTTTGTTGTATTTTCTTTGTTTTGCTTGTTTTGTTTTGTTTTTGGGGAAGTGCACGGACTGGGAATCAAACCTGATGGCAGGCAAGAATTCTACCACTGAACTACCTTCGCACCCCTCAGTCTAACCAATTTTTAAAGAGATTTATTAGCTGGCTCAAAAGTCATAAGGCTTTTAAGAGTCAGAGTTGGCCACAGAGGCTGCGTTGTCGCCTGTGTGTTTGCCTGGCCGGCAATCAGTGTGGACTTACGGTGGACCCAGAGCTGGGTCCTTCTAGGAGCGGAGGGGCAGGGCTGGTGGGCTGACCCAGCCTCCAGGGGTTTACACACCAGCGCCGGTGGAAGACACACAAACAGGCGGTGGTGAGTGCTGGGAGGGGCGTAAATAAGGCTGTACAGGGAGGAGAAGCTGGAGGCTACTTGGTAAAGCAGTTTGGGCAAGGCCCTCTCAGCAGAGGACATTTGTCCTGCGATGTGACCAGTGTGAAGAGAGAAGAAGAGGCCCGGGACGGCAAGGACGCACCTGGCTACAGTGACAGCAGTTCCCTGGAGCAATGGACACGTGTGGCCCTGTGACCCCGGCGTCCCCAGGCAGGGGGCTCGGGGCTGACCCCCCAGGGCCCCTTCGTCTCTGCCGCACTCGCTCCTAGCTCAGACTTTGTGCGAGGCTGCAGCGGCTTGGCCCTCGCTGCCCGAAGAGAAGCAGGTCACTCACATGCTTCCCAGAGACTGCGGCAGCCCTTTCTGGAACTGGAGCCCCTTGTGACTGGGTCCCTGGCGACAGAGGCGGTGGGGGTGGGGCGAGGGGTTGGGCCCGGGTGACGGAGGTGGTGGTGGGCGGGGTTGTGGGAGGCCGTGGGGGGTGGGGGTCGCCCCTGGGCCCTCGCTCTGCGGCCTGAGCCGCACCTGCCCTCCCGAGGTCACAGGGTCCTTACCTAGAAAAAAGTCCTTACCTAGAGACGCTGCCTCAGTCCCCAGAGGAGATGTAAAACCATGGATTTAGCATCCTAATGGGCCTGAGAAACAGCATGCCCGTGGCTCCCAAGAGAGGCGCTTTGGGTTTGGGGTGCCCAGTGACGGCGTGCTCTCGGGCTGTCAGCCCTGAGCTGTGATTTCCTGGCCCTGGAATGAGGGGGCTCCGTGGGGACCCCTCAGCTTGCAGCTTGCCTGACCTCATGGTGCTGCAGTTGTGGCTAAATGGACTGGGGCTGTGAGCAGACGGGGTGGCCTTTCAGCTGACGTCACAGAAATGCTGATTCAACTGGCTTTTTAAAAGGAGCCCCTTCCTCCCCAGGACGTCCAGAGGTGGGCAAGGTTCTGGGGAGCCCCTCTCTCGGTCTCCCCACACCCCGGCTGGCCGAATGTGGGCGGTGGGCAGCTGCTGGGGCAGGGTCCCTGCTCCCACCAGCTATAGAAAGAGGGACTCTGCCCAGCGGTGGGAGAACATCAGCTCCCTTCTCAGGCCTCTGGGGTCAAGTGAAGTCCGTTTCCACTCCTGGACCCAAATCAGTTTCCAGAGGAGGCCACAGGCGGTGCGGCACACAGCGGTCCTCCCAGCGCACCTGGGATGCTGCTAGGAATGCAGATTCCAGGGCCCTGAGTGGGATCTGAATCCAGAACTCCGCAGGCAGAGCCCTGCTTTCTGCCTGCCGGCCGGACCCATTCTGGAAGCCTGGGAGGCGCCAGCTGCGGCCAATCAGGACCGCCCTGTGGCTGGGAGGGCAAGCCGGGGACATGGCTCCACAGAGGGGACAGGAATTGGGACAAGATCAGGGTCTGGCGGAAGGAAGGCCGTCCGCGTGGCGGAGCTGGGCGGGCGACGCTCACACCGCTCTACCGGGACAACAGGAAAAGAGCCCAGGGGAGACCAGCTCCGTCCACGGCCAAGTGCCCCTTCGCTCCCAGGCACAGGACTACTAGGTAAAGTTGGATTTGGGAATCCAGCTGGTATCCAAGCTGAGGGGCTCCCCCAAATCTAGGCCTCCGAGTTGTTTTCAAAAAATGCCAGTTCTATGAAGACGCCAACGCCAGCTGCCGCCTGCCTGGAGAATGGACAGTGGCTCGAGCCGCAGACCTGGTCAGTGCAGAAGGGAAGGACAGGAGGACAGGAGGACAGCCTCGGTCAGCGGGAGGGCAGGTCGCAGACTGGCTTTCCCCAGGGAGCAGGAGAGGCAGCCACCTCAGGCAGGCCAGGGGAGAAGGCAAGGGCACCCGCCTGCAGGCTGGGGGAATAACGCCCCTGGGCCCCCCCCTCCCCCCGGGGAGGCCCTCGCCAACAGGGGAAACGCCCCTTCTCCGTGCCCTCCGCCAGGGCTCACGTCCCTGTCACAGGAAGGGCCAGACGTCAGTTAATGAGGGTCCCGTAAGGGGGAGAGCAGGAGCCTCACGCGCCCGGCAGAAGCTGGTGGCCCTGGTGCTTTCCGGGGACCTGAGATTCTCCCCCGCCACTGCCCCGCTTCTCCCCGGGGGACTGCGCCACCTCCTCGGGAGCAGTCCGGAGAGAATTCACCATCACGGCCCCTCTCGCTGGCCTTGCTCTGTTGCTTTCTTCCAGTCGCCAGATCAGCGCCCTGGTCTTGGGCACACCGCTTCCCACGCGCGCCCTTACGTCTCCCCCAGAGGCTGCCAGACCCTCCGCCCGCGCAGCGGGTACGGGCTGCACCCCCACGTCGGCTGCCGACTTGCCTGTGACTCGCTGGAACTCGGCGGAGCCTGGCGGTTCAGCGTCTTGTCCTGGGAATTATCCGGCTGCGCGGACTGCCCGTGTGACCTGCGTAAAGTGTGGACTCCTCTAAGTCTCCATTTCCCCACCTGCACAGGTTCTCCTAAGGCATTATGGGAGGAGCTAAATTAAACAGGTGCTGGGCACGCTGCCAGCACCACGCGTGTCTTAATTGTCCTTCAGTTAGCTGTAACCTAGGAGTGGGGTTGTAGGAGTCCCTTAGAGGGGAGTGTGGACCTGGAAGGGACACTCAGGTGACGGCAGGAGCAGATGCTGGCATTTTCAACAGTGACCTGTTTACAGATAGGTTGTTCTGCTTTTAGCCTTTGAACCTCATTTCAGAAAATTTTCGGTCCTTTCTATCTGGCTCATTGCTCAGTTAAATGGAAGAGCATGTCTTTTCCCACTGAAAATTAATGTTCCCTTAAATATCCTTAAAAAGATAAAAACAAAGGAGAAGATGGTGCATCACTGCAGCAGGGCTAAACCCATTTATTCGTGGGGCTGCAGATGGGGGCAAAGGCAGCGAGCCTGGGGCCCGGCTGGGAGCAGCATGCGGGCTGCAAGCCAGGACAGCTGCCTGGTGTGACTGATCCCAGATGCAGTGCTCCCAGATGCAGTGCCTGCAGACACAGTGCCCGCAGATGCAGTGTCTCCAGACGCAGTGCCTGCAGATGCAGTGTCCCCAGATGCAGTGCCCCTAGGTGCAGTGCCTGCAGACACAGTGCCTGCAGACGCAGTGCCTGCAGATGCAGTGCCCACAGATGCAATGTCCTAGACACAGTGCCTGCAGATGCAGTGCCCCCAAATGTAGTGCCCACAGATGCAGTGCCCCCAGCTGCAGTGCCTGCAGACACAGTGCCTGCAGATGCAGTGTCCCTAGATGCAGTGCCCCTGGATGCAGTGCCTGCAGAGGCAGGGCCCCCCTCCTGAACTTACTCGACACACTGGTCAGGTGAGGCCGGCAAGCATTCTGTTGTTCTTGCATCACACGCATCCTTCAGAGGCCTGATGAACACTGTTGTGAGAACTGTGATGGTGTGAAGAAGTCATTTAAAATCATCTCATTAGTTTTGTCCATCATAGCAAAAATTATAACATGTACACTAATACTTATGATAAAGTTACATTCGTTTTAGATATCTGGGTGCTATTATATGAAGGGAAATAAAAACATCCTGTAGTTTATGACCAAAGCTGCTTATTTTCTAACCCCAAAACAATCCTTTGCCAAGTGTGTCTTCCACAGCCCACCATCATCCCCTCCCCCACCAAAAGACCCAAAACAAAAAATGAGAAAAAGAACTCGGGACTCTTTTGTTGCATGGCAGTAATAATCCTGAAGATTCTGGGCAGATACATCAGACCTAGTCAGAGGTGTTGGGAGAAAACTTTCTTAGTGCCATGAACAATAACAATAAAAAACAATAACAACAAACTCATCTCAAGACAACATCACGTTTCTAAAAACTCTTTATTGCTTTTTTTCTGTCCAAAAAATAAATGCAATCTAGTAAAAAAATATTAAACTGTAGATAAAATGTAAAAAGTAGGAATTTGAATTTTCCATAATGTCAACTATCCTGCCCACAATTCACTGAAAGAACTGCAGTCAGAGCTCGGGAAATACCTTTCCTGCTTTGTTTCTTATGCCTGCCCTGAGATGGAGACATCGTGCGAATTAATTCTCATAAGCATTGGATCAAGCTGGACATACGCTGTCACTCACTTTTTCACTTCATGATTAGATCTCTTTCCGCATCCATTTATAATTGAGCTGCTTCATTCTTTCTAGTCGCTGCATTGTGCCACTCAGCTGTGCTTTATTTAACCAAAACCCCTCTTGACTGACATGTGGGTTTTCCCAATCTTTGCCATTACAAAAAAAAAGAACAAAAAATAAAACATTCCTGTGGCTATTCTTACATATAACCCATTGTGAACTCAGGCGAATATTTCTGGGATTCACTCTTAGAAGAGGGCTTCTTGGCCATAGGAATGAGGTCACCATGTCCCTCCCTGGCTGGAGAATGGGGAGACAGTGTCCTAGGCCCTTGGAAGGAAGTGATTGCGAAGCTTCGTTGTGGTCTCAGGGCTTTGGAGGCTGAAGGAGGCACAGCATCTAAGTTGAGGGGGCAATAGAGTCAAGACACTCACGCTGCTCTGTATTTTTGTTGTTGAGTTGAACAATCTCTTTATATATTCTGGATACTAGACCTTTATCTGATATATCGTTTCCAAATATTGTCTCCCATTGTGTAGGCTGTCTTTTCGCTTTCTTGACAAAGTTCTTTGATGCACAAAAGTTTTAATTTTGAGGAGTTCCCATTTATTTCTTTCTTCAATGCCCATGCTTTGGGTGTCAGGTCTAGAAAACCACCTTCCTATTATAAGATTTATAAGATATTTCCCTACATTTTCTTCCAAAAGTTTTATGGTCTTAGACCTAATGTTTAGGTCTTTCATCCATTTTGAGTTAATTTTTGTATAGAGTGTGAGATATGGATCCTCTTTCATTGTTTTGCATGTGGCTATCCAGTTCTCCAGGCACCATTTATTGAAGAGACTGTTCTGTCCCAGGTGGGTTGGCTTGACTGCCTTATCAAAGATCAGTTGTCCATAAATGAGAGGGTCTTTATCTGAACACTCTATCTGATTCCATTGGTCAGTATATCTAGCTCTATGCCCGTACCATGCTGTTTTGACCACTGTAGCTTTGTGATATGCCTTAAAGTCAGGTAGTGTGAGACCTCTGACTTCATTTTTCCTTCTCAGGATACTTATAGTTATTCAGGGCACCCTACCCTTCCAGATAAATTTGGTTATTGGTTTTTCTATTTCTGAAAAGTAAGTTTTTTGGATGTTAATTGGTATTGTATTGAATCTGTAAATCAATTTAGATAGAATTGACATCTTAACTATATTTAGTCTTTCAATCCATGAACACGGTATGCCCTTTCATTTATTTAGGTCTTCTGTGATTTCTCTTAACAATTTCTTATAGTTTTCTCTGTATAGGTCTTTTGTCTCTTTAGTTAAATTTATTCCTAAATATTTTATTCTTTTTGTTGCAATTGTAAATGGATTTTGTTTCATGATTTTCCCCTCAGATTGTTCATTACTAGTGTATAGAAACACTACAGATTTTTGAGTGTTGATCTTGTAACCTGCCACTTTGCTGTAGTCATTTATTAACTCTAGTAGTTTTGCTGTGGATTTTTCAGGGTTTTCAACATACAGTATCATATCATCTGCAAACAGTGAGAGTTTTACTTCTTCCTTTCCAATTTTGATGCCTTTCTTGTCCAATTGCTCTGGCTAGGACTTCCAACACAATGTTGAATAACAATGGTGATAGTGGACATCCTTGTCTTGTTCCTGATCTTAGGGGGAAAGTTTTCAGTTTTTCCCCATTGAGGATGATATTAGCTGTCGGTTTTTCATATATTCCCTTTATCATGTTGAGGAAGTTCCCTTCTATTCCTATTCTTTGAAGTATTTTCAACAGGAAAAGATGTTGAATTTTGTCAAATGTCTTTTCTGCATTAATCGAGATGATCATGTGTTTTTTCTGCTTTGATTTGTTGATATGGTGTATTATATTAATTGATTTCCTTATGTTGAACCATCCTTGTATACCTGGGATGAATCCTACTTTGTCATGGTGTATAATTCTTTTAATATACTGCTGGATACAATTTGCAAGAATTTTGTTGAGGATTTTTGCATTTATAGTCATAAGAAGGATTGGTCTGTAGTTTTCTTTTTTTTTGTAATATCTTTGTCTGGCTTTGATATGAGGGTGATGTTGGCTTCGTAGAATGAGTTAGGTAGCTTTCCCTCCTCTTCAATTATTTTTAAGAGTTTGAGCAGGATTGGCACTAATTTTTTCTTGAATGTTTGTTAAAATTCACATTTGAAGCCGTCTGGTCCTGGACTTCTCTTTTTGGGGAGCTTCTTAATGACTGATTCAATTTCTTTACTTGTGATGGTTTGTTGAGGTCATCTATATCTTCTTGAGTCAATGTTGGCTGTTCATGCCTTTCTAGGAAGTTGTCCATTTCAACTACATTGTCGAGTTTATTAGCATAAAGTTGTTCATAGTATCCTGTCATTACTTCCTTTATTTCTGTGGGGTCAATGGTTATGTCTCCTCTTCCATTTTTGATTTTATTTACTTGCATCCTCTCTCTTCTTCTTTTTGTCAACCTTGCTAAGGGTCCATCAATCTTATTGATTTTCTCATAGAACCAGCTTCTGGTTTTGTTGATTTTCTCAATTGTTTTCATGTTCTCAATTTCATTTATTTCTACTCCAATCTTCATTATTTCTTTCCTTTTGCTTGCTTTGGGGTTAGTTTGCTGTTCTTTCTCTAGTTCTTCCAAGTGGACAGTTAATTCCTCAATTTTTGCTCTTTCTTCTTTTTTGGTATAGGCATTTAGGGCAATAAATTTCCCTATGCAGCCTTTGCTGCATCCCATAAATTTTGATATGTCATGTTTTCATTTTCCTTTGCCTCGAGATATTTACTGATTTCTCTTGTAATTTCTTCCTTGACCCATGGTTGTTTAAGAGTGTATATTAACAGATTCAGAGAGATTCAGAGAGAGCAACACTACAAAGCAGAGGGTCCACCAGCCAGCGACCTTTGGAGATGAAGAAGGAAGACACCTCCCAGGGAGCTTCATGAAATAGGAAGCAGGAGAGAAAGCTAGCAGATGACGGTGCCATGTTCGCCATGTGCCCTTCCAGATGAGAGAGAAACCCTGACCGTGTTCACCATGTGCCTTTCCAGATAAGAGAGAAACCCTGAACTTCATCAGCCTTCTTGAACCAAGGTATTTTTTCTTGGATGCCTTAGATTGGACATTTCTGTAGACTTGTTTTAACTGGGACATTTTCTCAGACTTAAAACTGTAAACTAGCAATTCATTAAATCACCCCTTTTAAAAACAAACAAACAAACAAAAAGAGTGTATGTTAAGCCTCTATATATTTGTGAGTTTTCTGACACTCTGCCTATTATTGATTTCCAACTTTATTCCTTTATGATCTGAGAAAGTGTTTTGTATGATTTCAATCTTTTTAGATTTATTAAGACTTGCTTTGTGACCCAGCATATGGTCTATCCTTGAGAATGATCCATGAGCACTTGAGAAAAAGGTGTATCCTGCTGTCGTGGGGAATAATGTTCTATAAATGTCTGTTAAGTTTAGCTCATTTATTGTATTATTCAAATTCTCTGTTTCTTTATTGATCCTCTGTCTAGATGTTCTGTCCATTGATGAGAGTGGGGATTTGAAGTCTCTGACTATTATGGTAGATGTGTCTATTTCTTTTTTTAGTGTTTGCCTCATGTATTTTGGAGCATTCTGGCTCGGTGCATAAATATTTATGATTGTTATGTCTTCTTGTTGAATTGTTCCTTTTATTAATAGATAGTGTCCTTCTTTGTCTCTTTTGACTTTTTACATTTGAAGTCTAATTTGTTGGATATTAGTATAACTACTCCTGGTTTTTTCTGATTGTTATTTGCATGGAATATCTTTTCCCAACCTTTCACTTTCAACCTATGTTTATCCTTGGGTCTAAGATACATTTCCTGTAGACAGCATGTAGATGGTTCTTGTTTTTTAATCCATTCTGCCAGTCTATGTCTTTTGATTGGGGAATTTAATCCATTAACATTTTGTGTCATTACTGTATGCTTTGCCATTAACTCTTAATTCCTTCTTTTCCATTTTCCTCTCAACTTCTTATAGAATGTTTAATGTACATATATTGGGTCCTCTTGATCTATTCTCCGTGTTTCTTAGTTTTTCTTTCTCATTTTCTCTTTTTTACCTCTGCTACATTCTGAGAAATTTTCTCAGATTTGTCTTCTAGTTCATTCATTCAAGGGTGTCCAATCTGCTATTTAATCTTCCACTGAGCTTTTAGATTTCATGCTTGTATTCTGTATTTCTAGACCCCCTCAACATTCCATGGTTTCTTTATAAACAGGAGCACTAGAGGTCTGTTTAGATGCACGAACGCACACGTGGGGAGAACGAGCCATAGGGACCGAGCAGCTCTTCCGGAAAGGGGCTACCGTTTTCCCAACGGCAGGTCAAAGGCTGCATTAGTAGAGGATGGAAGAAGGAGGATTTCTCAGAGAAGAACATGAACCTGAGGCTGGAGATGCAGGGTTAGGAATGGGGACACCTTTGAGGGCTTCTCCCCATCCGATGACAAGTTTAAGTTCCTGGTTATATTTCTCTTGCATTATGGGAAAAGTAATGTATCACTCATGGTATAAGTTTCTCCCTCTATGCAAGAAAAAAAGGCTTAGTTGTGATAACCAAGAGATCCGACAATATTAGGGCTTAAAGAACAAAAACATGAGTGAGCTGCACCTCCTGTGGCCGTCCAAGCATGAGACTCCTGCTCCATAAAGCCATGAAGGGAACCAGGGTCAGGGGAGAGCCACTACCCTCCACGTGGACCTTCCAGCGGGAAGGGCGAAGAGCAAATGGTGAGGGCCAGGAAGTGAGGCCGCCACACTCGTCACTGTCACGTCTCCTAAAATAGAGTTCCTTTTAACTTACCCCAGTCTTTCAGCAAAGTCTGATAAGTGCCTCAGGCTTTCAGCTCTGTGCTCTCCGCCTCCCGGGGCTGGAGCTTCTCAGGCTGGGCCTGGCCCCAGCTGTGCCATGATAAGGAAAAGGCAGGGGAAGGACAGGGGCCAATTCATCTTTTCAAAGAAAATAAAAGAGAAGGAAGGGAAGAGAAAGAGAAAAATGTAAGTGTTCTGTTCTTCTTTTTTTTAAAATCACATAGCTGTATATTCATCATCATGATCATCTCTTAGAACATTTGCATCAATTCAGAAAAAGAAAACAGAAGAAAAATCATACATACCATACCCCTTACCCCTCCCTTTCTTTGATCAGCAGCATCTGTTTTCATTTATGTTTCATTTGACACCATTATGAAGCCAAGTAGATTTTTCAGGAACAAGTCTGAAGTCAGTTTGATTTCCCCCTCTATGTACTCTGTTTCTTATGCTTAAATGTTTGTTTTCTTTAAAAAACAGCTTCTCTTTCCTGGACTAATTCTTCTTCCTGCACTTTATGCTATGTTAATCTCCTCTTTTCCCTCCCTCCCGCCCTCCCTCTGTCTTTCCTTTCCTTTTTTTTAATTTAAATTAAGGACATGTTTTAGTATCCTTGATGGATTGTTCTCACCACTGTTCATCTTTGAATGGGGAGAAGTTCTGTTCTGGCCTTTGCTTCCTAAGAATATTATTACTCAATTTCCCACAACCGGGGAATAGAATGGGGAAATTCTATTTACCTGGACAATATTTCATCCTCTTAAATCATGAATTGGAAGCCCATATATTCTTCATTTCTCAGATGTATCTTGCTCTTTGGGGGGATTTCAATTCTGCTGTGCTTTCCCAGAGACGTTTTCCAAGCACTCTCCAAGGTCTCCTGTCACAGGAGACGGCTTAGTTTGCTGGAGCTGCCATACGTCGCACACAATGGCTTGGCTTCAACAAGTGGTCTCATGGCCTCAGCAGCTGAGTGCTGGTCTCCTTCCCGGTCAGCTATCCGTGGGGTTCTGGTGTTTCTCTGCCTCCCGTCACACCATGATGTCCCTCCTTCTCTAGCTTCTGTGGCTTCCTGGCTCCCTGTAAAGCCTCCAGGAATCCAGATTAAGACCTACATCCTTCAGTTGGGTCACACCTTACCTAAAAACAGCATAACCTCTTCACGAGGTCCTCTTTACGAGGGCCCACCCCACGAGGTTGTGGGCTAATAGCATGTTTGTTGGGGTGCACACTTGAGCCAACCACAGGAGGTATTTATTAGGACCTCTCCATGGGTTTTGAAGCTCCCCGTTTAGTGGAAAACTGGACCAGCTGAGGCCCTGTGGCTTCCAGTTCTTTCTTTGGTGAGTTAGTATTTAGCATTTCTGCTCCATTGAGTTTTATTAGCGTCTACAGATGGATTCACAGATCATTGTTTCCTACAGTCTTTCAAGGATTAGGGTGATGATATTTCAAAACAGACTTGATTGATTCAAAGTAGATAATTTGGTGACCTGGTATTTGAATATCATCCCGAGGATATCATGCAGTGTACGAATTAAACAGGCAAACAAACTCTGAGATATAGCTGAGGCAGGATAAAAGGATATGAAAAAGTTCCTTTCTCCATTCACTTAATTCTTATTTTTTGGAGTGCTTCAAGTTTAGTTTCTTCATAAACTTAGGAACACAAATTACTCCTCTCAAGATGATTTCGGAACAAGTGTACATATGGGTATTTTAATTTAATTTAATTTAGTTTAATTTAAAATATGGGTATTTTAAATTTGAGCTTTGGCCTTTGCAGGTGTTGGTTGTCAATGCAGTTAAAAGAAAAATAATGATTCTCCAATTCGATGCTTTACTTAAATTGAAAACTTTGTTTAGTACATATTGCGGTTTCTACCAGCACATCATGACATTTCAAACTGTAGAAAGTCTATTATTTAAATGTGTTCCTCTAGATTGTGCAGATGGTATACTATTATTAAAGACAGCCCCACACGGGGTAAAGGTCCTGGAAGGCCCCTTGTTCAATTCTCAGTGTGTGCTCGAATGAAACGAAGGATCTTTTGGAGGTTGGGGAGGAAAATTTGACAAGTCACTTACATCTAGTAAAAGAAGTAAAAAAGTATGTGGATGTGGTGAGGAAGGAAAACAAAATATCCAAAGAGGGATTCAAAAAATTTCTATTTCTTCAACTTCAAAAATCACAGGAACCAGGTACATGGATAGTTCACTGGTTAGAATATCCACCCTCCATGCGGGAGACTCAGGTTCGATTCCAGGACCATGCACCCCACCCCCCAAAAAAGAATCACAGGAACCAATTTCTTAATTAAAGCTTCTTCACTATTAACCAGAAAATCTGCTGGGCGGTTAAGTGAGCAGCTAGAACCAAGTCCGCAGAACCTCTCTCATTTGATGGCAGTCGCCATGAACTCCATAGATAATTCCAAACAGTCAACGGCTGGCACCTCACCAGCTTTGAACAAAACGGTAGGCCTGCGATTCTCCCTCTGGGGAGCCGTTGCCTTTCCCTGTCCTCCAACCCGACGGTCATGTTGGGGGCCAATATAAGAGCACACGACCAGGAAGCTCTGCCCCTCCCTGGGCCCGGGCAGGGAGCCTGCAGCGGCTTGGGTGTTCCCCTGGGAAGTAGAGCAGGAGCCCCTGAGCTCCTTTCCTGGTGCATTGATCAGAAACGCCGAAGGCAATGCCGCCCGCTCTGGTGGTCTGTGGGGGGCTGTGCACAGTGACGCGTGATGGCTTCTTGCTCCCAGAAACTCCTTGCCTGGTCCCTTGGGATTTTGGTTAGACAGACCACTCCCCCCTGCCTGAAGTGGCAGGTAAGTGTTCAGGGCGGCTTTGTCCTGGGCATGGTGACGGTTTCCTGAGGCAGAGCAAATGGCAGAGTCTGGAGATACAGCCTCCTTATCTACTACGCCCTCTCGCCTGTGAGCCTACAAAGCCTGGGCCATTTTCTCCCATTCGGTGTGGAGGTTATTGACCGGCCGCCACAATTAGCATGGAACTGAAGGCTGGACGCAGTTCACAGCTTAGAAGGACAGCACTACACAGAGAAATTGGGCACATTTCTCCGGTTCAGAAACCTTCAGGGAGTTCTTAGGCTGGCAGGTGAGCCCCAGGAAACTGCAGGGACCCCTTGGGGTTACTGGGTGATGCCAAAGCGTCCCACTGGAAGAGGCCACCCAGCCGTAATTCTGAATCTGCCTTGAGAGCCGACGCTGGTCTACTGCGGATTGGTGGCATCCCTGTGCCCTGTGGTCAGACGGGCCGTGCCATCTCAACGTGTGTGCTGATATCAACACTGACTCAGAGCCCCAAACCACCAGGGAGTCCAGTTCCTTCCTGACCGCTGTGTGGGGAGGTGGGAAGAGGAAGCTTTTCAAGTCAGGAAGTCAAGTCCGAGGAGGAGGGCTCACTGGGGAGTGCAGTGGCCGCCGGTCCTCGGGAACTGGCCAAAGACGTGTCGGCTAGGAAGCCATGCTGAACGGGATGGAGGACAACAGACGAGCTTTTCTTTATCAAGTCCCACTTAGCCTCACACCCTCTGGGTAGCAGCGACGGCGTCTCAGGGCCGCCCCACGTGGGGAAGGCGCCCCGGAGCCTGGTCTGTGTCCCTCCCACCCAGTCTGGATGGCGGGTTCCCTGGGGGGCTCCCCCAGCCACCCGGGGCTCCCTGCGTGCCTGCGGCCCACTCACTCTTCGGTGCCATCAGGAAGCTTGCTGCTGCTGTGCTTTGTCGGGTTTTCAGGGACCCTGTTAAGTGCACAAGCCGCGCCATGACCAACAGCGCTGAGACAGCAGTGTAGACAGAAACCCCGTCCCCTCCTCCGCGTGGCAAGTGGCCGAACAACCGGGCATGCGGCTGCTGTGTCCGGCCTGTGGCCTCGGATGCCCGGCTGGCCTGGCTGAACGCGTGGAGTCTCAAATCTCCCACTGGCTGGTCCTCCTGTACCCGGGAATGCCAGATGCCCTGCAGCCTCAGCACGTGGTTCAGCTCCGCAGAGCCGTGCCCAGGGGGTCCTGAGCCGACCCCGAGACCCCGACACAAAGCTGAAAGTAGAGAGTCAAGGGGCTGGGCTGCTCCAGCACCACTCACCGTACAGGGCCCAACACTTACTCTGGGCTGGCTCTCCAGATGCTCATCTGATTTTCTGGAAATCTTCCTGCTTCTCCAAGGGCCCCAAGGCTCGCGCATCCGTGGCTTCACCCCGGGTCCTCTCCCTTCCTAACTGCTCGTGTCCGAGCCTGTGACTTCTCTTCCACGCAGCCTTTAGGTCGCGCCACCAGAGACGTCGGGCGGGCCTTCCCGGGAGCGGCAGAGCGCACAGAGCCCTAGCCGGGCCTGCTGTGGCCTGCACCTGAGGACAGGCTGCCCCCCGGGGCTCACCCTCCCACTCTGCTCGCCGCCTATTCGCCTTTCCCTCACGTACTGGGAGAGAAATCTGCTCTGCACTTAATTGTGAAATCCACATCTCACACCAGTAACAAAAGAACTGATTCGATAAAGGCCTGACATACTGGGGCCAATCGCCAGTGCCAGCAGCAGAGCATCTGCTGTATTTTTAATTTCTCTTCCTTCCATAGGGAGTGAGCAAAACGGTCAACGTGGTGGCTCCAGCCTCTTTCTACTCTCATTTCTGGGGGGAAAAGGAAAGCCACTTGTCTAAGTCACACCTGTTATACCAACATATACACGTGTATGTATACACACACTCTCACACTCCTAACCACACCTGTAGTGGCATTAGTTATTTCCCAGGTCAGTGAATAAAATGCTTTCTGCTTTTGAAAATAAATGAAGTGGAGCTATGTGGGGAGTATTTCTCTTTCCTGAGCTACGATTAATGGCACTGCCGCCAGGGTGCCGGTGGGGCCCGTGGGCAAAGGGGGCGAGTGGATGGGCGTGGGGACATTCCCGACAGCCTCTGCCATGGTGTTGGTGCTCCCTGGTGCTCCGTGGGAAATTGAGGTAGGGAAATGCCACCCCCTCCCTTCCCGTGTACTTCCTCTCTTTCCCATCCCAGCTGTCAAGTGCCATGGCCCCTCCAGAAACCATCCCTTAACCCCGCGGCAAGGGCAGGGTTGGGGGTAGGGATCTTACCGATCAATCAATCAATACTTACCTATTAAACCCGGCTTTGGGCATTGGGGAGGAGTTGTATAAGCCATGGTGTCTGCTATTAAAAAGGCCAAGCTCCTCTGAGGACACCAGGCTTAAGAAACTTTTGGTGACTACTTGAGAATCTTACTTTCTTTTGAACGTCCACCACAGTCCACGTGTGCCCGATGTTGGATGTGCTAAGAGGAGAGGGCAGCAGCCTCCGCCCCCAGACCTCACTCCCTGAGCCCGTGGGGTGGCGTGTGTCCCCACAAAAACGCCAGGCCTAACTCCACCTGGGCGGGAGCGCATTTGTAAATGGCTCCCTAGAAGATGCTGTAGGACAGGGCCAGCTGAGTCCAGGGTGGGCCTGGGCCCCCTGTAAGCAATGGGGACGTGGGCAGGGACACAGGCCGTAGGACGGATGGAGGAGGCCGAGGGAGCCACCAGCCATCAGCCTCCAAGCCCGAGAGCCAATAACCCAGACAGCCTTCCCTTCCCATCATGTCTGTTGGAGGAGGGAGGGGAGAGGCTGCGGTCGGGGACAAATGGCCAGATGGAGCTCACCCGAGGGTGAAAGGGACATCCGGGGAGCATGCTGTTGGGCCTGGACTGCGGTGACTTTAAATCCAAAAGTCACCTGCAGAAGCACCGAGCGTCTCCCGTGAGCTGGTGCAGCCTGGGTGCTGAGGGAGATGGGTGCACGCAACTGCCTCTCCCTTCAAGAGGCTTAAAACACAGTGTAAGAGGTAAGAGCCATAATGCTGCAAAGCTAAACAATAGAAAGAGGCAAATAATTGCTCCGACTCCCGTGCCTGAGCTGTCACATGCAGGCCGCATAGGCCCAGCTGGCGAATGAGCGTGCAGATGACGGCGGCTGTCAGCCCTGAGCGTGGATTATCTACTGTGATATCCCAGAGCCAACCGCCCCTCCCTCCCTCCACTGAGAAACAGCCTTTGTGCTGAGCTCTAACAATAGATTTTGATTGGGGCAAAAGGAGCAAAAGGGCCGAAAACAAGGTTATGGTTTCTCTGTGCTTCTCTGGTCTTTGAGGTCTGCATGAGACAAAACACCTACTTAAACCTTTCACCACTCAGAGTGTTCATTGTCTCTGCCACTTCTCCCCAGCCAGCTCTCAGGAGGGGACCCAGAGACACGTGCAGTGGCGAGTGCCAGACGGCGACACGATGGGGAGGTCTCCGGCTAAAGTGTAATTTTTCTTTTATTTGTAGGAGCTGGAAATCACTGTTTCAGGTGTGTCCACTTTTTCAACATGCAGGACTAATTTCCAGCAGAACAGTATTGACCAGGACGCCTTCTTGAGTCCCCCGTGCAGACAGGATTCATTTATTCCAGAGAGGCAGGCATGGACTTCTGTTAGTGTTACGGTCCAGTAGCAGCATGGAATGGTCAAAACAGCAGGGAGGAGAGAGCCTAGGCTGGGTCTGTGGTGAGAGTTGATTCAATGCCCGCTTCCTGAACTGTGGCCTGTTTTCTTACACCTGCCATGAGAATTACTCTTTTCTCAGAAAAGAAGGGGCTTGGTGGTGGTGGACTTAGGTTGGCGGAAAAAACAGAGAAGAATGCTAACCTGGTGATCAGCCAGGGCTCTCCAGAGAAACAGCCCTGACAAATGATTGATTGATTGATTGATTGATTGATTGATTGACTGACTGACCGATGCTAGGAACTGGCTCCCGTGCCAGTGGGGCCTGCCACGTCCAAGCTCCGCGGGGCAGGCTGCAAGCTGGGAGCTCTGATGAAGGGGAAGATGGATTCCCCAGGGAAGCCTGCTGGTGAAGTGGAGGCAGCAGTTCTTTCTGACTTGTGAAATCCCAGTTCCATCTTTCAGGGCCCCCACCCGGCTGGACAAGCAGGTCCTCACTGCTGACGGCTCGTTGTCGGTCGTGGATGCTGCAGGTGCCGTCAACTGACAACCGAGGCAACCCACTGATGATATGTGCCCTGCCGCCACCAGGCCAGTGCTGGCTGGACCCACCAGGTGGACGCTGTCCCCTGGCCGAGCTGACCTGCGAAGCTGACGCCACACCTGGGGCCGCATAAGGCTTGAGGCTTTCCCACACTTAGCGCAGCGGGGAGAGTCAGGTTGTCCCTGTGCTGTGGGCGCCAGGCAGGAGTCCGGTCAGCCTTCAACTCCTAGGGCTGCTTCCAGATCAAGTCAGTTGGAGTGGGTGAAGGCTCTCTAAAGCCAGGGAATGACTAATGCAACCTTGTATGTTCCATTTGAGAAAAAAGCGTTTGCTGGTACGGCGACACGCGATTCTCGGGTTTTTCCACATTCAGAGGCATTACCCTGAGCTCTGAGTGAACAGGACCTTCCTCAGGTTGCTGGGCTGGGGGCTTGGGGGCAGGCGTTCTGCAGCCAGCATGCTCGCAGGGACCGCGTAGGCTGTGGGTGCCGGAGGGACGCAGCAGCGTAGGCGGCCTGTGGTGTCTTGGGAGAGCTCTCTCCACGGTCAATTGTAGGACAGACTTCCTCTGTCCAGGATGGCAGCAGGCTTCTGCCCCAAGGGCGGACACAGCCTTGTGCACTGGAGAAACTTCCATGGGAAAGTGTCCGATCTGGGAAAACCCACATGCAAACGTTTGACCTCGCAACCAAACCAGAACACAGGGCCCTTCTGTTTCAAGCTCGAGCGAAGTGGCTGTGCAAACAGCCCGACTGCAAGTTCCCAGCTGACTAAGAGAGATCGTTTCCATTTTTAGACTGCAGCCAAAGACAGGAATCCTTCAGATTCGCTCCATTATCAGTTGACTAGCCAGCCTATGAGCAGGCATGCCAGCACGCTGCAGCTCTGAATTTGTCTCCATGGATAGTGGAGACTATTCATCACAGGTACTCAAGCAAAAATCCCCAGATATGCTTGATTTATCAGTCGAAAGTACTTTGTTAGAAAAACTTGTGATAACATACATATAACAAAAGTTGCCATTTTAACCAAGTTTTAAGCATAAACTCAGTGGCATTAATCACACTTGCAATATTGTATAACAACCACCGCCAGCCAATACCAAAACTTTTTCATCACTCCATACAAAACTCTGCTCCCATTCAGCAAAAGCTCCCCATCAGCTTTTCTCTTAGCCCCTGGTAACCTCTAACCCACTTTCTGCCCCTAAGACTTTGCATATGGTAGAAATTTCATGTAAGTGAAATCATGCATTTGTCCTCTTGTGTCCAGCTTATTTCACTTAACATAATGCTTTCAAGGCTCACCCACACTGTAGCACTCATCCACACTTCGTTTCTTTTTGTGGTTGAGTGGTATTCCATTGTAGGTGTATACGCATTGTGTTTCTCCATTCATCTGATGATGGCGCTTGGCTGGCTTCCACTTTTTGGCTTCTGTGAATAATGCTGTTGTGAGGACTGGTGCACAAGCAAGCACTTTCAGCTCTTTTGGATATATACCCGAGTGGAATTGCTGGTCATATGGTAATTCTATAAATTAACCTTTTGAGGAACCTCCAGATTATTTTTGACAGTGGCTGTACCACTTTACATTCCACAGCAATGCATCGAGTGTTTGTGTTTCTCCACGACTTCTCTAACAGTCATCATTTTCCATTTTTTAAAGAAAGTTGTTATTCTAGTGGTGTGAACTGGTGTCTCGTTGTGATTTTGATTTACATTTCCTTAGTGACTAATGATGTTGAGTATCTTTTCATGAGCTTCTTGGCCATCTGCATAGCTTTTTTTGGAGAAATGTCAATTCAAGTCCTTTTTCCATTTTTCTGATTGAGTTTTTGTTCTTTTGTTATTGAGCTGTAGGCAAAAGCATCTTTTTGAAAGATCACTAAGTATTTTGTTAATGAAAATATTGGCTTCATCTGACATGTGTAGTGATGAAAAAATCATTAAGAACTTTGAGGGACTTGACAGATTTTGATTCAATTTGTTATTGAATTAGAACGTATCAACATACATTTTAAGTTCAATTTGTGGATCCCTTCATCATCTTGAAACAAAATAACAGCTGAAAAATTTACCTTTATTACACTGACCAAATAGTGGACAGAGGGCTACCAATTTATTTTTCTTTTCACTCTGGCCCGTTTACTTCCAGCAAACACGGTGGACTGAAGGGTCATCGTGTCTCCCAGGCTTCTGGTTTACACTTTCTTTGATAACCAAATCTTTGGGCCTGATCCGTCTTTTGAACTGTGGGAAATCAAGTGTCCTTTCTGGGCCTGAGGGCAGAGAGGGAGGGGGGCAAAAGGGGCTGATGCTCTCCTGAGTGTCCTGCTCCCAGTCAGCTTCCCTGCACTCACCACTGAGCCCTCGCAGCTCACTCTGTGCCACCAACACACATGGTGGTCCATGCCTCACAGCGTCCCCAGCACAGAGCTGCGGTGTGGGGGTGGGGAAGCTGCAGGTTGGGGAAGCTGCCATGTGAGGGGGTGGGGAAGCTGCAATGTGAGGGGATGGGGAAGCTGCAGTGTTGGGGTGGGGAAGCTGCAGGGTGGAGAAGCTGCAGGGTGGGGGTGGGGAAGCTGCAGTGTGGGGATAGGGAAGCTGCAATGTGAGGGGATGGGGAAGCTGCAGTGTTGGGGTGGGGAAGCTGCAGGGTGGAGAAGCTGCAGGGTGGGGGTGGGGAAGCTGCAGTGCGGGGATAGGGAAGCTGCAATGTGAGGGGTGGGGAAGCTGCAGTGTGAGGGGGTGGGGAAGCTGCAGTGTGGGGGTGGGGAAGCTGCAATGTGAGGGGTAGGGAAGCTGCAATGTGAGGGGTGGGGAAGCTGCAGTGTGGGGGTGGGGAAGCTGCAATGTGAGGGGTGGGGAAGCTGCAGTGTAGGGGTGGGGAAGCTGCGGCACAGGCGGGAAGCCATGGCACAGTGCTGGGCAGGGCAGAACTTAGAACGGTTGTAACATCCTTTACTTAACCCCTCAACATTTCTGCCATGAGGGATTTGCCTCTGTCCTCCCGGGACTCAGTCCAGCCTCTCTCTGCAGCCTTCTCCACCTCTCTTCCTGTCCCCACTCCAGGCTCCTAGGTCCGTGCCCCATGCAGCCATGGGACACCTGGTTTCTGTTTCCTTGTGCAGAGCTCCTTCGTTCTTTCTCTCAATGTTCTCCTTAGTCTTGCCTGCCCTCATTTTCTCATGACCTAAATAAGACCACCTTATTCCATGAGTTCTACCATAGAAGCACTAAAAGCAGACAGAAATCTGCCGGAACATCTTTCCTATGGCCTGTCCCCTAATTCCTAGGCCTGGCGCGCTCCTACTGACAGCCTCTGCAAAGGGAGGCTGTGCTGTTCCGGTTAAAACAAGCCCAGGAACAGCACTTCCCCTTCACCTGGTGTTCTCGCCATACGAGTTTGAGCTGCTGTGATGCCGAGTCAATAGGCAGTGTTTCCGGAGCTGATGGGTCCCAGATGCCCAAGACAGAGGCCGGAGGTCCCTCGGCCACTCACGCCACTGCAGCCTGACCCGGCTATGGATCGACCTGCGGCCTGGTCCCCTCCCGGCATGTACAGTTCCGACCTGTGTAATAAGCCAGGATTTTATCCACCGAGGTGCAGGGAAACCATCCATTCACTAGAAAAGTGTGTGCGCCATATGCTTAGTGCTGAGACTATGTTACATCACAATACGGAGTTATTCTAAGGCAGTGGGGTTTCCACACTTTCCCCCCTTCCTATCTCAAATGCATCGAGACCTTCTTCTAGAACTTTAGCCACATTTTCCATGGCGTAGCAGCTCATTCTTCGTTAACTTCCCCCAGCGTTCTGTCCAGGTCTCTGGCCCTTCATTCTGATTTTTTTGGGATTGTCCTGTCTGCCTCTGCCTCCATCCGGGGGGAGACACAGTCTTCACAGCAAGCGCTTGTAAGAGTTACCACCTCCCCTACACACGCCGTCCCCCCTACAGCATGGGCACCAGTGGCCAGAGGAAGCTGCTGACCGGCCTGCCACACAGCATGGACATGCCCGGGCGTCTCATCTGTGGGAGCTTCTTCAGCATTCTGCTGGAAGCATCTAGAAACTCTGGGTCTGGAGTTTAAACATGAACCAGGGAGAATGAAGTGGGGGACTGGACCGCTCACCCAGCCTGGGCTGGACAGCTTCTTCGACCCAGAGAGGTCTCCCTTAGGACATGAGAGGAGAGGGCGGCCCCACCCCGGCTAGATGGGCTGGTTTAACTCGGGTGATAAGGAGGCACAGACTTCCCAGGAGCTTCCCTGATAAGAGGGTTTGTGCTCTCTGGACAGATGCGGATGTATTCAGGGTTAGCAATAATGATTCTGGTGATAAAGAGTCAACGGGACCCAGCAATGTACTGTTATATTCAATTTGCATCCCTCAAAAACGGTGGTTATACTGAGGGGCCACTTCAAGCCATATCTTTTGTGCCCATAAGCAGATGGTATGCTGAAAAGCAGAGGGTCGAAGACCCACAGAGAGGTCTCAGCTCAGACTCTGGGTGCCTCGAAAAAATCAGTGCAGAGGGCTTTCTATTCCTCGTTTCCTGGAAGAAGCTGTGTCTTGTTTCAGAAGCTGTGGCTTCCTCCACTGGGCCTCCCCGGAGACACGGCTTGAGGACACACGGACGCAGCCAGGGTTGTTGCTTGCGGGCGGTGATGGCCCCGATGGCCATCTGTCTGCTCGCAGACCCTGGACCACCTCAGTCTTTTGGGACATTCTCTTCTCTGTGCTTCTTAAAAGGAAGATAATTAAAAAGTTGGCAAGGGGCTTAATTTATAGAAAATCATCTTGCAACAAATTCAACTGTCTCTCCTTTCTCAGTCACTCATTTTATTGATAGTGATTGGTTCTCATGGCGTCCTGGCTTTTGCCAAGTAGTAGATAGCGCTCATTTCCCTTCTGGCTGCCTTTCAAAACACCTCCAAGCATTTTATTCAAGATGACCCACAATATATGCATCCACAGAGCAGCTCTAAAAAAGAGATCTTCTTCATTCCCTAGAGAATGGCATGAAGGAGAATTTACAATAGGAACAGGGAGACACAGGGGCTTTGCATTCAATAGAAAAATCTCTTCAAATGTGACTCACATAAATTAAACTTAAATCAATCAGACATCTCCTTAGTTTTGAATACCAGCTGTCAGAGGAGGAAAGCAAATTTCTGCCCTTTCCGTTCTTTTTGACATTCTGCCAGAAATGTTTCTTCTGACTGATTGTGAATCCCAAACGACGTCTGAGTCTTTCGGAGTCTGGAATTCTCTATGAACACGAACCCAGAACCCCTTTTGTCCCCTGGAACCAGTCGCCGTGTGTCCCCTCCCCTGGCACCGTGGGTGCTGGGCAGAGGGGGCTGACGTGGGCAGCTGCAGGCGGCTGCAGCAAGGAAGGGCCCCAACCAGAAGCCAGCACCAGGCGGGCTGCTGCGCGCAGCTGCATCTTCCAGGCTTGGGAGAGGGCAGTGCTGCTGCCTGGGTCGGGACTGTACCTCCCCACAGGGAAGATGCAGCCCCCGCGCAGGGTGGTGGTCACTGGAAAGTGGCTGGACAGGGGCTGGCAGGGAGATGAACAGAGAACGGGTGCCAGCGTGACGCCCCTGCGGTCAGAGAGGCCCGAGGGGACGTCTGGCTCAGTCCCTCTGCTCAGCCCTGGGGCGCGAGTTGTCCCCACCTGCCCGGCTGAGCACCCACTTGTCATCTGGAGCTTTAGTTGCCTGCTTGCGGACGCTCCCAAGAGCAGGAAACCCCAACAAAGCACCTCTTCAGGGCCTGTGGATGAGGTCGCCTGGGACAGGGCACTGGAAAGGCGCTCCCGGGGGCCCTTTGATGCATCCTCTTGGCGTCAGAGGTTTTCCCTCAACGTTTCTGCTGCCGCGTGGAGCTCTGCGGGTCAGGGAATCCTAGCGGAAGGGAAGGCAGTGGTGAAAATGCTCTGGATCAAGTGGTAGTTTTCCTTTGGATGCTTCCGAAAGAAGGAAACGGAGAGGCCTTCACCCTGGCTGCTTCCGCTTTGAGCAGTGCTTGCGTGGGGCCAGTACATCCCACTGACTGTCCCTTTGCAGATGGACTAGCACGAGGTGGGCGGACCTGGGCTCCAGGCTGTGCTGGAAAGAAATGTGCAGGGAGAGCCAGGCACTCTCTCCCCGCATCTAAAGTAAGAGAAATTTATGTAATAAATATAAGTAATTGGAATTTATGTCTATAAACAGGTAGCATAATTTGGTTTCTCTCGGTTTCTCAAACCTGTAATAAGGAGATTTTCTGAGTTGCATTATAATCTCTCTATAATCTTTGCTTTAAAAGAAATTGACTACAAATGTCTAAAAAGCACATGACAAGATGCTCATGTTCTTTCACTATAAGGGAAATGCAAATTAAAACTACAATGAGATCACCTCACCTAATAAGAATGGCTGCTCTTAAACAAACAGAAAACTACACATGTTGGAGAGGATGTGGGGAAACTGGGACACTTAGGCACTGCTGGGGGAATGTATAATGGTGCAGCCATATGGAAGAGTGGCGGTTCCTTAGAAAACTAAATATCAAATTGTCCTATTATCCAGCAATACCATTACTCAGTATATATCCTGAAGAGCTGAAGGCGGGGACACAAACAGACATTTGCACACCGATGTTCACAGCAGCATTATTCACAATTGCCAAAAGATGGAACCAAACCAAATGCCATCAACAAATAAGTGGATTAACAAAATGTGATAATACGTACAATGGAATATTATGCAGCAGTAACACGGAATGACGTCCTGAAGCATGTGACAGCATGGATGAGCCTTGGGGACGTGAAGTTGAGTGAAGTGTTCACAGAAGGACAGATGCTGTGTGACCTCACTTACGGCTCTGGTAGAGATGACAATGCCAAGGCTGGGACGAGCCAATCGAGCTGCTGTGATAATGGCCGGAAGTGATGAGCTCCCAGATGGAAAGTCGGTGCGACTTCCTCTGATGTTGTGCTCGAGTGTGATTGGGATGGAGATTTGGGGGACAGAAGGGGAAGGTGGCGCTCTCCTGCCCCCACTGCCCCCTCCCTCCCTGGTCTTCTCTCCCTGCCTTCTCCTTTCATCTCTTTTTCTTTCTCTCTCTCTTTCTCTGTTCCTCTTTTTCCTTCCCTGAATTTAGAATAAAAAAATGAGTTGACTAAATACCTTTGCAAAACAAAGTCACACTTGATAGGGTTTCACTGAGGAAAAGATAAGAAAGCTGCCATGTGGGGTGATGTTGGGAGACAGCGAAGTGCTCATGTGGCTCAGAGGTGGCCTGGAGCCGTGGCCTCCAGCCTGCGGGCGCTGGGTTTGCTCTAGGTTTTGCTGCCGTCTGCTTTGTGCAACATTTACACAGCTTAACTACAGAGAAGCAGTTTCTTAGTTTATTAAGCGACACACTACCCAAGTGACAACATTATCTCAGTGCAATGTGGAAACATCTATTTCCAGGTAGAAAAGGTGGCAGGTAGCTGTCTTCGTTTTCCTTTCACGTTCAGCCAGCCCATGCCCCACTGTCTCTGCCCTGGTTGTTCCTTGCTTGACTCTTAGAGTCAAAAGAATCTTGTATTCAAAATGTTGGCATGTACATAAAAACTCAAGGTTGACTCTTCCAACATGAAAATGTAAGAATGGCCATAGCACAAATACCCCTAAAGAGAGGGATGGAAAGATCAGAGGTGACGGTGGAGTTATACAGAGAAGGTAGGTATGATTGCCGAATCACTAAATTGATATTTCTTTTAGTCTCCAGTATTTTAGAAGTAAAAACCTAAAATTATGGAATTGTAACAAAATCTTCATCCAGATCACACTGGAGCACAATGTCAGAGGAGGTTGCATCGACTCTCCGTCTGGGAGCTCATCGCTTCTCGGCCATTAACTGAGCAACTCGTTCGGCTCGCCTGAGCCTTGATATGTCATTTCTCCCAAACTCTGAGATCTGTTCTACAAATAATTGTTGTGCTGTGCTTTGAAATTTAATGCCTTATTGTATATATGCTATTTTTCACAAAAGAGAAAAAAAGTTGATTGTGATGATAAAAAAATATTTATGCCTTCTAGCCTCCTGTGTTGTGGAGCAGCTGGAAGGAAAAATCTGAGAGGATCGTATGGTAGCCCATGACAAACTCTGGGATCTCGAATCAAAGCGCTTGTTGAAGAGTGTTTTGAAAACCATTGCTTTTTCTTTTCTCTGTTTTGTATATATGTTGCATTACACAATAAAAAAGGTAAAAAAAACAAAACACAAAAAAACTCAAGGCTGGGATGAAAACAAGAGGCCAGGTACACAGAGTTGGAAGTGAAGTACAGCAAAGTATCTTTATCCAGCATGGCTGTGTTCCTTGAGCCTTTGCTTGAGTGTACGCAGGCGCTAGCATGACTCTAAAAATCGCTTGGTTCTAGAACATTGCAGCTGCAGGCTGACCTGAGCAGCGCCTTGCACATCTGCTCGTGTGCGAATCCACGTGCCCACCGTCCGGGTGATGCGCGTGCTTCTGGGCTGACCCCGGGCTGAGTCAGGGGCACCTATGCTTCCACCCTCGCCACATGCCTGGTCTTTGACTTTGCCTCAGTTTGAACACCTGGGCGCAGCCACGCAGGGAACGGCTCCGTCGCTGGCAGTAGGCAGGCGTGTGGCTGGGTGAACACCGAATAAATTGTAGAAACAGAGAACATCTATTTGGCAGCTGTAATTTTCTGGGTTGGGTGGAGATCAAGCGAGAGATCCCAGTAGGCAGAATGCCTTGCCTTTTTTTTTTTTTTTTCCCTTCCAGTGTTTAATATTTTGCATGAGGAATAGTTTTATTAGTGTACTTAACAGCACAAATAAGTTAGAAAGCTAAAGGAAATTTTCGTTTTTCTTCCCACATCATTCCTGCAACATTTCACAGGCTATACATGATTGTTTACTATGAGGAAAAGAGAGTTAATTTGATACCATCATAGGTTTTTCTTTTTCTTGGGGGGGGGGCGCATGGTCTGGAAATCAAACCCAGCTCTCCCTCGTGGAAGGTGAACATTCTACCGCTGAACCACCCGTGCATCCCAATCATAGGTTATATTCTTGTATGCGTTTACAACATTTTCACTTTATATTCTTGTATGTGTTTACGACATTTTCACTTTAGCATTATCTTTTTTTAAAGGGAAAGAGAAAAATAGGCACTTAGAACATTATATTCTTTCCATCAAAAAATAATATAGTTCAAATAAATACTAGCCGCTTTATCATTACAATGGATTTTATCAGTTAATGCTTGGTATTTTAAAATTTCCTGCCAGCAATAACAGAATTATCAACAATATTTGCATATCATAGAACTTTAGTGATACTGGTATTACGCCTTGCCTTTTACTCCAAACCAGTCTCACGTGGCAGGGAGAGGGAGCCCCAAGCAGCGGCTGCGCTGGGGCCACTTCCCAGTAATAGGAAATGAGGGCGTGGTCGTGTCCAGGTCCACGCCCCACTGCAAACACCTCACTCCATTTAGGTTCTTCAGAGTAGCCCGCATGGAGCACGTCATAGGATGTAATAGGGTGATAACTCCACACATAAAGTTCATGTAAGGAAGGGCTTCAGAACCTAAGGGGTTGTTAAATACCACCGAGTTGCCCTCACACCTCCCCCAGCTACAGAGCAGGCCCTGGGGCTGAACGGCTGATGGCCTCCAGCCGCTTCGGGAGCAGACCCCGGGCCTCTGAGTTTCCATCCCAGGGCCTCGGAGCTGCTTCCCCTGCTCATTTCTAGCTGAAATGGGTAAAAAACGAGGGCAGAGCTTGCAGGTCTGTGGCCATTGCCCCAGCTGAACCATCAAACAGCACTGCTGATGCGAGCCTGGGGAGTGAAGAGTGCTGGCTAGCGGGAGGAAAGCAGCTCTGGCTCGTCCAAGCAGCACGCACCGAGCTTTCTGCAGCGAGCACGGCTTGGGGAGCACGCTGGGGTGGTCAGGGCGCTGCAGCCGCTCACGCAGGATGAGCCCGCCGTCTTACAAAGGCTGGAGGGACGGGAACGGGCACCAGGAGACAAAGGCTGACTTCCAGCCCCGGCAGTGGTTCCGTCTGCAAGCTTCTTCACCTCCAACCTCTCAGGAGTAGGTTTGGGCATTAGGATTTTTTAATCAATGAGCAGCAAGTGATTCCAAGGCTACCTGAGACTGGGCCATTGCTCTAGAAAAGTGTCCCCAGAAAGAAGTGGCATTCAGTGCTATAACTCACCATATTTTCACATTTCTAAGATGCATTAGCTATAAGGCATCTCACTGACTTAATAATGGCTTTTCAGGAGAAAAAAACTCATGCTGCTCATGTAGTATGTGAGATGTACTCTTTCTCCAGAAACATTAAAATGTGAAAAAGTACGTTTAAGAATCAAGGAAAAATAATTAGGGGATAAAGATGAATAAAACACGCTTTTCAAATGGAAGTATACCTTAGAGGCAGAGTTAATACTTGAATGACAAAGGTTCAACAACAACTGAAAAGACCTGAGCTGTGAGCTGATGCCAACAAGATAAAATGAAATGGGGATACAAGTGATAAACTCCAAAGGGTAAAATGCACAGAGTACAATGGGCATGGCTCCACAGGGTAAAATGCACAGACTACGGTGGGTGTGACTTTCCGAGCAGCAGGACCTGGCAGTCTGAGGTGACTGAAGTTCAGAAAGACTGTGTGCTGCAGTAATAACAGCTAATATTTTGGAGTGCCAAGTGTGAGCCTAGCACCTGTATCTCTGTGTGTGTGCACACATGTATATAGTACTTGTATGTGAATGCACACACATATACACACGTGGACACATACGCACCTGTACGTGTATGCATGCACACACACACTCAGTGAGTGAAGTCAAACCTGGAGAGGGAAACTGACCTGCCCAAGGTTGAGCTGTGGGCTTTGAACTGAGGCAACCTGGTTGCAGAGCCTGCCATGGAACAATGAAAAGACACTGCTTATCATGAAGGCAAAACTTCACTTTCTTTAATGTAAGCACAAGACTTAACTCTTCTATAGTGACCAGCCAACATGTGGAATACTGTACTTAGTTCTTGCCAGCTCCTCGAGTAGTGATTCTTAAGGACAATAGACCCTTCGAAGTAAAGGACGGCAGCAGAGCACGCCACCCAAAGATCCTACTTACCGTGGGCCATGGCCACGGGAATGGATTGGCTCTGGGAACATGACCTTTTCTGGGGTACACACGACTTCAAACCATCACAATGGGAAGGGTGAGAACTGGGGCATCAGGGCACATGCATCTGCCCTGGGCTTCACCGCCTCCCTGCAGCTCGCCCAAGGACCAAGGTCAGAACCTTGCCTTATAGGAACGTTGTGACTTCAGGTTCATTTGCAGGAGCCCGTGCAGATGGAGATTCTGACATCCTGTCTTGTAAGAAGAGAGGGCATTTTTGCTGTTTAGCTTGGAGAAGAAAGAGAAAAAGGTTTGGGGGAACCTCAGGGCTATTTCCAAATACCTCCACGTATTACATGGAAGAAGGAACTGCCCTTTCCTGTGGTTCTAGAAGGCAGAGTGGCCAGGACCAAGAAGTAGAAGTTACAGGGAAATTTCAGCTTTATAAAAAGAATGCAGTTTGTCCCAATTACAGTCGTCTCCAAATAGATAACTCCCAATGAGTGTGACAGGAAGCCCTTCCTTTACTCATTAATCTCCTACATCTGGAGATGCTCAAGTAGAGGCTTGAGAAGGAAACAAGAGGGGGCGAGAGGGGGATCCTGTGATGGGAGTGGGCCGGGTCCGTTCCAGGAGGGCCTCTGCCCCTGGGGAGCTTTCTGTTTATCATCAGTGCCAGCAAAATGAGGCAGGGCTCGTGGCTCTGTCACTCAGCACAGAGCTCAATAAATGGTCCTTAAACAAACACATGAAGGGAAAACATCTATTGTGTAGGTGGGTGTTTTCATTTGCAGAAGCTGACAAAATGCAACATACCAGAAACAGGCTGGCTTTTAACAGTGGGGTTTTTACCTTACAGGTTTACAGTTCTGAGGCCCCCAAAATGCCCAGCTCAAGGCGTCCCCTCCTCCCGAAGAAAGGCAGCTGGCGGCCAGGGCTCCTCAGTCACCTGGGAAGGCCCATGGTGATGTCTGCTGGACCTTCCCTCCTGGGTTTTGTTGCTTTCAGCTTCAGGCGGCTCTATCTGTGGCTGAGCTTCTGTGTGTTTCTCCCTTTCAGTTCCTCTGTATTTCACCCTTTTATAAAGGACTCCGGTAAGAGCATTAGCACCCACCCTGAACACGTGGGTCACATCTTAATTTAAGGTCCTACTCACCAAAGACCCTATTTACCATGGGCCACGGCCACGGGAATGGGTTGGCTCCAGGAACATGACCTTTTCTGGGGTACACCCAACTTCGAACCATCACAATGGGAAGGCTAAGAACTGGGGTACCAGATCGAGGACACCCTAGATTTGAATCTCCCCCAGCAAGTACTAGATAAGCGGCTTCAGTCCCTTTGCTGCACCTCTCTCTGCCTTTGTTCCTAAAAAATGAGCCCAGTTCTGCTGCTCACCTTTTTAGGATTGAATGAGGCATTCCTCGTCAAGGCCTCAGCACAGAGACAGGGACAACATGTACAGCTCGGCGAACATCAGCTGCTTTCGTTTACGTGGCTCTGCAAACGTCTTGTGCCTGCCCGCCCCTGCCAGCCTCGGCCTGTGCCCGCAGGGAGACGAGCCCTCTGCTCCGTCCTCTCGGTGTCTGTGGTCCCCATGCGTGCGGGGCTTCAGGCGGCTTTTCTCAGTACACCCGCGTGAGCAAATGGGTGTGTCGACGAGAGGAAGGAAGGCTGCCTGAGGCTTTCCTGCTTCTCTTCCCAGTTAGCTGGAATCCCGGGTTCTGGAATTCCTTGATTTTTATCCTTCTTTCCCCCACTCCCCCTGAAAATCCAAGACTGTTCAGATTCATCTCATTTTCGTGTTCATTTTATCCTCCTGCCTAGTGTGTGGGCTGCTGGAACATTCTGTGCGGTCAGTGCCCCTGCGGCGCTCGGGTCTGCACGGAGCCCTCACCAAACCGTGCGGCCGCGTCACCAGCCCGGGAACCGCACAGCCGGGCTCTGGTGTGAAGGTCACAGTTAATTTTCCACAAGAGATGGTCCTTCTTAAACAAACTTTCCTTTCTCTGTTCCCCTGGAACTTAGCCTCCTGGGGGTGGGCGGCACCCCACAAACGGACAATATTAAACATTAACCATTAAATGTTGTCCCACTTAGATACCAAGTGCTTTAACCTCTTAGAAGACAGAGCTAGTTAGGTGCTATCTGTTTTTTTTTTTTTAGGGAGAACTCCGGCTTAAAATGTCATTTCATACAACACAGGGACAGGGCAACAGAGGACAAGATGCAGTGTGGCAGCTTGCAGTCCTTCTCAGGCGATGGCTGTGCCTTAAATCTGAGCAGTATTTCACAAATCCCCACTCGATGGAGAAGAGGTTGAGCTCCAATGCGGCAGCCGGCCCGAATTGAAATGGAAAGGCTGGATTTTGTCTGGGCAGCCGGTCCTGCATGGACGAGGCTGTTCTGACATGAATGGGAACGTGGCGGGCCCACAAACCCTGAAATCGCGACATCCGGCTCTTCTACCAATTTGCTCAGCAGCTTGGATTCTGTCATTTATTTAATTTGGAAGAACAGGGGGGTTAACTTGGCAGATAAATCGGTGCTGGACCTTGTTGCCCCGGCCTCTACTGCAGAAACAGCCAATGTGTGACCCCTGGGCACGGAGCGGGTCTCGGTGTGTGGGGCTGCGACAGGGGTGCGGTTTGCTTGGGGTTGCACACGTGTCTCTGTAAACAACGCCCGGCTCCCTAACGCTGCAGGAGCGTGCCGCCACATGCTTCCATCGCGTCCCCTCATGTCTTCTGTCCTTTCAGCCACCAAGGGCATCGTTGAAGAGGAATGTACTTTTAGAAAATAAGTTTTGACGAAAAACGTGGTCTTAGTTTTTCCTAGTCTGGGCAGTTGGCGCAATAAAGAGCGTCCTGCCTGAGGTCAGTGCCACAAGGCGGGCAGGTGACAGCGGGGCTCGTTCCCGAGGTGGGGCCGTCGCTGGCCCCTTGGGTGGAACCTGGAGATGGTCAGATGCAGCGTCATGGCGGACCCTGTGGACAGGAGGTGGAAGGACGCGGCAGACTCCTGGAAGGCCCCCGGGCCGGGATGCGACAGTTCCACCAGCCCACCCCCCCCCACCCCCTGTTCTCTGTCCCCATGTGTCATGGTTAGGGACAGGTGTCAACTTGGCCAAGTTGTGGTACCTGTTCATCTGATTGGGCAAGCGCTGGCCTATCTGTTGCAATGAGGATATTTCATAGGATTAGGTCATGGTCACATCAGCTACATCCACAGCTGATTCCATTTGTAATCAGCCAAAGGGGAGTGTCTTCTGCAATTAGTGATGCTAAATGCAATCATGGGAAGCTTTTAAGGAGGACTCAGAGGAGACAGGTCCCATTCCTGCTCTGGCTGGTGAGCCTCTCCTGCGGAGTTCATCCAGGCCATCCATCGGAGTCGTCGGCTTTGCAGCCTGCCCTGTGGATTTTGGACTCTGCGTTCCTACGGTCACGTGAGACACTTTCATAAATTTTATATTTGCAAGTGTTCCCTGTTGGTTTTGTTTCTCTAGAGAACCCTAACTAATACACCATGGGACCCCACACCCGCTGTGGGCCTGACAAGAAGAGACCCACACCTCTGCCCTACCTGTGCCCCTCCTCTGACGTCTTTCCCTTCTCCCCACTGCTGTTGTGCGGTTACCTTTAACCGCGATTTTGAAAATGTGCCCAGGGGAGCAGTGGCTCCCTGCGGACGGGGCTCCTGTGCATCTCCCTGGCACTGCCTGTGCACCCAAGGGACCCGGGAGTGGACTGGGCACTGGAGTCTGGCTCGGCTCGCTGCCCAGCTGCTTTGGGAATGCAGCCGGGAACACCCGGCCCGGAGTCGCTAAGATGGAATGCATGCATTTGCACGGTGGCGGCCTCAGCCCCTGGAGACCTTGGAGGTGCCTTAGTTTCTTTCCTTGAATGATCCTTGTTTCTGTCTCTGGCTCAGCATGCCTACCCCCTCACCTCCACCCCAGCCAGCCTTTGGATGAGACCCACGTCCCGGTGAAATGCACAGCCTGGGTTCTGTGCATGCTGCAGATGCTTCATGAACATTGCTGGATGCAGGAGTAAATCAGCACGAAGAAAGGAAGTGAAGTGGAAAAGCACAGACACATGAAGGCTTCTTCCCATCCCTGCTTGTCAGAGTTGGGGGGCGGAGGAGGGGAGAGGCTGTGTTTGAGCAACAGAGAGACAATATTCTGGGAAAAGCTGAGTCTCCGAAAACCTAGGAAAATGACAAATGCGTGTTATGCAGGGACAGCGTTCTTTCCAAGAAGCTGTGTCATGCTGCCTTCCTTCAATCTACGAGGAAGTGATAATGCTGGCTGGACCTAAAAATGCAGCAATGGAGACTGTCACACAACGCTGGTCGTGCAGCAGGACAGGAGGGAGGGCAGAGATACGGGGAGGGTGACGTAACAGAGCTGGGGTCAGGCTGTTTTCAGGACAGCTGAGAGAGACAACTGCTTCCACAATAAACGAGCAGCCCACCCCGAGGCCGAAGGTAGCGGCATCCCCCGCTGGCCAGCCCTGAGCGGGTGCTGGAACACCCATCCGGCCACTCAGACCAAGGAGATTTCTGCAAAGGTCAGAGAAGCGGTGAAGAAAACCAAATGTCCGGGGCATTTTTCTTATCTGTTCCTGCAGTGCATCGTCCGGGCAGCTAGCAAGTGCCACGAGCATGTGGCCATGGAAACCAGGACAAGCGCACGGAGGAGAGGGCACTTGGAAGCCGGGAAGTCATTTTAGGACAAGTCAAAGGAAGCGCTGCGTGACCCAGGAGACGTCCGCCAATGAAGCATGCTATCTGCAGCTGGAGGGCAGGCTGATAGGAGAGCCCCAACCAAGGCTTTAAACTCAACCCCCCATGACAGATTGGGAGTGACAGATTCAGGGGGACGGCTGAGCCCAGAGCCCCTGCAGGCAGGGCTGATCTGCCCCCAGGGCAGGTCTGGCGCCCCAAACCCATCTGACCATTTGTAAGAAATGTCTGGCCAGACTGTGTTGTTCTTTAACCGTCTCCCACATCCCTGGGCCTCATTCTAGCTGGAAGCAAAAACAAAGTAGCATAATGTGATGGAAGTGACACTCTCCAGCAGGAAGAGCTGTGGGAGAAAAAGGAGGGAGTATAGGCCAGCTCTTCGGGGGCAGTTCTAAGCCAGCCTGGTATGTGTGGGGGAACTTCAGCTGCCCCCAAGTGCAGATAAAAGGGGAAGAGTTGGAAAATGCCACGATGGGCCCCGTGATGCTCGGCTGGCCCTCGTCCCTGCCTGTGACCAGATGACAGAGCGCATGTCACCGGGGCGGGGGAAGAGACGGACTACTGCACTGACGGTGCTGGGGGCCGCTGGGACATTTGGCACTGTGGAGTGTGGATATCATTTTTGATTTGTCCAGTGGTGACAATGTATTCATCGTCCGGATTTGCCTTATTCTAATCTAGAAAGTGCCCGTATAAACTTACTGGCAGTGTGGATGCTGGGGCCCTCTGTGGTTGATTTCCTTATGTCTCCAAAGTCCAGCGACCCTTCACACTTATCTGGAGTCCAGCTTCCAAAGACAGTGTGAGAGGCAGGTGGAGTCCAGAGGGAGTTGAGACGGGAAACCGGGCGTCCCCTGCCCCTGGGCTCCTCTCTCAGCTGGAAGGAAGAAGGGCCTAGGGCTGGAGGTGGGCAGAGCCAAAATCTGTGACTAGGTGTGCTGGTTTGAGGGTGCTGTGTACCCCAGAAAACCCATCTTCTTTAATCCTCATTCTTCATTCAGTATTGTTGGGTGGGATCTTTAGATTAGGTCGTTTCCTTGGAAATGCATCTCTGTCCATTCAAGGAGGATCTTAATCTGCTCATTGGAGTTTTTAAGAGGAAACTGTTTTGGAAAAACTTCAGAGCTGACCCAAACAGGTATGCATGGAAGCGCAGAAAGAAAATTCCCTGGGGGAAACTGTTTGAAATGAGACAGCAAGCAGACGCCACTGTGCTCCAGCTGACAGAGACACCCTGACCATCATTGGCCTTTCTTGAGTCAAGGTAACTCCCTGAGTGCTCTAGTTTGGATATTTTTATGGCCTTAGAACTGTAAACTGCTAGCTTAATAAATCCCCTTTATAAAGGCTGCTCCATTTCTGGTATATTGCTTTCTGGCAGCTCTAGCAGACCAGAACAGGAAGACTATGCAGAGAAGGGAATAACTACCTGTATTTCTCAGATTAATTGATTTTCTAACAATAATATGTTGTGTTTACATACTGATTTGTAATGCTTAAAGCTGCTTTGTGCTCATGATCTGATTTGGGGTTCATGATCACCCTGCCAGGTTGGAAAGGCAGGTGTCCTGACTCTCGAAGTGCAGGTGGGAAGAAGCAGCATTGAGACGGGAACAGGAGCTCGGGCAAGATCAACCTAAGACGTGAGCTGCTGACCACTGGGCGGGGGCGGGAGGGTGGCCACACGTGCCCCCGGCTGTGGGGACAAGCGAGCCCTTCCCTGCCGAAGTCTGCGGCGCTGCTGGGGTGATTATAAGGGGCTTCCAGGCAGATGGGGTCACGGCTGCCCTGCTGTTGGCTTCCTCACCCCACACCCCCATCACATCTCACAAGGACACTAAAATGGAGATTTGGTTAACATCTGGAAGAACATTCATCAAACACAAGATGAGCAATATGATTTACTTTGTCCTCATTGTTCTCTAAACAGCTTCTGAGCCGCCGGGGTAGGGGTGGGGGTGTGTGGCCAGGGGGTGTGGTGGCTGGTGGCCAGCTGTGGCTGCTGGGAGTCATGCAGAGATGATGCCTGTGAGGGAAATCCATAGATCCACCCTGTGGGCTGGGGTCAGATGCAGGATGGGGGAAGGAGGGGCACCCATACAGCTACCCTGGGGGACGCATCCGTAGCTCCTTCCTGCATCTGATGCTCTGCGAGGTGCTCTAGGTACTTCTGCATTTAATGCTCCGACAACCTTGGGAGACCTGCGTTGCTGTAATGACACATCCCCTTGTCTGCCGAGGGCACGGTGTGTCGAGTGCATGGCCCGGATCACCCAGCCTTTGGGTGTCATCCAGAATTCAAACCCCGTGACCTGGCGTGGGTGGGGGAACAGGGCAGGGGCGGGTGAGACAAGGGGGAGGAGCTCAGGGGGAGACTTCCTGCAGGAGCTGATATCGGACCTATATTTGGAAGGAAACTGGGTTGTGAAACTTTAAGAGGAAAAGCAAAGTCAAGGGCCTGGCCTCCTCTGATCTGCGCGTGAGGTTTTAGCCGCGCCTTCGGATAAGCTTCCGGTAAGGGTTTGAGCCGACCCTCCAACGTTGTCGGGCTCCCCCTCGTGTACTCGGGTGGGAGACTTTCCCTCCTCCGAGAACGAGTTTCTGGGGCATCCCGCGTGGGAGCCGGCTTGGGGGTCACGGAGCACCGTGGGTCACCGCCTTGCGGCTTGCACCTCTCGGCCCCACCGCCAGTGCAGGCAGAGCGTGCCCTCCCGCCACGAGGCAGCTCGCCCAGCAGCACTGTGAGGGCCGGGAACAGAGCCACTGTCCCTGCACCGCGCCAGCCTCGTACTCTGCATAAATTAGGTGGCGATGGTGACAACCTCAATAAGGAGACTGATGGGAAACCCTCCGGAACAAAACTAGTTCTGTCATTTCAGACAGTGAAAATGCTGATGAAGACTGTCTTATCTGGCTTTTGTACAAATTGTCCCCTCGGCCAATGTGAACTTGTCTGGTTGCTCTGTCCTCCAAACACACTCATACATACGTGTACACGCTCATGCATGTGCACAAAGATGTGCATGCTTGTGTGTGCACATGTGTGCGCACACACACATGTGCCATGTGCATACTCACATGTCATACATGCATGCACACAATGCACCCCCTCACACACATGTGCACGCACACACGTGCACACCCCCTCATACACACACACGTGCACGCACACGAGGTGCCAAGTGCGGCCCTGCAGCCCAGCCCCCAGCACTGACTCATGCCCTGAACCCTGCTGTGGCCCAGGCTGCTGGGATGGCTGCCTCCCTCCCTCCAGGACTCCCCTCAGGCGCTAGAATCATCTTTGGCTCCACACCCTGCAGTCTGTGGGCAAGTCGCACCCAGACCCACGTCAGTGGCAGTGCCCCTGTTTCTGTGCAGACATGTCTGTTACCGCACACGCATATGCAGTCGAGAGGACACGTCATCCCCATTTGAAAAGCGTAGTTGTGATTTCCAGGGATGCCACCTCTGTGGTTTGGTGGTGGATGCAGTTCTAGAATTCCTGTCTGTGAAATTCTCGCCCCCCAGGATTTGAAACTGGGCTAATGGAGGGCACAGAAGTGTCTGCTTAGACTCATTCAGGAAAAGAACGGGCCTCGGGCATCCGGCTGAAACCATGGTAAATTATCCCAAGGGGGGCCCAGGGAGGAGACTCGGCCTGTCGGTGACGACTGCAGACACTGGTGTGGGGTCCAGAAGGAGCCTGTGGAGGTTCGGACCCCAGAAAACATCCTCTTAGCTCAGTCCACTCCTGCCTGTGCCCTCCTGTCCACGGGCCTTATGATGAGCCTCTCACTTGAGGTGGGTCCAGCTGAGTCTGGAGGAGGGCCTTGTGGGGGAGGCCACAGGGAGGGGGAGATGGAGGGGACAGCCAGGAGCTGACGGTTAGCAGAACCTGAAGAGAAGGGAGAGGCCGGGGGGGGGGGGGGGGTGACACATGCCTGGCCTTGTGGCAGGAAAGCCCAGGGTCAGGGGCCCCTGGCAGGCAGTCCCCAGCACCTCTGTCTTCTGGGAGAAGCCATTGCTCTGATGATGCCTCGATTTTGGACTTCTCCTAGTTTCAAAACCACCAGCCAATAAATTCCTATTTTTTAACTCATGCCATTGCATCGTATTTGATTTGGCAGCCAGGAAACAAAAAAATTAAACCAGAGATACAGCCCAGTCGTTACTCAATAAATTCACGTTAGATTTTCTCATGCTGCTCTGGGACGGAGCAGTCTTTGGGTGCCTTTTCGTCCTCGCAGTTAGCACACGCCCCAAACACCCAGCTGGTTGCCCCGGAGCGTGCTGCGGACAGCACTGCTCTCCACCTCCGTGCACCCATCAACTTCAGACTGAGGTTTCCGACTGAGGGCACTCCGAGGGGAGATGCCGAGAAGAGAGCAACGCCAAGTGTCTCCAAGGGCAACGGCTGCTTGGTGGCATTTCGGTGTTGGGGGGTCACAGACCTGCGACCATGGTGACGCCGTGGGAGTTTTATGTCGGAACAAAAACTCTCTCCCTTCCTGCGCCAGAGCAATGGACTGTGTTAACGAGCACACGCAAGCTGGTTGTAGTAATTTATCTTTTTATAGAGCTCAACTTCGTAAAGTGCTTTTTGGCCCCATAACACTGACAAGAGTTCACGTGCCGGGATTTTGGTGCACTTGTACCCTGAAAACCAAGCCAGGAGTGATACAAATCTCCAGGGAGAAGCCCCCCAGCAGAGCCTGCTGCCAGGGAAGCCCACTGAGGTGGCCAGAGTGGACAGGCCACCTGGGCAAGGCTGAGCCTCAGCTTTCTTCAAAGTAGTAAACGTGGGCTCTAACCAGCAGAAGGGACCAGGGAGCTGCGGCCATCACCCAGTGGAGTCTGTGAAACAGACCAGGACCTCAATCCTTCCCACACAACCGTCATGAAACACTTACTTGTTCTCTTGATCGTCATTTCCTTTGGTTTGTTTGTTTATGCCACATATCCAGAAAGCAGAACAGGCATCCTGTATATAAATATGTCAAGGAAGTATAAGATTAAAAAAAAAAGAAGAGAAATATGCAGGACCAATCTGGAGTTCATAATGAAAAAAACAAAATGCTCACCCTCTCGATGTACATGCATGCAAGAGGTGGCCATTTGTTTGGTTCTAACTTTGTAACATCCAGCACTATCAACGGGGTGGTCAGGTACACAGTTAAGGGTATCTGTGCAATAAAAATAAATCTATCAAACCAGAGACTTTTAGTGTTTCTTGGCTGGAAGAGCACATAGAACTTTCCTGGAAGTTCTCTTATCTGAAAGAACAGAGTTGCTGACATTTTCCTTTCAAGGTATTGAGAGAGGTCACCTTTGATGAAATGTGGAGTGCAGTGCTTAGAGAAAGGAAGGCGCTCAGTGAGAATTAGCTCCCTTTCTTTGTTCATTTGACTTCTAGAGAGGCTTATCCATGGGGAAGCTTAAGCCCACGCACATCAGCCACTGTTCCCCTTGCCAGTTGTATTGGTTTGCTAAAGCTTTCAGAATGCAATATACCAGAAGTAAAATGGCTTTTAAAAAGCAAATTTATTGAGTTGCAAGATTACAGTCCTCAGGCCATGAAAATGTCCAAATTAAGGCACCAACAAGAGGTTACCTTCACTCAAGAACGGCTGATGCTGTCTGGAATACCTCTGTCAACTGGGAAGGCACATGGTGGTCTGCTAGCTTTCTCTCCCAGCTTCTTCAACAGCTTCCTCAAGGGTGTTTTCTTTCATCTCCAAAGTTCTCTGGCTGTGTGGGCTCTGTCAGCACTGAAGCTTTTTCCAAAATGGTTCTCTCTTAAAAGGCTCCAGTAAGCAACACCACCTTAAATGAGTGGAGACACATCTCCATGGAAACAACTTAATCAAAAGGTGCCACCCACAATTGACTGGGTCACATCTCCATGGAAACAACTTAATAAAAAAGATCTCACCCAGCAATATTGAATCAGGATTGAAAAACATGGCTTTTCTGGGGTGCACAATAAATTCAAACCTGCACACCAGCCTGCAGATTTGAGTAGAATCCAGAATTGGTCCAGATGCCCCTAGTTCTCTGGCCAGGACTTGGCTGTGATCATGTCTCCAAAGCCTGCATGGACCCGTGCTTCTGCCAGCAATTACGTCATTGATGTGGTGAAACTTCCCTTCTAACTGAAGTGTTTTCGTCTAAAGGAGATAACCAAGGCCCATGGATTATGGTCTTAAATTGAATTGGTCAATAAAAAAAGAATGACGGATTTGTGGGAGACCAAAATCACACATGCTTTCGAGCAGTGTGCATCTGAATGAGCATTCTTTATTGTCCAGCCAGGGTTTTAGAATCAGTGCAGTGACCCTCTGCTAAAGGGAGAGGGAAGATGGTACAGAGAAACCAATGGCAAGATTCCTGCCATCGAGAAATGTACTGGCCTGTTGATTAGTTTGTCTTCACTGCTTGTGAGAATATCAAAACTTCTCCAAATGGTGAAGTTTAATCTTCCTCTTTTCTCCCCAGTCTCCCAAAAGGACTTTGCAAACACTTCCTTATTCACTGCCTAAATTACTCTAGGATATATTGGGGCATTACACTAATATGGACAAACCAACAAAATCTTATGCCCTATTCAAGATTCCATGTACTTACGGTGTTTAACTAAATTGACCATACAAGTTAAATTAGGAAATGCGCTACCCAAAATACAAATTTTGCACCAAATAAATCTCTCTCCCTTTGGTCTTACACAGAAGTTGAAGCTCTAAAATACAGAGGATACCATCCTTTACCTTGTATTCTAATCTACCTTAGTCTTATCCAGATCAGCTCCCTTCACATCTCTAGTAGAAGTCTGATCCCTTTTTCAACTTTTAAAATAGTTTTTAAATAGTACTGCTGACTTTCAGAGCTTCAGAGCTCTAACTCTTGAGTCGCAGGTATCACATAATTACCTGAAGTTTCTGGGAATGATCAGGTTATATACAAACAGTTCAGTATTTCAGAATTTAGAAATGAATATATGTGACTGCTGTAAGAGCTTACAATCTAGGACCCTTTACGATAGGCCCCAACCTGATAACTCATGCTCTTGACTTCAGTTCACCGAGTTTATATATTATAGTTAACCCATATGAGTGAGGCAAGATAATATTTGCTTTTTTGTTTCTGATGTTTCAACATAGTCCTTAAGTTTCATTCCCCTGCTTGCATGCCTCACAAATTCATTGCTTCTTGTAGCTGCTCAGTAGTCCATAGTACACAGTTCTCTCTTCCATCCCTCAGTCGTTACACATGCATATTTTAAATTATAAGTGACAGAAAGAGAAGAAACGCCCCAGTTTGAAAACGTAAGTTTAGCTAAAGCAATTCTGAGGCAATTTAGGAATACACAAGCCCTCTGTGACCTGGGTGGCTTCAAATACAAAGGTTCATGAATGGGGGCATTTCTTGTGTGGCAGCAAATTCTAGTACCATTCATTCCATTTTTAATTCCAGTACCTTGGCTCAACGGCATTTGTATCTAACTCCTACCCAATATTATGCAGATGGCATCACCATTAAAATTATTTAAGGGCTATTATTGTGAGTGAGTTCAACATCTAAAATTCCAACCAGACTCTCCACTCCTTGAGGCTGCAGATGGTGCCATATTGATCTCTGCCTGTTTAGGATTTAGCCAGTCCCTGGCATATGGTAGGCACTTTTTAAGTATTGTGACTCACAAGTGCCCAGCTGCATTTTTCTAACTGCTTCTGGCATGATTTGCTTTCGAAACCACAGATTTTCTTTCATTCCTCTCTCTTATTGGATTATTATAAATTCCCATTAGATCATCCAACTATCAGATTAACTATTTGAAAACATTGCATTCATGGTTAAGAATTTTTAGCTGTTGCTGGTGGTATTATGATGTCTACTTTCTCTGCTTTATTCTAACTCTGTAACTCATCTGGGTATATTTTTCTATAATGCACTTTGAAGTCTCTTTCCCCTCTGAGTGAAATGATTCAAGGTCTTCATCAACTTCAGACTGAGGTAGGATAATTTGTTGCCTTTCATGTATTTGAAGGTGGTTTATACCTTACAAAACTTTCTCTTTCATACATTTGTCAAAGTGTTTCACTTTCGTCCTCCCCCAATATCATCAGTCATACCTTGGTCTATGTAATCTGCTAGTGAGCACATTAAAAGAGTCAAAACACTCTGAAGGAAAATTAAAACTTGTGAGAGCAAATTGCACGCAGAAAAATCCCTTCCTTTTTCATATCTCAGTTAAGAATTCAAAATACCAATTGAAAAGCATCCAAGTAAGGCTTTAAATTTATTCTGAACTCGATAGGGAATTGGCAAGTGTAATATGTAGGCAGATAGAGAAATAAGCAGAGCATGGTATTTTCACAACCTAGTTTTTGAATTTAAACTATTTCTCAAATTGATATTTGACACCATTGACTCATTTCTTTCATTAGCTCTGACCAAGACATCATACGAATTGACAAAGGAGCCCAGCAGCAACTGCTCCTCAATTTGTATGGTGTCCTACCCAACTTTCCAACAAGGACTCAGAGAGTTATGGGAGAGGAAGGGAGAAGGAAAGAAGACATGGGGCCATTTAATGTTCTCCTCGGTGTAAATTCTGCCTTTCTGTCTACAGAGAATAGAGATAATTTGGTACTTTGAGAGATTAATTGTGTCGTTTACCCTTCTCCTGGAAAACCCCCAAAATATATGGTTGGAACTCCTATACCAAGCATGGGAGATGCTGCTGCAAAGAAAATCTCACTGACAGAGTGAGTGCCTCCATGGCTAAAATCCTCTTAAAACAACATTGTATCATGAAAGAAAAGAAATAATAACAGCACAATCAATGGGCAGCCATATGGGAGTATGTAGAAGTAGGGTGGGTGCTGTAATTATCAGTAGTCAGTCTGTTCTTTAGGTGATGGTGGTGATAGTCATGGTGATGGTGGTGGTGGTGATGTTGTTGTTGTTGGTGGTGATGGTGATGCTGGCAGAGATGGTGGTGTTGTTGGTGGTGTTTGTGTTGGTGGTGGTATTGGTGATGGTGGTGGTGAGGCTAGTAGTGTGGTAGTGGTGATGGTGATTTGTTGGTGATGCTAGTGATGGTGATGGTGGTAGAGGTGGTGATGGTGTTGGTGATGGTGGTGTTGGTGTTGGCGTTGTTTGTGTTGTTGTTGGTGATGGTGAGGCTAGTAGTGTGGTGATGATGATGGTGGTGGTGGTGGTGGTGATGGTATGATGGTGGTGGTGGTGGAGGTATTGATGGTGGTGGTGATGATGATGGAGGTGGTGGTGGTGGTGGGGGTCATGGTGATGTATGTGTGGAGTGTGTATTTTAGGGTGTTTGTGGCATGATGGTCCAGAAATATATTCCTCAGGCCCTTTCCAGGCACCGCTGTTGGGTTCTAAAACATCTCTGGCTGTGCCGTCTGACATTTGTAGGTATGACCTGGGGGCAGTTGCCTAGTTGCTCTTGCCTTGAGATAGCCATAGTCTCTGCACCAGACACAGCCCTGCTAATGAGTCCCAATACTACTTCATCTTCTCTTTGTCCCCAGTCATAGGGATGTGGATTTCTCTGACGTTTGCTCTTGAGTTGTGGAGACCTTTCCCAGAGAACTCTTCTGGTCCATTGCGAACAATAAATAACCTCCCCCACATACTCACATGTACTCATCCACTTAAACTCGACTGGCACACAATTCTTTGTCATGGGTGCATTTTTTTCTTTCCCTGAGAGAAAGATTATGGTGGATTTCAAGAGCTTGACAAGGCTGACTAAGGGTGTGACTCATATTCCTGACATTTTCAGGGTAGTTCCAAGTGTACATATGGCCACTGCTTATCTAGTCTCTGCTCTGTCCCAAAGTTTTCTAAGGGGGAAGCTGTTTTGTTCTAAGGAGAGAGTATAATGCTGAACTTAAATTAGCACATGGGATCATTCAGAATAAAAGTGTAATGATAACAGTGACAGGCAGCATTTGGTTTATTTGCTGTAACACTTGCCTGCAAATGGCCAAGGACATGCCTAACATGGTATGAGGATTAAAGATCCTTGTGGAAGTGCCCCCTCTGCACCTGGGATGTTTCTCTTGTACTGGGCTTTAAATATTCATGCTTAGCATCATGGCTGGTCCTTGCACCATCTACCCAAGGCCACCTCCTCAGAGGATGGGTTCTTTGCAGTCACCTGGTCTAATTGTCACCATCAAGATCACAAGCCAAGGAGGGCATGTGGGCATCCAAGTTCACATGACACTGTGCTGGGCAACATCCAAGGAGAGCTACACATCGTTGGTCCTTTGCTCTGAAGTGCTGAGTTGACATCTGGGAATCAAAATAGGAGGTGCAATAATAAAGCAGTAGTTACCATGCTTTAGAGAACATGAGAGCTAAGGGGCTTATGTAGATGTGGACTCCTGGATCCTGCATCTCAGAATTCTGATTTGGAGGAAGGTGCAAGAGTTTGGGAGATTCTGATACAGGTGCTCCTTGGACCCCTGTTTGATAAGCACTGCTATAAAAAATAATGGGGCCATATGTTAAGTAAGTAAGTTACACTAGCACTTACACATCTAAACCAGTTTACTGTCTTGGGAGATTATATACTCCCCAAATCAATCCAATGACTTTTACTTTGCTCAAAAATGTTTGGAATTTTTTTTTTGGGAATTTCCTTCAGAATTTGCTTTATTTTAGCTGTGTGTCCTGGATAATATGTCTTAGAAATAAATCAGTGCCTCTCTTCTTATTTCATGCCACCATCCTCCATGGTGTCAAACTTCTGACTATGAAATTGGTTTTTCCTTCTGTAAACTGACAAAAGTTGTTTGAATCTTTTCTCAAAATGCAGTGAGAGGTAACACTGAGCAATATAAGTTTTAGTGCAAAACCAGAAAGAAGATGGTTAATCACATTGTTCACAAACCAGCCCTGAAGGCAATCAAAAGGGGCATCCCACGAATGTTTCAAGCACTGGAAACCTAATTGGATTGATGGGCAGCTTCCTGAGAGAACTTCTTTAAAAGACAGCACTCGCTTCATTGTTGAAAATCTAAAATGCTGACTAAGGACACATAATTAGTTATTGTTTTGAGTTACTTCATATAAATATTTAGATTAACAGATAAATGATGCTTTTCCAGGAAATCTGAGTTAAAATATTGTCAGTAGGCAGCCAGTGATGCCCTTTCCCAGACACATTTTGAAAATAAGGAAATAGGTAATATTTCCGGCTCTGAAAGAGTTCAGAGCAAGAGAATGGTTTCTTCACCCCAAGATGCTGAAACTTGGATAGGCTCTGAAATTGGGAAATTTATTTTTAAATCAGGAAAAGTGGGGGGGAGGGGGAAGTAAGACTTAGGAGACGGGGCAACGATGTGTTGGTGGCTGTTTCACAACTGGCTGTTCCCCAAAATGGACATAGACAGAAAGACAGACAGATAGGTAGGTAGACAGACAATCGATCGATAGGTAGATGATGGATAGATGGAGATACCCATGCTCATCATAAATCTCTCTGATATAAAGGATTGAAACACAAAATTTAATATAATATTAAATATACAATACCCTTTGTTGTAAATTCCAGATAACCCATTGATTCTCATGATGCTGCCATGGATTTTTGTCAAAATCTTGTATTCATAGGTAGTCTATAGTTACCTTTAAAGCATATTGGCAGAAGGAGCTACATTCCAATCTGCTGACTTTTCTCAATAAATGAATCATCATTGAACTTGGTATGCAATTTACTCTATTTTCACCCTCACCTCATACAAATGATATTAAATAAAACCTCTCTCCGCTTCATGGAGAAGCGCCTAGTGGCAGGGACTGGAACAGTGCTCAGTTCCACATCGGTTAGCCGTGGCTGTTTATAACAACGAATTCTAAAAATTCCGAAAATTCAACGGTTGGCTCCTGCAAGACTTAGGGGTTTGCTCTCGCACTCCCCTGGGAGGCGTGTGGCTGTGTTGTGTCCAGGAAGGAGTATGTGTAGATGTGTGTGTCTGCTGGGTGTGTTTGTGTGTGTCTCTGGGTTGTGGTCCCAACTGAGCAATGTAATTTTGTGGTGAATTAGGATGGCTTCATCAGAAGCAAGTTTCAGAAGGTTCTGAACTCGTGTAAACTTTCCGCCCTCTGAGATAGACCAGCTCAGAACCCCCCGAGCAGACAAAGACTACCTGGGTCGTGGACTTGCCTGGAGGTTCCTGGCAGCTGGAAAACTGTTAGGATGGATTTGAGACATCAAAAGAGAGATTTATCCCATATTTCCCTTTCTAATTTAACCCTTGATAATTAATTAAAGGAAGGCCATTCTTGCAACTTATGGAGAGGATGTATCTGTTTTGGGGGTCCCTTGACTCAAGGTGTATTGTTGAGCTCATTTAATCACAAGTCGTACTAGAACCAACTCCTCTCCTATTTGCCTTAATCTTTGTGCACTAAAAGAAGAAACTTCCACAGCACTCAGAGAAAAAAATAGTTTTAATTTTTCTGTTTCCATTCAACCCAAATTCACCTCACTAGCATGCTGTTCACAACCTTTGAATATTCAGTAAGCACACATCACTTATTCTAAGCTTCTGCCTTCTCTTTCTTTGTGAACACATGGTCTTGGTTCATGATTACCCACCCGGCCAGCTTTCACTAACTGGAGAGGTCTCGGGTGATTACAGGTGGCTTTTCACTCTTTGTTGGAATGCACTGGTTTTGAAATCTATCCATTCAGAATATGCAGATATCTGCCACCTTGCTTTTTGCTGACTATCTGGATAAGGTTCATAGTGAGCACACACGCACACAGGGGTTTGTATGTGTGTGTGCATACGTGTGTATATATGTATGAATATACCAGCCTGATTGTCAAGTTGCTCTGTAATCCTGAGAATCTCAGCACTCAGGCAGCCGAGAGACGATGTGTCCACATGCATTACTGGACCATTTCCTGAGCAGGGACTCCGAGGCACAGGGCCAAAGACAGGTGATCTCACCAGGAAATTAAGAGTCCTGAAATCATGTGTCAGTTGGGGTTGGATTTGGCTACAAGTGGCCAGTACACCCACAAAAGTATCAGCGTCCTAAACAAAGCCATACGTAAGCTGCCCAGGGCAACTCTGTTGGCAGTGCCATCTTTAGCATGTAGGCTCTTTCCATCTCATTGTTCTGACGACATCAACGTGTGGCTTCTGTCCTTGGGTCTAAAGTGACTGCTCAAGCTGCAGCCATCAGGCCTGCGTGCCTGCCAGGAAGGAGAGAGAGGAGAGGAGGCAGGCGGTCCCTGTAGCTTCTGCTCTACTTTGCAGTCCAAGTGGCCAAACCCAGCTGCAAGGGAGGCTGGGAAAGTGGTCTTTTTTCACCCAGGATGCCATGTGCTCAGCTAAAATATTGGAATCTTATTACTAAGAAAGAAGGGGGAATAGGGATTCTAACATTTGACCTGACTGGGGCCTGTAATTCCATGAGCCCATTGTCTTTTTTTCTGGTCCCTCACACTCATGTCCCCAGCTACCTGCTTACCCAGCTTAAATTCCATCGTCAGTCATAATTACTTCCTTGTGCACAGCCCAAACTTCCTCGCCTTTCCATTGCCTGAGTGGTTTAATTAATTTCTTTCTTTCTCTTTTTACCATTTTCTACTTTCCATGCTCTAACCCCATGTAGAACTGCAAAATACCATTCCATATATATTTTTATTCATGAAGAGTGCTTTTTTCCCCCAGTTTAAATGTGTGGCTTCTAAGGGGAACCTACTAGGTCTGACTGGGGTACAGTAATAGAGATCCTGATGTGACTAAATTAACGACAATTATAGATAATTGAATTGTTTGGAAGCATTATTTTCTCTCTCCATTTTTTTATGTGCCAAAGCTGCCTACTTTCTGCATCAACATCTAAAGAATGTTAAGTTTGAACTCAGTTCAAGAATAATGGAGTGTCAAATAATGATTTTCATTACCTTTTGGAAAGAATGTGAGCTGGTGGCTGTGCAGGATGCAGAGGTATTTGATATGTAAAAAGCAACTATTATCAACATAAAAGCCTCAATAATAATTAGACATGGAAAAATGCACATAAACATTTTCACATTATATGGAATATTTGAAATCTTTCTTTATAAGCAGCTGTTTTGAATAATCAGAAAGAACAGATTACTGTACAATGATATTGACAAGGAAAAATAAAACAAATTTAGAGTTACAGTGTAAGCATCACTGGCTATGATTAGACCCTGGTATTTTATTTTCAAATTACTTCTTAATTTTACAGTATACATGTCACCTCAAATTCCATGTGCTCGTACTCACCGTTAAGAATACCAAGGCTTTGCGATATGTCCTTTTTAATCTTGAGCAAAACACAGTTTTTAGCTATTCATTGGTGTACATGTTAGATTCACATTTATCTTTATTAAATACAATTATAAGCATTTCTAGCTTGGGTTTCAATGGAATTTTAGAAAGATGGCTCTGTGTGCCAAAGACAGAAGCGTCCTCAATGGCGGTGCGAACCGGACGAGGTGGTGTGAAGCTGGGGGGGCTGAGAAAGCAGGACATTGGGACGGGAAGGTGTCGGCACTGCTCAGGGGCCACGGTGGGGTTGGGGGACTGGATTAGGGTCTGTACATGAAATGGATTTGCTCCCCACCTTTCATTTGACATGGTGTTCTTTTCTCTATTTAAAGAGTTACATGGAAGGAGCACCTCTGGGTCCGGCCTTTACCTTCTTCTAGCTCAGTTAAAGATACAGACTCCACATTCATGCCAGAAACACCACCTCGAGTTAACTGACAATCTGTCTGTCCATCCATCCACCCAGAAGATCTACTTAGCAGCCATTGTGTGTGTCTGTGGCAGGCACCAGGGTTATTGAAGGGATAGACGTTAATCAAATAATCACATTAATTAATATTTAATTAGCAATGGTGAAAAGCGCTTTGAAGGAGAGGACCGTTACTCTGTGGAAGCATGTATCAGGGGTCTGACTTAAACTGCTTCTCTGGAAGAAAAGGTGAACGACTGGGGGTTGGTGGGTGGGTAAGAGTCAGCCAGGTCAAAGGTGAATGAGGCGAGGGTTCCAGATGAGGGGATGTAATGTGGGACTTGCAGTGGGTCTGGTCTGGTCAGAGAGCAGAGGGGCTGAGAGGTGGTGAAGTTTCTGGGTTTTATCCTAAGAACAATGAAGCTATTGAAGCATTTTTGCCAAAAGGGTAATTGTATGATCGGCTACCTACTAACTATAATGAGATTTTTTCTTTTTTTGGCATGAGCAGGCTCCGGGAATTGAACCCAGGTCTCCAGCATGGCAGGCAAGAACTCTGCCATTGAGCCACAGTTGCCTGCCCTGTTTTGTTTTATTTTACAGAAAACCCGAATCAAACTGGTTTGAGAAAACGTGGATATGAACATTGGTTCATGACACTAAACAAACCTCAGGTGAGACTGACCTAGGCGTCATATAATGGAACCTTGTTTGTCTCCTTCAATTTCAACTCTCTTCCTTCATATTGTTTCTGTTATCATGCAGGCTTTTTCCCTCTTTGTCCCAAGATGGCTAAATGCTTTGCTATTCTTGGCAAGTGGGATAGAAAAGTTATGTTTCTTTAAGAGTTAAAAAAAAAATTCCTCAATTTGAACTATCTTGATTGGTTTGCCTTTGAATGTGTGCCCACCTGAAATAATCTGCATGGACTATGCTAATTGGAGTATTGGGTCAATCCCATCCGAAGAGCATGGCTGGGAAATATGGGTTACCTTTTGGAGAGAGTGTGGGCTGGTGGCTGTGCAGGAGGCAGCATATGCTCGCTACAGTTACTCTGGCTGCAACACAAAATGACTTAGACGGGAGCCCACTGGCTGTGGAAAAAGCGGTGATGAAGCTGGCATGGGGACTGTAGACCTGGCTGCTTAGACTAGAGTGGTGGCAGCGAGTATGGAGAGATGCGGATGACTTCTAGAGGTACTTACGAGGTAGCAATCAAGCATTAAGATGGATTGGAGAAAGGGCCATGGGAGCTGTCCTGGGAAACGCCAGTTTGACTTGCAGAGCTGGATTGCTGGTGGCACCATGTACCAACGTGGGGAAGCCTGGCCAAGGATCCGTTTGGGGGAGGGGAAGGCTGTGACATTTACCTGGAGGATGTTGAATTTGAGTTATGATATCCAAGTGGAAACTCTGAACAGCAGTTGGATAACATATCTGAGCTCATTGAAGTGGTATGGGCTGGAAATAGGAATTTGTAAGTTATTTTCATTTAAATGACAACTAGAGTCATGGCCATAGATGAGATTTTTCAGAGACAAAGTATAGGACAAGAAGAGAAGAAGGCTTAGTAAGATCAAGCATGTAAGAATTCTAACATTAATAGCCAAGTAGAGGGAAATGAATCAGTGAGGAAGAAAAGAAAAGGTGACCAAAGAAGCAAAAGGGAAGTCAGGAGAGTATGATGTCTCTGAAGTAAGAGGGAGTGGGTGAGGAGAAATGGCAGATTTTTTTTTTTTAATGCTGCCGGGGTCACATTTCATTCTTTTTCCATGTGAGTATCCTGTTATTGCAGCACCATTTGTTGATTTGTTCGTTTGTTTTTGTTGGTTTCTTTGTTTGTTTGGGAAGTGCATGGGCTGGGAATTGAACCCAGGGCTCCCTCACGGCAGGCGAGAATTCTACCACTGCACTACCCTCGCACTCCCGGATGTTTTTATATACGTCATAAATACACTTTTCCTCAGAGTTATTGTCTAGCCAATATCATCATGACCTCTCCATTTCTGTTTAATCACAGTGCACTGTACGCTGCCTTATTCAGTTCTCAGTTCCGTTGCAAATTCTGTCACCTTCTGCACACAGATCTATTCTCTGTCCAATGGATGACTTTACATCTATGTGTTTCCTGAATCTGCCCTCCTTTCTTTCCCGCTATCACTGCCATAGCTCCAGCTTCACGTCCTGTCTCCTGGTCTATTGCATTCAATATCCTCTCATTCTGGAAAATATTTACTGAGAATTTCCTTCTGTCCTAAACCTATGTTTTTGTCCAGGCTGTTTCTTGATCTACCTTTTCTATGCTGCACTTCTTTTCCCCCTTTTGTGGGTCTGATTCTCCTGGTTGCCATATTATTTGTTATCAGTCCTGCCTATCATTTGGGCTGCTCTGATAGAATGTAGGAGGCACTCCTTTCATTTCCATTCAACTCAAGACTATTCTTCCACTGACCTACAGTTTCAGTACCAGGTATTTCCTGTATCCACTTTTCTACAGTGTGAAGTCATGAAGACTATATGGCATAAGGCAGGGGTGGGGAGAAAAAGTTTGTATCCCATTATCTTGATGGTGGTCATGGGGGGAAATGCATCGATCATTATCAGATCCTTCTCTCAATCTTCCCGTCCCAATTCAATTCCTTACTCCCATTTCCTCAATCCCATTGAGTGAACTGTCTGAGGTACTGTCTTTAACTCTGCCCATTCCTCCTGGTTAAATTCTTTATTTGCTTATTTACTTGGGAGTATAAGAATATTTAAGGTTGTATGCTGGACATCATACCTCTGTGTGAATGTGCACATGTCCACTTTTCAGGGTAGAGTTTGCATGGAACTCATCTGACTCAGAGAGGCGTCAGACCCTATCCTATATTTTAGCACTGACTTTGAAATGTAATAATTCAAGTCCCTTAGAATAATGTGCAAAGCATGTATGACTTGAACTTGACTTCTTCACTTCATTTGCCACTGCTTTCCATCTTGTACCATACACATAAGAATATGGAGCCACTTGCACCCCCCCATACACATATACTGAATTCTTTCATGTCTCCATGACTTTGTTTAGGCTGTTTACTCTACCCAAACGGATTTGCTTTCACGAGATAGCGACCATATTTTGTTGTCTGTGCTAATTTCTCAATTCAGACACAATACATCTTTTCATTGCTTTCTTGGGGTTCAAGCTATCATAATTTACAAACACATTTTCTCTCCCTGGGAAGTGCTGACAGTCATCTGCTCAAATAATTAGCTCTCCCACTTTGACTAAGTTTTTTTAATTTCACAAGCTGAAAGATATAGAATATATCAGGATGTGTTTGTAATAACAAGTTTCAAGAAGCAGTGAGCTTCTTCCTTCCTTTTTCTTTCCTTCCTTCTTTTTTCCCCCCATAGCATCTGTTCATCTACAAATGCTCTTCTCTTGTGTACATGTCAGATGGCAGAGAAAGTGGATGGAGTACAGAGAGAGGTGAGAAAAATATTTTATCATGTATCAATGTATGTGAGTTCCAGCACCTCATTTTGTCTTTTATAGCATTTTATTCTTCTTAAAGCATCACTGAGAACATGTGCTTTACACCTAGCTGCAGAGTCGCTGTGTGAGTGTGGTTAATTATATCCTTTCAGTGTATGTTAATTTTTTGCATAAATATTTTATTTCTTCTTAATTTTTATCCTCCTTAACTAGTGTAATATGTAATAAGTTATGGAAGAACAGGTAAAATTATCATCTAAAATGTGTAAACTGTTTTATTTCTGTACCTTTGGTTAATTTAGTTATATGAACTTTACTATAATTAGATATCTTAAGAAAATAAATAAAATAAAAAATAAATAAAAATGTTCAAATACAGAAATGGAATGCTCTAACAATTAAGATAATGCCTATCATTTGAGTGCTTTTATAACATGTGCTGCATGTGTTTTATATACATTGTCTCATTTAATCTTCTCATTGAGAGACTATGAGGAAATTATGGTGTAACGTGTCAGAGTTACAGTTATCACAATCATTTTGGGATTAGAACCAAAGTATTTTTGTCTCTGAGGCTGAATTCTGAATCTCTGTTTAGAAGGTCTCCATTATTCACTTAAAGTGAATTTGCAAAAATTCAGTGTAAATAATGATTTTCAGTTTTGTTTGTGACATTATCTTGAAAACAAAACTAGAAGATATGGAAATTAATTTATATGTCATGTAGTTGGAAAAAATAGGTTCTAGTTGCAATTCTGACTAATATTTAGGAGAAATGAGGACAAGCCAAATGTTATTTCTGGTTTTTGGTATAAGTTTTTTGATGAAATATTATGTAATATGATATAATATCCCTCCTTTACATTAAGAAGCATGATCATTGAAGAAGGTAACTTCTTTTTTTTTTTTTTTTTGCATGGGCACCGGGAATCGAACCTGGGTCTCTGGCATGGAAGGCAAGAACTCTGCCACTGAGCCATCACTGCACCACCCCCAGGAGGGGAGCTTTTGGTAGTAGGTAAATCAGTTATCAGTTTCCCAAAAGCTTCTTTCTTTTTTTCAGCTATCACTACAAAATTTTATTTTTTTTAAAGGTGAGTGTATCATTTTGCCATGCAATGGCCTAAAATTGCCCTTAACTTTTTTTTAATGTTTTTTTCAAATTGTGAAATACAACATATATACAAAAAAGCAATACATTTCCAAGTACATTTTTTTTTTTATTTTTTTTTTTTTATTTTTTTAGAGAGAGGGAGGAAGGGAAGGAAAGACAGAGAAGGAAGGAAGGATGGAAGGAAGGAAGGGAGGAAGAAAGGGAAACATTTTTAAACATTTTCTTGTTTTATTATATTTTGTTTGTTTGTTTGTTTTTTACATGGGCTGGGGCCGGGAATCGAACCGGGGTCCTCCGGCACGGCAGGCAAGCACTCTTGCCCGCTGAGCCACCGCGGCCCGCCTCCAAGTACATTTTAACAAGTGGTTGTAGAACAGATTTTAAAGTTTGATATGGGTTACAGTTCCACAGTTTTTTCATTTTTCTCTTCCAGCTGCTCCAAGAGACTAGAGACCAACAGAAACATCAATATGATAACTCAGCAGTAGTGTGCTCATCACCAAAGCCCATCTTCGCTACACTCCTCCCCTCTTTAAATAACACGTATACATATAAACAATAAATTTCAAAGTACATTGCAACAACCACGTGCAGGACAGACCTCAGAGTCTGGCCTGGGTCATAATTCTACCAGTCCAGGTTTCTACTTCCAGCTGCTCCAAGGAACTGGAGGCAAAAGCACTATCAGCACATTGACTCAGGACCCACACGCGTCCACCCCACCCCACTCCAGATCCCACCCCCACTTTCGGGGCATCTAGGCCATGCCCACCCCAACTCTCTCTTCCTGGAAGGGGCTGCCCACAACATGGGATGGGGGATGGAACCAGTTGATATTCTGGAAAGGATGGCCCCTCTGCCTTCAGGACTCATCCCAAAGCCTTCTTTTTGATATTCAAACAACTCTATTGTAAAATTGTGGTTATGCCATCATCTGTGTTGCCTTTCTCTTCAATTGCCAACTGAGGACCATCTTTCTAGGTTGTGACCGTCTGTGTGAGTTGAATAGTTCTCCATTATTTTCATTAGTTTCAGGGAGTCCTGTTTCCTTTGCATTGTAGCCAAATGTTCAACGTTCAATAATCAACAAAGACCTCCGGCTGTGCTCGAATGGAATATTGTTCATTACATACTCTCACGTCCTCCACCCTTGGGACATTATACAGATGTCTTTCCCCCCATCACGCTTTGAATTTGGTCCTGTGATTTAGTTAAAGCACTGTGAGTAGATGTGATTTCATCAGGAACTTTCAATGCACCACATGGTTGGCTTGTGCTCCTGTGCTCCTGCCGTTAACCATAAGAATAGGTCCTTGGTAGCCATTAGCTGGGAGTGGGGGGGTGGGAGGCCCTTGTAGCAGACCTAAATCCAACCCTCAGCCTGACCCTAAGACCAGGCAAACCACGGCACTTAGCAGAGCCCAGCTTATAGCATCGGAACCACAGGGAGCTGGCAGACCTGTGAGCACGAGAACAGTGCTTGCTGTTATAAAGACACCGAGTTTTGGAATCATCCTTCACACAGGATTTTGCAGCAGTAACTTAGAAATATACTGGCCAACGAAGACATTGACATGATAGACAGATTGGCCACTACTATTAAACAGAGAGGAACATCGGGGATGTCATTTCATTAGTGAATACGCCCATCTTCTGACAATTTGTGTTCCCCTCAGAACTCCATAATCGTGGGGGCTCTGATGATGAATATTGGGTTTACCAGGACTTTGCAGAGATAGACTTGCAGGCCTGACATGAGACTGAGCCAGGACAATGGTTTATCAGAAAATTTGACCTTCAGTTGAATTAGTCTTACAGTGAACGTTGCGCTTGCTAGCAGTTACTCATGTCTGATGTGTTTCTGGCCACACTCTCTGCTCCCAGAATGCCTGATGGGGCCAGGGGGTGGGAAAAGAGACAAAGGAACCTGAGGATGACGACTCAGGCTCTGCAAACTCCTGGAGGGATTCTCCAGCTCAGCAGGTGGCATCCTTGTGGAAAGACAGCTTTGTCTTGGCCTCTACCTGGCCATCTGCGTGCGGTTAGATGCTTGTGTGCTGTACCTGATCCTTGGCCTGAGCGTGTTACCATCTCTCCGTCAGCCACATCCCATTACTGTGTGACTCCTGCGTGGACGGGTGCCGGAAGTGGGACCAATGCCCATTGTGACTCCCGCATGGATGGGTGCCGGAAGTGGGACCGATGCCTGTTGTGACTCCTGCGTGGACGGGTGTCAGAAGTGGGACCGATGCCCATTGCGACTCCCGCATGGATGGGTGCCGGAAGTGGGACCGATGCCTGTTGTGACTCCTGCGTGGACGGGTGTCGGAAGTGGGACCGATGCCTGTTGCGACTCCCCGCGTGGACGGGTGTCGGAAGTGGGACTGATGCATGCCCCCCAGACGTAACGGCTCAGATGACTTGGGAAGGGCATTCGGTATCAGAGTGAAGAAATGTCATCCTGATGCTCAGCCTGGAAGGCATCCAGCCCATTCTTAGCAAAGAAAAACAAAAGTCGAAGTCGGGGAGCTGGGAAGGAAGCTTTCAATGGAGAAAGTCTACTACCTCCTTGACTTCAGGAGGTTGAAAAGAGAATATGCTATGAAGGAAGAAGACTTACAATAGCATGGCTACTTCTTTTGGCCTTTGCCAAAATGAAAGAGGTTCCTGAGACTTTTTATCAGAGAAAAACAGGCTATGAGTCACCAGATTTGAGTCATTTAATTCAATACGCTGCTGCACATTCCTCCTCCTTAGCTCAGAAATGCTAGATTTTAAATCAATAGAAGAGGCAAAGAAAGTGTTCTTTTTTAAGTCTTATAACTTCACAGTTATAAGTAGAAGTCTGGACTTTTCTCAGACTCTTTGGGCATACAAGAGGAACTGGTAGTTATTGGAGACCTGTCAAACTCATGGCCAGTGAATTGCCAGAAAGAATTAAGGAACTTCGAAAAGTCCATAACTCAGCGGAAGAGTAAAATAGAGAAGGATTTAAAACTCTTACTGATTCAGATTTTTCCATGAAAAAGCACACATTCACATGTGTGCATCTGTGTGTGTGTGTGTATGTGTGAGAGAGAGAATATTAGAGACAGGGAGGGAGAATATTAGAGAGAGGGAGGGAGGGTGGAGAGGGGAGAGATGGGCTTGAGGAGGGCAGAGGAAATGCTGATTTTGACATTGACATTAGCTGTGAGCTACTTTGTTACCTTGGATGAGGGGAATGACACAGTCACAGTTTTCCAGGAAGATTCTAAGTGTTCAAAATTGACATTGTCTTGAGACAGCTCATCTAAAGTTAAATGGATGATTTTTCTTCCTCAGACGTGCCTTTGATTAGAAGAAGGTGTTTTGCTAACCCGAGGCCTCTGAAATGGTGATGGAGGGGTCTCGGGCTGAAGGCTACAATCTTCTGGAGCCCCTGTGGAGTTAGAAGACCCGCAAAAGAACACTTTCTTTTCTCTTTTACTTTTCTAAAATCGGAGCGTTTCTGAGCTAGGAAGGAGGAACGTGCAGCAGCGTATTGAATTAAATGATTGAAGTCAGGTGACGTGGTGGCCCCTTCTCCCTGCGCCTGCCCCCACCCCTCTGCCCCCACCCCTCTGCCCCCACCCCTCTGCCCCAGGAAAGGAGAGGAGGAGACAGCTGCAGAGGCCCCCTGCTCAGCGTGCAAGCCTCAGGAGGGAGGGGGCCTGGGCCCTGTCCGGAGACCCTTCACCGAACCCCTGCCTGGACGGAAGGCGGGGGCAGGGCCAGGCCCCCCTGCAGGTGGTGGCTGTCCCTCACATGAGTTCAGGGGCGAGTGAGAAGCCCTTGTAGCTCCAATGAGAAATAGATACCGAAGCACATGATGTGCACACACCGAGTAGGGCTGCTGGTGGTGGCAGCGGCTGCAAACTGCCACAGCAATTCACAATTAACTCCCCACCCTCCTCCTAGGCAGGTCCAAATAAAAGACCAGTGTTTGATCAAACTATTCACATTTTGACAAAGCCACATCCTTTCTCGGGAGTTTTGTTGACCTCTGTTCACCAACCCACCTAGAAGAAAGGGACTACTTCTTCTGCTGTTATGACAAAGTGATGACAAAACGAAAACTCGGTTGTGGTGTTACAGTATGTTTGACACACTTGGCCAATGTTTGTGCATTTTCTCTAAATGTTTCCATAGCTATTATTTGTTGAATTGTCAGTGTTGTTTTAGGAGGAAATAAAAGCCTCTGGGCATGAGCCAGAAGTGTCTGGGACTCACCATATGGTATTGGGGTAAAATGTCATGTGGATATGGAATTCCTGGTGAAATGCATGATAATTCAAATGCGTTGATGTCGCCATGAATGGGTTCTCCTGGTACCCTGATGATAGGAAAAATTTATGATCTAAGGAAGTGCTTAGCTTGAAATTTGGGGGAAAGTTTAAACACTGATGTGATCATTTTTATTATTAATTTGATCAAATTCTCTAACAATTTTAATAGGTTTTAAGGAATTTAGATAAAATTCTGAGGTAATGATACAATGTTGAGGAGTATTGATCAAAAAGCTTTAAATAAATTATAATTCAACATTAAAGCCATCTGTGATTAAAGATGAATTAATGACTCAAAACCTCAGTAAATGCAATGCTAAAAAATGTTTATAAAGATGTTAAGCAATTCTTACATTTGTCCAGATTGCCTCATTCACAGCTTTTCTCTATGAATTCTATGGGAGTCTCTCTCTGCTTCCAGATGTTCAGCTCATGTTTATTCTTTTCTTTTTAAACGTGTTTCAGGAAAATGCAAAAGAACACAATGTCAAGGTCAGCCTCCATTGCGCTGCCCAAGGCGATGAGGGGACACTACCCTGGGCACCTGCCCTCCATCTCAGCCCTCCCCCCGCGAATCAACTACTCTCCTTCCCTTTGGTTTTTGCCTTCCTTACGACATCACTGCAGGTGCTTTGCACCCCTAATTGATACTCTTCAGTTCTGTTTTAAAAGTTTTGCATACATGGATGCATTCTGTGTGCAACATTTACCCGGCGTTGGTTTGATTAATGCTCTGTGTATGAGATCCACCCATTTTGCTGCATAGGGCTATGATTGATGTATTTTCAGTGCTACACACTTTTCCATTGAGTATGTGTTTTTAGTGCTCTTTTGGGTATATTTTTATTTTTTGTCAGCTAACGCTAGGGTAAAGTTGACTTGGGGACGTCTGGACATGCCATTTTGGAACCAACCATAGGAAGTTTGATCTGAGGGGATAAAAGGGACCAGAGTAAACATGGAGATTTCTACTAAGTTTGAGACAGTTCTATAATCTGAATATATTGTAAGTGGGATAATGTACAGCCTGGCACATCAAAGCAAATGGAAATATTAAAAATTATAGGCCCTCTTATTTGGGCAAAGCAAAAAGAAACTGGGATCAACTGGTTTGTCTCGAGTCTTGACTATTCCAACTCATTGGTTGGTGACATTCCAGTTACTTCAGATTCTTCAATGAGAAACAGAGAAGAGTTGAAGCACGGGGAGTTCGGTGTTTCGGTGCTGTCAACAACCCACCTTGGGAAGGCCTCTGAATGACGTGAGAAAACGCTCAGGGTCAGCCCACTGAAACGGTGCGTCTATCCCGGGTGAGCTTACAGGCAATTTTCATTTCCGTCTTTAGAATTGTGTGGAATGTACGTGCGTTAATGACATATGAGGAAAGAGGTGCCAGAGCCGTTTCCACTGTTTGCTCTAGGTTTGCTCTAGCAGAGAACCGGCTTCCGGGCGCGGCTTCTCTCCGGGGCCCTGCAGGTGGGAATTTTGAGCCACATGAACGTGTTACTTGGAAAAAACCCAATTTGAATAACAATGGTCAGCATCTGCATGGTGTGCATGGTACAGGACGGTGTGCGTGTTTCACGGACTGCCTGTGGGCTGTGTTATCAGAAGAAGAATAATTCCATGGCTTTATTTGGGGAGAAAAATAGAATTTCTATTAGATGATCACTAAGGTAATCTGAAAAATTTTAAACCACGATATTTTATTTGTCTAGGGGTCTGTGAGCCTAAGGAAACGAGGTTGGGAGCACAAAGGACTGCGGGAGGGGTGGCTGGCTCAGGCAGACAGGGGGAGGGGATGAGGGAAAGCGGGGGAGAGGGAGCGCGGGGGGGGGGCAGGGGGAGGGGAGCGTGGGGGAGGGGAGAGCGGGGGCAGGGGGAGAGGGAGCGCGGGGGAGGGGAGCACGGGGCAGGGAGAGGTGCAGGAGGGCCGGGCCCCCGGCAGCCCCGATGCGCACACCTACAGGGGAAGGCGCACTCTCAGTCTCTAAAGGCCAACATGAAAGTAAATAAATGCCGAGAGCGCGTTTCTGTGGCTTCAGCCAACCATGCGGGATAATTTTCTGTTACGGAAGGCGGCACCAAAGCTTAGAAGTAGCTTGAATTGCGAAGTTGAGGTGGGTGGCCTCTGGTCCTGCTGAGAAGGCGGAGCTTCGGCCGAGTGCTACCGGAGGGTCAGCCGCACTGGGCACTGAGCGGAGGAGGCGGGGCCTGCAGGGCAGGCTGCTGCGCGGGGCGCTGTGGTGGGCGGGGGGCCCCGCAGCCCGTGGGGAGGACCTAGCGCCCCGGCTGGTTCCCCCAGCCCCGCACCGAGGCGCCCACAGGGGCCGCGGCTTCATCTCCCGCGCACGCCGCGGCCTCGCCAGCCTTCCTTCGCGCGCGTCTCCCACGGACCGCAGCATTCCGCGCCGGCTTTCCTCGGCGGCGCAGGGGCGGCGCGCGGCCCCAGGCGCGGTTCCTCCCGCCCTGCTCACCCTGAGCCCCGACACCGAGCAGGGCGACCCCGCTGCGGGCTGTCCGAGCCCGGCCCCCACTCGGGCCCTGACCTGTGCGGTCGTATTCAGCAGGCCGGGGCGGTGACCACCCCCCGAGGCCACCCGCACGCCGCGGGGACATTCAGCTGGGGCGGGGGCTCCTGACCGCACGCGCGGGACAGGGGACAGAGCCGAGGCCTTCAGTGGCCCGTCATGAATTTTAAAATGTAGCTATTTACCATATAAAATACAAAGTATGTACTTATGTAATGGAGTGTATTGATAGACTCATTATATATTTGAAAATAACGTGCACAAATATTTTATACAGACATCTACTGTATCTTTAATACGTAGCCGTGGTATATTTAGTGTGAACGATACAGACATCTGTGCACCTGTGTGCGTGTGTGCGAGTGTGCCACGCCAGTCACCTGAGTTTGCTCTTGGAGTAACTGATCAGTTAGCAGAGTCGACGTCCTGTTTTCCTAGCCAGAGTCACGTAACAGAGACTGGGGTGGGGGTGGGGGGGGGAGTGCTTATTTAAAGAGGCTAAAGGCTGAAATGAGGGATTTTCTGATTCATAATAAAGAACTGGAGCCATTTTAAAAGACTAAATTCTTATAAAGGGAGATGAATCCCATCAAAAATTTCCGGAGGCAGTTGGGGAGGAGGTAGCTGGGGGGGCGACTGGGGGGGAGTGGCTAGGGGGTGAGCGGGTTAGGGGGTTAGGCGGCTGGGGTCAGGCGGCTGGGGGGGTTGGCTGGCGGGGAGCGGTTGGTGAGGGGGAGGTGGCTGGGCTGGAGGCGGCTGGGTGTGGAGGCGGACCACGGCTTGTCTGGAGAGGAGCTGGGAGCCGGGCACAGGTGCAGGGCTGGCCCTGAGGGGGTCTTTTCCCCTCTGTGGGCAGCCCCCCCCCCCCCCCACCACGCAGGAAGCAGAGCTGCTGGGTCTGCGCACAGCTCCGGCTGTCGGATTATAAACTAGGGAGCTGAGTAGGAGACGCACTTTGTGCTTCGGAAACCTTCTCCGCTGAGATGTGCTGTGGGTGGTTTGAGACGCACAGAGCCGTCTTGACACCCCTCTTTCTAGCACCGCTCTGGAATTATTTGAATTTTACAAAGAACCCAAAAGGGCTCCGACACTCGCGAGCATTGGGACACAGACTGGCCGCAGTGAGGGTCCCGCCACCCCAGCGCTGGCAGCAGACCACTCTCCGGCGTTTTGCCCCCTTGTTATCTATGGCTCCCCAGTTCCCGTTTACTCCCCAGGGGCCCTATGGATGCTGCAGTCTGGTGCCCGTGGGCCCAGTGTCCACCCTGAGGCTGAGGGCAGCCGCGCTGATGCCGTGGGGGAAAGAGCTAGTCTGCGGCTGGCTTCATCTGAAATGCCCGTGCTGCCTGGGACCCAGCGAAGTCCGCGTGCCCTCCAGGGCACAGGTGCCCTGGTACAGCAGGCTGTCGTCACCAGCAAGGCACAAGCGACTCCGGCACTGGGTAACGCTGATTGAGAAAAGTTTTTTTCTAGATTCTTGCATATATTTATTTAAAAATACAGAATGGCCTTTAATTCCAATGTTTGTTGAGCATTTACTATATGCCAGGACCATCTGGTTTAATCCTACCTAAACCTATGTGAAAGGCACTATTGTGGTTCTCATGTTACAGATGAGAAAATGGAAGATCAGAGCATGAACCTGCCAAAAAGCAAATTTAGCAATGTCAGAACCAGGATTTGAATTCAGTCTGTTCTGACTCCCAATCCTACACTGTGACAACCAGGCTGCAGAGATACCCTCTCTCCACACCCAATCCTTTTGGCCGGGACCACTGCCATCAACATTTGGTGAACCTTCTTCCAGTTTCTCCCTCTCTTCACACACACACACACACACATACACACACATGCACGCACACGCACACATGTACATGCACAGGCTTTTACGTAACTGGCATCAGACTAGCATTCATTTCGTTGTGCAAATGGCCCCTTTCACTCAACAACATATTGTGACGACCTCTCCACGTCCATTTTCCTTTTCGGTGTTGGGACTTTAAATGTGGGAAAAATATGAAGAGCTCAGCCACATGGAGAGAGAAGCTCTCATTTCCAAGACCCAGCTGTAAGCTGGTCGTTATTTGGGAGCATCCCTGAATTTTGAAAATGTCTATAGTCTATCAGACAAGTTTCACAATCCTTCTTGGTTTGTAATGAGGACATTTAAGGGGTGTAGCCTAGCAGGGGCGTGCCCCGGTTTCAGCCAAAGTGATACATTATTGAGCACTTGCCAGAATGGGAAACACCCTGTTTTGGAAACGTTTATGTGACAAACACATATTTTGGATATATGTCAATTAAATCGGAAACCGGTCTGCTGATCAGAGTTTCTAATTTGTTTCTGCCAACATCGAGACTCATGAACGTGCAGATGTCACCTCTCGGCCAGGAGGGCGGAGTCCGTGTAGCTGGGGCTGAGGCGGCCCCCAGCTCTGCGCTTTGAATGGTGCGACTAGAGGTGTTAACTTTCTGAGGCCATGTGTCTTAAGCTCCTCAACCTCTGCTTTCCAACAGGCGCTCTATTCTCGCAGCCCCGCGCGAGCCTCTGGGCTGAGGTCATTACTCCAAGAGAACACAGGCGTCTGCAGGCGGCCTGTCCCTGAGGACACGCTATGGCGCGAGTCTCCCACAGGATCCCGAGTGGCAGGATGGGCTCTCGGCTCGTCCACCCACTTCACCAGATCCCCTCGCACTCGCCGGCACGTGTCCCATGGGGGCAGCGAAGGCCGCACCGAAGGACCGGTGGCCGCTGGGGAAGGCTGTCTGGGGTTCGGCCCCTTCACTGTTTCAGTCTAGTCTCACTCTTTTCCAAACACCGAAGCCCCTTTTCATACTTCTATCATATGTTCTGCTTTTTAAGATCTGACTTGTACACGACATGGCACTCATACTTGGTGTGGATACTTATTTTTCTGTATCCTCTATTAGAGCCTGTGAGAATCTAGGGCAGGGGACATGGATTATTTATTTTGGTTTCCCCAGTGTCTAAGAAACATCAAGAATGCTGGGCTAACTAATGCAGGAACACGCGGGTGATGTGCTGGTCTGGACTGAGGTAGGTAGAGTCACGAGAAGTAGCGGTATCTGCCTCAGAGGTGGGGCAAGGCTGTTAGAGAGGCAGAAGACTTGTGAACTTGTTTAGACAGCATGAGAGAAGCTTACTTGTGGAGGTTTTAGATGACACTTCCTCCCCTGTGGCGAGCATAAGAACCCGAGAGCGCCTTGTCCGCGGTCCGTCTGGGAAAGGTTACTCGCATGAGCGGTGCCGTGGGGGCTCAAACCGTGGGCTTACTTCTTAATTTAAAGCTGTGCCCTCCAAACTGTGGGGCACAGATGTCTCACCACCTGCAGCAGCTCTGTCCCGCCTGGGCTTCTGCCGTGCACATGTAAACTAAAGTGGAGGGACCTGGCCTCACCACCTGGGGGTGAGGAACCAGCTGTCCGTGCGGGGAAGGTGGATTTCAAGTGGTCACCTGGCTGGACGTGGGCCAGTTGTGTACATCAGGCACTGATCTGAATGCTGCTTGCTGTGAAGGTACCGGGCAGGGGCAGTAACCTGTGAAGGTGCGTGCAGCGTGTGGTAAGCGTGTATCGGTGGACTGGTGAGTAAAGGGGCTCACCCCCCATGTGCACGTGGGCCTCGTCCAATCAGTTGAGGGCCTTAAGAGCAAAAACTGAGAGTTCCCGGAGAAGAAACAGCCTCCAGGTGACAGCATCAACTTTAGTCTGAGTTTCCAGCCCGCCAGCCTGCCCAGAGAATTTTGGACTTGCAAACCCCCTGATTTTTTGAGTCAATTCCTTAAAATAAGTATCTTATATACCCACATCCATGACCACATCCATGCTCACACCCATCGCCATGTCCCTCGCCATGCACACGTATGCGTGTCCAGTCGGTGCTGTCCCTCGGGAGCGCCCTGGCTGGGACAGTGTGGCAAGTGTGACCAACGCATGTAAGAAGTTCTGTCCTTTTCGAAGGAAAGCTGTGCTCCATGCCCTGCTGGGCCACCCGACATTCCCTGGGAAGCTCAGTCCATGTGAGAGAAGAGCACAGCATTGGCCTCAGTCCTCGGTCTCGGGTGCCGGCTCAAAAGTGCAAACGTGAGCACAGCAACTTCCACGCGGGTCCACCAAAAGCCACTTCTTTTTCATGTGGAATCCTTTCGTTCTCTACCCCGGCCCCTAATTACTCTTGTGCTCTCTGTAGCTCAGTTTCATCTGAATAAACACATCCTCGTTTAAATAAATAAATTAAAAAATAAATAAGTAGTGGGCAATTTTTATTTGGACCCAAATTTGATGGTGGGAAGGCGCCTTCTCAGTTGGTGAGAAGGCGCCTCGTGTGCTAAAAGCAGCAGAGGTGAGCGTGGATGCTTTGGAGGGCTGAGCAGGGATGGCGTGTTTTCTGGGCTGGCCTCTGCAAGCCGCTGCTCCACAATTTGCTTTGCTGACAAATGAAGAGCATGCCGTCCTCTAAATTCACTGGATCACTGTTAGAACAAAGTGGGAGAGCACCTAAGGAAATCTTTGAAAAGTTGTCAGCACTCTACACCTGCAAGTTCCTCCTAGGGGCCATTTGGACTTCCCAGGAGGGCCTCAGCATGCAGGAGGGCGAGACACACGGCTGCCCTTGGGGAGCCTCAGCACTGAGGCTGAAGTCAGAGAAGAGCCAGCCTTTGTTAGGGATGTGTGTGTGTGTGCGTGCACGTGTGCGAGTGTACATGAGTGTGCACATGTGCAGGTATGCAAGCAAGCAAATGTGTGCGTGTGCACTGTGTGGGTGTGTCCACATGAGTGTGCCTGTGTGCGAGTGTGTGGGTGCATCCACACGGGTGTGCATGTGTGCACATGTGTGTGAGTGCGTGAGTGCATCCATACAAGTGTGTACACATGCATGTGTGCAAGTGTGTGGGTTCATGCATGCCTGCTGCTCCCCTGGGAGGCCATTCGTAGCCCCATAGTGGTGCTGTTTGCCTCTCTGGGAACTGAGAGCACAGCAGACAAGGGAGAACCTCTCTTGGTTTTAGACTCCTAAGTTCTTAGCTCCGATTTGGGATCATGTCACAGTGATTTTTTTTTTTTTTGCCTCTAATTTCTGTCATTGGCTCTGCATATCATGTATTTTTTTTCTTGCACTGGCTTGGTCATCTGAGCAAATGGACTAGCAGTAATACCAGATGACAGGGACATTGAGAAAGAATAACTAACGGAAAATGATTGCCTATGATGATACTTTTAAAAGTGTCAATGATTAAATGCTAAAGGAGAGTGGATAATTGTTGAAATTCCAATTAGATACTCCATGAATATCATCAGTGGGAGTAGCAGTTTAATTCTGCACCTCCCCAGGCACTGGCTCCATGGCATTAGAAACTCTTCGTGGGACTGAGCGTTATGTGCTCTGTGTTCCTGAACTCTGTAACCAGGTAGACGTTTGGTATCCAGGTAAGAGGGTTCTGTGCCAGACCTACTGCAGCATTTAGCTGATGGATTCTTCGAAATTTATGAAAGTACTCTTTGGGAGATCTTGATTCTAAAGGAAAAAGTCAAAGAGCCAGGAGCGCCCACAAGGTCATCTCTTCCAGGCACCCCTGGTTTAGATGTGTGCACACCGAGGCTCGGAGTGCAAGACTCAGCCGTGGGACCAGTCAGTGATGGGGCTGCACTGAGGAGGCTGCCCTGAGTCCCCAAGTGGGGCTCTGCTCACACGTGTCAGAGGTTCCGTTCCCACATCAGACCACATCCTCAGGTTTTGGTTTGAAAAATCTTAAGACCGTCAATTCGGGACTTTGCCTTGTGAGCTGTATCCTTCAGCCTTCTCCAGAGAAGCAGAACCTGCAGGAGGTGGGGATATGCGGAAAGAGATGCATTGTAAGGAATTGGCTGGCATGGTCATAGGGGTGGCAAGTCCTCCAAAGGAGCACCTAAGTAATCTGGTGCTACCACCTGGCCTGTTCAACACATAGAACTAGGGGTCACGAGAACCGCTGCAGAGTATCAGTAAGTGGGAAGGTAACGCACTGACAGACCACGGCAGACCTCAGAGCGGACGTGGGCTTGGGGCTTTTCCCTCTCAGCTGGGAACATCTCCTTGTCCATCCCTTTCTCCTCTCCTCTCTCCCCCCCTTGCTCTGTCCTCCTCCAATTGGTCGTTCTCAAGTGACCTGCTTCAGGGCATGTGTTATGTTGACTTCTGGTTGGCAGTCTCCTTGCTCTTGTCTCAAGGTTACGCAGGCTCATCCTGTGTCCTGGCGCCCGTGACCCTCCTGGGTAAATGGCAACTTGCAGTGGACACTGAGCTCGTTCAGACCCCACAGGCCTTTACCCAGTCGCTGAGCAGCGGTGACCAGGCAGAGGCCTCGGGCGTTAGGCTGCATCCTAAATCTCAGAGGACAGCGAGGAGCACCACACCTCAGCAGCCCTGCGCCCCGGGTCCCGGCACAGGCTGTGGACCCTCAGCGGCCCTGTGCCCTGGGTCCCGGCACAGGCTGTGGACCCAGGTGGGGGTACGAGCTCGCCAGTGCAGCCCCGAGGTGCCGCCAGAGCCCAAGCACCAGCTGGCCCGGACATTGGCAGCTGGATAGCCCGGCTGTCACCACCCTCTGCACATCTTGCTAATGGCCTTGGGGAAATGGCTCAACCTTTTCTCTTGCTGCCTAGTGTCATGTGTAAATGGGACCCTCGCTTCACTCGGCAGGGAGGGTTCTGATGACACTTACATAGCATTTAGGGAGCTCAAGCCCTTTGCTGGGCAGAGGGGGCTAGAAACTGAGCAGCTGTGCCAACCCCAAGCACCCCCTGGGGATTTGGGCGTATCCAGACCTGGGCCGCTGGCAGGCCTTGCCCGGGGTGGCTGCATGTGGTGCTGTGGTTTACTGTTCTCTCCTGTTGAAAGCGCATGTGAGACCCCAGGTGATAAGGCCCCCGGCTCTGCCCAGGGGAGCAGATGGGAGGTGTTAGGGGCTGTGGGGCTGGAATTTTTCAGCTGTGGGCTGGACCAGGGGTGATGATGCTTATTTTTATGGGGCTCTGTTCACCAGCTTCCACCTCACTGGCCAGGCCTTGAGGAGCTCAGGTACTCAGAGGAAACCGAAGATGAAATAAGTGATATCAATTCCTTCATCTTTGCTTAGGAAACCGACAGGGTTTGAGCTTCTTCAAAGAAAGCTATTCTTAAGCATACATGCACACACAGATAAACAAAATTACGATTTCTTTTTCTTTTAAACAAGGATCTGAAGACAAATGCTTCACTAATAAAATTCTGTCAATGTGTATCTCTGAATATATATATATATACATACACATATATATGCTGTAAATGAGCAGTGTCAGAAGTAGATAAAATTAGAACTTATGCTAAATGCAAATGAAGCTTTAAGTCTACAAATGACCTTTAGAACTTTATTTCATTTAATAATCAACGTTGAACAATCTGCAACTGTAAGCAAATATGCTTTATTTAAAAAATTCTTTTTATTTTAAAAGTTCTTTCCTATATGAGTAGCATATAAAATTCTTTCTTAGGTCCCCATCTAGACTTGCACCATTGCTTCTCACCTCCTTTGTTGTCCTGTAAATCTCTAGTCCAAATATATCCTATTGAGAAAAAATTTTGAGCAGGCTACTCCTAATTTATTATTTTTCAATTACACAGAGACACTATTGTACTAATAAATAATGGGTATTATAAATCATATCCCCAAATAGAAATGATAAAGGAAGAGATTCTAGAATGTGAATGTTTTCTCCTCCTATGCATCCTTGGACAGGGCCCACTCTGCATTGGCTGGTAACAGGGAAGAGACTCGGAAGGAGGGAAATCGGAGTGTGTGGGTGCACAGGACTTAATTTATCCATTTCAGAAAAATGGGTCTTTGCTTAACTTTCTCTGATTAGCTTTTTCTGTGTTTCTCTTTATACCATTATGAATATAAATATATTCAGCAATCCCCTTGTATTACACCCCGCCTGGGAGAGGCTGTTTACAATTGCTCCATGAATTCCCTGTTTCCTCTGATTTCCTCCCTCCCTCCTACATTCCTCTTGCTCCAGGAAAGGCGCCCAGCCATTCAAAGTGAGCCTATTTCATGGGTTTCACCCGCTCACTGCTTTTACTACGAACCTCGGAAAATGTGCATCTTTATTTAACTCTTCTATCATTTATTGTGTTTGTTTTAGCATTCTGTGTCTTTGGGGGGTTATCTTCTCCCATATTTGTTAGGTTTAAGAGAAAATTTCCATGATGTCATTTTTGCCACTGCCTGTGTTTGAATGACAGTGCATTAGTGAGCTGCCCTGAATGGCTGGCTTCCCAGGGCGACCAGAAGGGAACCCTTGAAAATGATGTGAACGTTTCATCTCTCACGGAGAGACAAACCTCTTCATTTTCAACAAAGCAGGCTTCCTTTGTGTTTATACACAGTGAGGATCTTTACTAACATTCTTAGGGAATGACATGCTCGTGGAGATTGTGTAAGTAACAGCAGGCGTCGGGATGGGTTGACTTGGCCTTGCCGCCGAGCAGTTGGCCGGCGTGGTCTGTGCCATGCGGTGCTCCCGTTCCGAGAGGTTCGCCCCCTGCCCCACTCCATGGAGGGCGCGCCGTAAACGCGGAGGTAGCGAAGGGCGACTTTGGGACCTGAACCCGGGTCTTTCACTTGACACAGAACAGACATGGAACCTCATCCTTGTGCCCCTACAAACTGCATCTCATAGGCTCATCTCCAACCTGGTGCTTCACCTTGAGTACCTTACCCAAGCAGCCCCCTTCCTCCTCATCTTACCTTTCTCCTTCTTGAATTTCCCTCTTCTCCCCGCCACCCTGTGGAGACACCTTCCTGGGTGTTGGAGCCAAAGTCCCTTCCCACAAGAAGGATGCATCCTACCAAACGTGAGCTACCAAACACGAAGAAAACGCCCAAACACGTCCAGCCAGACACAAGCGCCATAAAGAAGATAAATAATGGAGTGGCTCAGAGTATGCTGCCAGAGCTGTCTCTTCATTAATTTAAAAAAATATCCCACACTTTTGTAATTTTACAAATTAAATCTTGTACCGAAATAAACATAAAATGACTGGATGGTGTGTGATGGTGATTCTTAGGTTTAGATTGATTCTCATCATCAACTTTGAAAATAATAAGAAAAAAAAGCATCTAGCATGATGCATGTGTGTATACCAATCAGAATAGTTAAAATCAACCCAAAATAGAAGTCCTCAGTGGGCTCTCATTAACCTACGATGCACTCAGCCACAACCTGGGTGCCTCTGGGTTTTTCACCGTACGAGACCCTTTCCTCAGCCCACTTCCGTTCTCCCTACCCTGCCAGGAAGATTCCGGAGACCTGGCAGACACCTCCAGTCCCGCAGTGCACGCCCCTTCGAAACCTCAGGGCATCAGATGTGGATTTCACTAGCATAGTGAATTTTGGAAAGCACAATGTGTCTTTTTTTTTAACCCCCTTCCCTCTTTCTCAGTTACCTTTCCTGCTTTAGAATCAGTTTGTCTTTGTCAGGGCTGAAAAACAAGTCATGAAACTTCCCTCCATGCAGCCAAAATAAAGAAAAGAGCCGACCAGGGCAGCAGTCATTGCGCTCCATGTCATTTCTGGGCGTCTTGGGTCTTTGGGCAGCGGCCTGGAGCCGTGCATTCTCACCCGCTTCCCTGACCTTTTGGCGTCGCAGCTCTGGCAGGCCGCCCTGCTGAGCGCCAGCTTGTGAGTTTCCCTGCCAACTCTCTTGTTTGTGACTCTGCAGGGCTCAGTCTGGGGAACAATGGTCTGCACACATCCCGTCCCCAGGCTGGGTGTTTCCCCTGCACGTCCAGCTGGGTGTGGACTGGGAGTGGGCGCTCTGCTCGGGGAAGGGGCCAGGCGGGACCCCCAAGCCCGTTGTTGGTGATCCAAGGGGGTGGCAGCTGCCCAGGGCGGGAGGCGCACGGCGGAAACGGCCCCTCCCCTGCGGCCCAGTTTCTCTTGGCCTCTCCTCCCCTGTTTTGTAAGTATACACCCCCGACGCAGAAGCTTAGCCTTCCCACTTGTTTTTCACCTACAATGCACTGGGAAGCCTTCTGAAAGCTCGAATTTGAATGAAAAGAAAACAGATATTCGTGTTCAAGGGGGCAGCCCCAGGGTGGGGACTGGCGCCTAGCTCTGACGCCCTCCAGCCCCTGCGGAAGCCCTGGGCCCCTTCCCGGCACCCGCGCGCAGGGCTGCTGGCCTTGTCCCTTCCCCCCGCCCCCGACCCCCCTGGCAGGGCTCTGCCCGCCTCACTGCCCAGGTGAAAAGGCGGGTCCCGGAAGCCAGACACAGCTGCGCGGGGCGAGGAGCGCGGGCTGCACCCGGCGGCTCTGCCCACCAGGACGCGTTTGCTCCTTTCCCAGTGCCATGTGGGGCGGGCAGGGGGGCTTGCAGGTGTGGGGTGGGGGGGTCTGACTCTGCTGGCCTTGTGGACACTCAGCCAGCCTGGGAGGAAATGCTGTCTCAAGGGGGGCAGGGTAGAGAGAGACAGAGAGACAGAGACAGCTGGAAAAAGACAGAGACAGAGACAGACAGAGAAAGATGGAGAGAGACAGAGACAGAGACAGACAGATTGGAACAGAGAGAAGGGACAGAGATATTGAGAGACCTTAAACCAACATTTTTTGCTTCACTTGCATGTCCCCACCAAATACTCTCTTTAAAAGTTTCCTGAGGGCGGGCCACAATGGCTCAGTGACAGAGTTCTCGCCTGCCATACTGGAGACCCGGGTTCAATTCCCTGTGCCTGCCCATGCAAGGAAAAAAAAAAAAAGAAAAGTTTCCTGAACTCCCGAGCAAGCGAGCGGAGTTTGCTGATGCCTCCAGCGTGCTTTAGACTCTGGAAGGCTCTTAGACCAATATCTGCAATTGTTTGTCTTGCTGCTCCTAGGGTCAGGCCAGCAGGGGCCCTGTCATCCCAAATTCCTGCTGAAATCAAACCTGTCTGAAAAGACGTCTAACCTGTTTTGAGTACTTTTCTTATTTAGATAGAAACCTCATTCTACAGGGATTTAAGAAACTGAAATCTATAATGACGTGGTGCCTTGCAGAACTCCCAGGGCCCAGATTTTAGGGCTATCACCCTTTCTGGCGCCTTGGCCTATAATTCTGGAAATTTGGGGAGGGAAGATGATGCTGAGGTGAAGGAAGAGGGGAGAGAAATGCAGTTATGGCTTCCGGGCACCTTGACAAAATAGTGGACTTTCTCTACTCAAGCTCCAGGGCTGGCTTAGGAGGTCAGTGTGGGAAAGCTGGACAGGGCACGTGCATTATTGCGGTTTTGGCCCAACTGCTAAACTATCGGGGACCCTCTACTCCTCAGCTTCTCACTGCTTGCTAGACGACACTGCCGCACGCAGAAAAGGGGCTCGAGCCGGGGTCTGGGTCCAAGGGGCGCGCGCAGGAGACCTCGCTGCGGGTCTAAAGGACTGGAGGCCGAGTCAATTAAGGCATGAAGTGAGGTAGCTTTATTGTTGGTAGACGCTTATGCCAGGGCCGCCAGAAGCTAAAGACCACGAGGCTTGACGAGCCCTGGATTATATACAGTTTGAGGAGAGGCGGAGTTAGGGCGTGGCCTCCAGGGGAGGGTAGCCAATCACACAGGGAGGACGGATGAGTGACTGTGACCATAGAGATGCTGTTCCTGAGTGTGCCCGTAGCAGAGGATGTTGGGTAGGTGGAGGACTAAGGAGAAGGCCAATAGGGTTAGAGAGACAAGGCTGCATCATCACTAGTTGCTGGTGAGGCTTGTGATTCAGAGGCTTAGAAGAACCGGACGTGCCAAAATGGCGAGGGAGGGAGAGAAAGAGACTAAGCCACCAGGCCAAGAATAAAATTATGCCACACATTATGAGTGCCTTCCAAAGGGAGAGAGTCACCCCCAAGTACACACCCTCTGATGGCACGCATATTCATTCTGTCCTGATGGGCTACTACTTTCCAGAGATACAGAGCCAACAGGAGGTGTGTGCACGCGTGTGCACATGTAAATACACACAGATAAAGAAAGGAGATTTATTCTGAGGAATTGGCTCAGGTGCTTGTTGGGGCTGGCAAGTCCAAGTTTGCATGGGATGCCAGAGCCTGAAAATTCCTTTAAGAGTGAGGTGGAATTTTGAGTACGAATTTCATAGTCTGGATGCTCAGGAAGGAGAAGAGGGCAGCGTCTAGAGGGAGAATTCCTTCTGATTCCTGGAACTTCAGCTTCTGGTTCTTAAGATGCCCCGTCCCCTTCCCCCCCCCCCCCCATGAAAGGAATGTCCTCTCCGTGAAGTCAACTGGTTGTGGGTACCTGACCCTCTGTGAGCTGCCTCCACGGCGACACCCAGGCCTGGGCTTGACCGAACACACCCGGTCAGCGTGACACAGAATCAACCCCCACGACGTGTGGGTGGTCATGGACCCAGCCCCCGCCCTCACCTCGTTCTGCTCCCAGCACAGGCCCTGGCAGCCCTGTTTGCAGGGCCCCTCTGGGCCTCTGGCTCCACTGTGAACCTCCTCCACGGGCCCTGGCACCGGGGGCTCCAGTGAGAGGCGGACGCAGGCCCTGCTGGGCGGAAGTCACTCTCCAGGAGCGCTTCCTGCCCGGTTCTCTGCCTTTCCTCATGTTTGCTAAACTCTGTCACTGCTGCATTCCAGGCGTTTCCTCCTGGGCTCTCTGTGGAGGAGAGGGCCTAGGTTTTGCTTTGCTTGACTTTTCAGTTACAGAGGAAATACAGGAAAACTCCTTGAAAGATGCTCCACCCCACTCCCTCCTGAGCTGTGCTCCACCTGCCTGCTGTTTGCTCACCCGAAAGGGGTGGAAATCCAGTTCACAGTGGGTGGCTGTATGTAAATACCATCTGTAACTCCCAGATGTCTCCCTGTAGCCCTGTCCTCTCGCCTCGACTCCAGGTTGGTGCCCTGAGTTCCCCACCCAGCATCCCCTGCTAGACATTTCAAACCCAATTTAATCCCTAGTTCTTGCTTTTCACCATCCCTGACCCCCAAACCACTCCACACACGGTCTTCGGTCCATGGGGCAACACTAGCCTTCTAGAAGTTGATAAAATGGTGCAGACGAGGTACTGGGGCCCCTCAGAGTAAAAACCAAACCAAACCAAGGCCTCTTTTCTCTTCTTCTTTTTCTCCCTACCAGCGTTTCTTTTATTTTTACTGGTAAAATACATGTAGCATGAGATTTATTGTTAGTCACATTTAGTGCACTTACTATGTTCTGCAACCATCACCATTATCTACTGCCAGAACATCTTCATCACCCCAGAAGCAAACTCTACGTCTGTAAAGGGCTCACTGTCAAGTCTCTTCTCCCTAGTCAGTTCCCTGTCCCAATGGGTTTGCCTATTCTGTACATTTCATAATGAAACCACACAGTTTGTCGTTTTTACCATGGAGTATGATGTAAGTTTTTCATAAATGCCCATTATCATCTTGAGGAAGTACCCTTCTTTTCTTAGTTTTCTGAGTGTTTTTATCATGAAAGGGTGTTGAATTTTGTTAAATACTTTTTCTACATCAATTGAGATGATCATGTGCTTTTATCTTTCATTCAATTAATGTGGTATATTACACTGAGGGATTTTCTTATGTTGAACCATCCTTGCATTCTTGTAATAAAGCACACTTGGTCATGGTGTATAATCCCTTTAATGTGCTGTTAGATTTAGTTTGCTCGTATTTGTTGAGGAACAGATTAAAAAAACTTTTTTTTAATTGTGAAGCATATATACAGAAAGATGATAAATTTCAAAGTCCAGTTTAGCAAATTGTTATAGAACAAATCTCAAAGTATAGTGTCATGGTCAGGTTCACCTTGGCCAGGTAGTGGTACCTGTTTGTCTGGTTGGGCAAGTGCTGGCCTGTCTGTTGCAATGAGGGCATGTCATAGAATTAAATCATGATCACGTCGGCTGCATCCACAGCTGGTTCCATTTGTAATCAGCCAAGGGGAATGTCTTCTGCAATGAGTGATGCTCAGTCTAATCACGGGAAGCCTTTTAAGGAGGAAACAGAAGAGACAGGCTCTCTTCCTGTTTCAGCTGGTGAGCCTCTCCTGTGGGGTTCGTTCAGACCCTCCATCGAAATTGTCAGCTTCACAGCCTGCCCTGTGGATTTTGGACTCCACATTTCTACAGTTATGTGAGACACTTTGATAAATTTTATATCTACAGATATTTCCTGCTGATTCTGTTTCTCTAGAGAACCCTAGCTAATACATATAGTATGGGTTACATTTCCACAATTTCAGGAATTTTCTTCTGGCTCTTCTAATATATTAGAAACTAAAAAGAAATACCTATGTAATGATTCAGAAGTCACAATCATTTGTTAAATCCCAACTTCTCTGTTACAGCTCCTCATTCTTTCAGTCTTCAGGGATATTTGGGCAGTGAGCATTCTAACTTCATGTTGAAATCCTATTTCCTCGTAAGTTTTCTCTTCATGTTTTAAAATTTGAAATCCCCACAAAGGCAGCTGACCCAGGTAGGTAATCAAGCTCCTGGTTCATTACCTTTAACCCAAAGCAAAATAAAGCACACCTGCCCTAAATCTGTCCCAATAAAATGGACAAACTTTTGTCCCATCAGTAGGAGTCAAGCTAACGTCCTCTTTCTGCCTATAAAAATCCTTTGCCACCCCTAGAACCCTGAAGCTATTTCCATTCTGGCTCTTTTATAGCAAAACTGGTGTCTTAAATAAAATGCCGAGGTCTGCAAGCTCAACTCCGACTTGGTTTTTACAATGTTCATGTCCCTGATGTCACAGTCAGCTCTCTCCCACATCCAGACCGACAGCAAACCCTGCTCCCTCTGGCTGAAAATGACACCAAGGGTCCAACTGCCCCATCATGACAGCTGCTGGCACAGGTCCTTTCTCTCTGATGGTCTGGCCAGTGCCTCCCGACTGCCTCCCAGCCTGCCCGGAAGTAGCTGCTGGAGTGAAACTCCCAGCCCAGCAGCACGTCATATGGCAGCTCTGCTCTGAGCTCCCCGGTTTCCTGTCCCCCTCAACGTCCTCTCAGTGGCTCTGACCCTGGACGTGCCAAGCTCACACTCGCCCCCAGCCTTCATGCTGGCTTCTCCCTCTTTCCCTGGGTGTCCATGCAGTTCACTCCCTCCTTCACGCCTCTGCTCAGAAGCCTCTTGACCAGCACCGCGACCCCTGAACCTGGGAAAAGCAGCCATGGCCCTTCCCTGTGCCTCCTCACCCACTGCATTTTCCTCCTGGGCACACATCACCTTCCACTCACCACTCTGTCCTTTCCTCTTGTCTCCCCTACCCCACAAGGCTCCCTAAGAGATGGACTTGGTTTTTGCATTTTAATTTAACATTTGCAACTTACCTGATGGGTTGGCTGAGCTGACTGCAGCCCTGTGTGCCCGGAGGGAAGGAACTGTGAGCCCAGGTAGGAGTGCCCACCGCGGACTGGGCGGGCAGGGGTCCGTCAGGCAGGGGGAGGGGGCTGCAGCGCAGGGGCCGGGTGTAGCCTCCCTGCCATGGCTCTCGGAGGTCAGGGGAGAGGTGGGGCCAGGGCTCGGGAAAGGGGTTTCGCGCCTCCCTTGTGCCTGCTGCGGACGCAGTGGGCAGGCCCCAGGGAGCAGAACATCCAAATGCGGACCCTTCAACCAACGCCTGGGCCATGAGCTCACCGCCTTCTCCGTTATTCCTGGGAACTGTATTCGCAGACCAAGAATGAACACAATGACCTGAGAACACAGACAGGAGATGGGAGCAGAAAGAGGTAGGAGCCATCATCTTTGGCACACAGCATCCCTTCCCCACAGGAGGACGGTTTAACAATAAACCAATCAATGCTGCTGGCACCGTATTTGCACAAGGACATTGTCTCTCTCAGGCAAAGTATGAATAAAGCCCTGTTCAGAAACACTGCCATTTAAATGGATTTTTATCATATGATCTAAATAGAAGTGTACTTGCTATACAAATTCATCCTTAAGACAAATCCCTTTCCCTCTCTTCCAGGCAAATTGCAACCCCCCTCAGGCAGCAACACTGGAGCAGCCCTGCGCACTGAGGCACAGCTGCTCTGAAAAGGCAGGAGGGGCAAAGGGCAGAGGACAGTCCCGCCCTCAGGATGGAGCGAGCGGATGCCCCAGTGAGTGTTAGGGACATGAGGTCCCCTCTTCCGTCCGTGCCCAGAGCTTCGCAGGTGTTGCCCCTCATACTGCCCCGTGCGAACGTGCTTCACCACGGCGCCCGGCGCTCAGCCTCGCGGACAGCCGGCCGGGGATGCAACAGCAGAGGCTCAGGGCCTGGACAGGGGCCAGGCCTGGGAAGCTGGATTTCCAAAAACCCTCCCAGGCCATTCTGATATGGACCAAAAGGTTGGAATCTCTACCGCAGAGTCCCGAAACCCCCCTAACCATGGGACCCCAAGTGGAGAGCTTCCCCAGACACCCTCGACAGGTGTGCAGTCACTGCCGGCTGGTGGCCCTGGCAGGGCGCTGACCGGTGCTGAGCAGGCCTGGCCTTGGCTGTGTCTCTTAGGAAGAGGACAGTGGGCTTCCCTCGGAAGCTGGGCTTGAGGCTCCAGGCGGGGGTCCTGGACAGCAGGTTTAAGCATATGAAAAAAATACATAGTAAAAAAATAAGAAGGCGCCTTTAGGTGGTGCGACGGTGGCACAGTGGCAGAATTAATTCGCTAGTGCACATGAATCATTCTCCAAGATATAGCATACATTAGGTCAAAACAGGCACCGATAAATTAAACAACATTGAAATCATACAGTGTATCTTCTCCCACAATGGAATGAATCTAGAAGGGGAACTGGAAAATTCATGAATATATGGAATTAAAAAACACACTTTTAAACAACCCACAGGTGCAAGGAAGAAATCACAAGGGAAACCAGGAAATATCTTGAGACAAATTAAAATACAAACAAAACATACAAAAACTTACAGGAGGGCAGCAAAGACAGTGTTGAGAAAGAAACTTACCGTATTAAATGCTTACATTAAAAAGAAGAAAGATTTCAAATCGCAGACCTTGCTTTGTAACCGGAGGGTCTAGAAAAGGAAGAGCAAACTAAACCAAAGTGCACAGAAAGGAAGAAATAACAAAGGTTAGAGTGGAAATAAATTAAATAGGGAATAAAAAGAAAACAGCAGAAAAATCAGTGGAGCCAAAAATTGGTTCTTTGGAAAGAGTGGGGAAAAAACAGCTACTAAACCTTTAGCTAGGCAGAAAAGAATATACATATAAAGGATACAAATAGCTAAATTCATAAATGGAAGGGGGACATTATGCAGATCTCACAGATGAAAAAGATTATAGGAGGACACCGTGAACAACTGTGCATCCCCAGATTAGATAACCAGATGAAACAGACAAATTCCTAGAAACCCAAACTGCCTACACTGACTGAGGAACAAATACCAGATAACAGACCAACAACGAGAGACTGAATTAGTCATCAACAACTCCCACCAAAGAAAAGCCCAGGACCAGATAGCTTCTCTGATAATTTTACCAAACATTGCAGGAAGAATTACTCAAATGCTGCTCAAACTCTTCCAAAACTTTGAGGAGGAGGGAACATTTCTTAACTCTTTCTATTAGGCCGATATCACCTGAATGCCAAAGTTGGATGATGATACCACAAGAAAAGAAAATTATAGACCAAGATTCCTTATGAATATAGGTGAAAAACCCTCAACAAAATACTTGCAAAACAAATGGTACAGCATGTTAAGACAATGATATACCATGATCAGTTGGGATTTATCCAAGGTATACAGCATGGTTCAACATAAGGAGATCAATTAATGTAATCATCGCATTAACAAATCAAAGGCGAAAAAACTCACATGCTTATCTCAACTGATGCAGAAAAGTCATTTGATAAAATCCAGCATCCTTCCTTGATGAAAACACTTTGAAAAATAGGAGTTGAAGGAACTTTCCTCAACATGGTAAAGTGCATATATGAAAAACCCACAGCGGGCAGGCCACGGTGGCTCAGCAGGCAAGGATGCTTGCCTGCCATGCCAGAGGACCTGGTTCGATTCCCGGTGCCTGCCCATGTAACAAAAAAAAAAGAAAAACCCACAGCTAACATCATATTCAATGGTGAAAGACTGAAAGCTTTCCCTTTGAGGTCAGAAACAAGACAAGGATGCCCACTGTCACCGCTGTTATTCAACTGTGCTAGCAGTTAGGAAAGAAGAAGAAATAAAAGGCATGCAAATTGGAAAGGAAGAAGTGAAACTTTCACTATTTGGGATGACATGATCCTATATATATATAAAGTCCCCAAAATATACAATAAAGCTACTAGAGCTAATAAACGAGCTCAGCAAAGTGGCAGGATATAAGATCATTGTACAAAAATCAATAGTGTTTCTATACACTAGTAATGAGCAAATTGAAGATTAAAATAATTTAAATTAAATTCTTTTAGAAATAAAAGAATATTAAAAGAATCAAATATCTAGGAGTTAATTTAGCAAAAATGTACATGGTCTGCTAAAAGAAATAATAGAAAACTTAATAAATGGAAGGAGATTTTGTGTTTATAGATTGGAAGACTAAATATCATTAAGATATCAATTCTAGCCTAGTTACTACATTTATTTGCAGATTCAATGCAATCCCAATTAAAATTCCACAAGTTTACTTTGCAGAAATGGAAAAGCCAATTATCAAATATTTGAAGGGTACGGGGTCCTGAATAGTAAAGCATCTCGAAAAAGAAGAAAGAATCTCTAAGACTCACACTTCCTGACTTTAAAGGATATTACGAAGCTACAGAGGTTTAATCAGCATGGTACTGGCATAAGGAGGGATATTTTGAGCAATGGAATCAAATGAGAGTTCAGAAATAGACTCTCACAGCTATGATCTATTGAGTTAAAGCCTCTTCAACAAATGGTGCTGGGAGAACTGGATAGCATATCAAAAATAATGAAAGAGGATCCCTATCTCACACTTTATACAAAAATTAATGCAAAATGGATCAAAGACCTAAATATAAGAGCCAGAACCATAAATACTACTAGAAGAAAATGTAGGGAAGCATCTTTTAGATCTGTGGTAGGCAGTGGTTTCTTTGACCTTACTCCTAAAGCACAAGCAACAAAAGGAAAAAAACAGATAAATGGGAGACTCAGAGAGAGCAGAGAATGCTGCAGCACCATGAAGCAGAGAGTCCACCAGCCAGCGACCTTTGGAGATGAAGAAGGAAAACGCCTCCCGGGGAGCTTCATGAAACAGGAAGCCAGGAGACCAAGCTAGCAGATGACACCGTATTTGCCATGTGCCCTTCCAGCAGAGAGAGAAGCCCTGACTGTGTCCACCATGTGCCTTCTCACTTGAGAGAGAGACCCTGAACTTAATCGGCCTTCTTGAACCAAGGTATCTTTCCCTGGATGCCTTTGATTAGACATTTCTATAGACTTGTTTTAATTGGGACATTTTCTCAGCCTTAGAACTGTAAACGAGCGACTTATTAAATTCCCCTTTTGAAAAGCCAAAAAAAAAAAAAAACAGATAAATGGGACCTCCTCAAAATTAAATACTTTGGGCTTCAATGGACTTTGTCAAGAAAATAAAAAGACAGCCAATTCAATGGGAGAAAATATTTGGATACCACAATTTTGATAAGGGTTTAATATCCAGAATATTATGAAGAAATCCTACAGCTCAATAATAAAAAGACAAACAACTTAAGAAAAAAATGGGCAAAAGATTTGAATAGATATTTTTCCAAAGAAAAAGTACAAATGGCTAAAAAACACATGAAAATGTGCTTAATGTCTCTAGCTATTAGAGAAATGGGAATGAAAACTACAATGAGATACCATTTCACACCTAGCAGAATGACCACTATTGAAAAAACAGAAAATTACAAGGGTTAGAGGGATGTGAAGAAATAAAAACACTCATTCACTGCTGATGGGGATACAAAATGATGCAGCTGCTGTGGGAAACAATTTGGCAGTTCCTCAGGGAGCTAAACATAGAACTGCTATGTGATCCGGCCAGCCCACTGCTAGGTGTATACCCAGAAGAAATGAAAGCAGGGACATGAGCAGACATTTGCACACTGATGTTCATAACAGCATTATTTACAGTTGCCCAAAGCTGGAAGCAACCCAAGGGTCCATCATCTGATGAATAGATAAACAAAATGTGATATATACATGAGATGGAATATTATTCAGCCATAAAAAAGAGTGAAGTTAGGATATATGTGACAACATGGATGAAACTTGAAGACATTGTGTTGAGTGAAATGTTAGGCACAAAAGGACAAAATTGTATGATTTCACTAATATGAAATAACTATAATAAGCAAATTCAAGCAATGAGTCAGAGACTAGAATCTAGGACAACAGGGTCCAGGTCAAGGGAAGGGATGGGAATTAATGCTAAATTGGTGCAGTGTTTCTGTTTGGAGTGAAGAAAAAGTTTTGGTAATGGGTGGTGGTGATGGGAGCATAATGTGAATGTAATTAACACCACTGACTTATGTATTTGGATATGATTGAAAGGGGGAAATTTTATGTTGTAGATATGTTACTAGAACAAATTTTTTAAAAAAAACCCATGTTCCAGTTTGTAAGTTGCCAGAATGCAATATACCAGAAATGGAATGGCTTTTAAAAAGGGGATTTATTAAGTTGCAAGTTTACAGTTCTAAGGCCATGAAATGTCTAAACTAAAGCATCCAGGAGAATATACCTTGACTTGAGAAAGGCCCATGGGTCCAGAGCACCTCTGTCAGCTGGGGAAGACATGTGGAGACGTCTGCTAGCTTTCTCACCTCATTTCATAACGCTTCCCTGGGGGCGTTTTCCTTCTGCATCTCCAAAGGTCTCTGGCTGTGTGGACTCTGGTAGCTTTAAAGCTTTCTCCAAAATGGTTCCCTCTTAAAGGGCTCCAATAAGCAACCCCACCTCAAATGGGTGGAGACTCATCTCCCTGGAGACCATCTAATCAAAAGTTATTACCCACAAGTGGGTAGGTGGCACCTCCATGGAAGCAATAGAAAAGCTCCCACCCAGCAATACTGAATGAGGATTAAAGGACACGGCTTTTCTGGGGTCCATGATGCCTCAAACAGGCACACACCATAAGACTGTAGAGCACAAGCAGTAAACTCTAATATAAACTATGGAGTATAGTTAACGGGATAATCACAATATTGTTTCATCAATTGTGACAAAGTACCATAATAATGCACAGTGTAAATAAAAGGGAAAACTGTGTTTGTGAGAGTGGGGGTATCTGGTAACTCTATTTGCTGCATGATTTTTCTGTAAACCTACCATTTCTCTAATAAACAGCATATTAAAAATAAAAGAAACAATGTTACCCCCCTCTTCCAGTGTGCAAAGTTTCAGAATAAACATGTCTCTAAGGAAAATATCCAAAAGGCCAATAAGCACATGAAAAGATGCCCAACATCATTGCCATCAGGGAAAGGGAACTGGAACCACAATGACGTACCACTCTGTGCCCAGCAGGATGCTAGGATAAAAAAGTCAGATAATAGCAAGTGTTGACGTAGCACTGGGATAATCAGAACCTTCGCACTGCCTGTAGATTGTACAGGCAACTACAGGGACTGTAGATTGTTATGGATCCTTTGCAGAGCTGCCTGGCAGCTCCTGAAATAACTAAATAGAGAGTTACCATATGACCCAGCAATTTCACTTCTGGGTATAAACTGAAGAGAAATGGGAAACACTTTATACAGATATTTATATCAGCATTATTCATAATAGCCAAAAGGTAGAAACTGCTTAAATGGTCGTTTACTACCATCAGTGGGCGAATGGATAAACAAAAGGTAAATACATTCAGTGGGATATTCGTCAACTGCAGAAAGGAAAGAGGTGACAAGATGTGCTGCAACCTGGATAAGCCTTAAAATGCTATGCTGAGTGAAGGAAGCCAGTCACAAAAGTCCTTGTATTAACGATTCCATTGCTTGGGGGGTGCGGGAAGGCAATAGAAGTATGGCATTAATTTTTTCCATTTTGTTTAAATTAGAGTGAGTGCAGGTTTACAGAAAAATCATGCAGGAAGTACAGTTTTCATATACCCTGCCTCCACAGTTTCCCCTATTATTAGCATTTTCCCTTGGTGTGGTGCCTTTATTACAATTGATGAAACAATTTTATTATAATTATACTACTAACTTTAGTCCACAGTTTATATTAAATTACACTTTCTGCGTGGTACAGTTCTGTGGGTTTTAAAAATGTTTATTCTGGTAACATACATACAACCTAAAATTTCTCGTTTCAGCCAGTCTGAAATTTACAGTTTGGTGGGTTGATTTCATTCACAATGTCATGCCACCATCACACCTTCCACTGATAGAGCTTTCCATCGCCCAGATGAAAACAGAGCTTCTATTTATTCCATTAGGCCCTGACTCCCCATTCCCCACCCTGGAGGGGATGAAAATGTCCTAAAATTGACTGTAGTGGCGGCTGCATACATCCATGACGATGCCGAAATCCGTCACATTGTGTGCTTTAAATGGATGAGCTATATGAGATGTAAATTATTATCTCAGTAAAACTGTTTAACAAATAAAATAAATAAATAAATAAATCGAAGAGGACCCAGTGTGAAGGCAGCTGTGCTTGGGCGGAATCCCCCTGGCTAACCCTCTTCCTAGTGAGTGGCCTGTGCTGGCTATCGTCTCGGTGCCTCAGTTTCCTCATCTGGAAATGGGATAATAACCGTCTGTAGTTTGGAGGATTAGTGTGAGGATTGAATGAGTAAATATGAAGATGGATTTATCTTGACCAGCTGAGTGATGAGAAGTAGAATACTGAATGTCACATGGTGGGAAATTTTTTTGTTTAGCTTTGTATTAGGGATGCTAATACAGGAAAAAATACTAACATCCTGAAAGAACTTTTGGAAGGCAAGTGCTTCAATTTCCTTGCCTTTAGGAAATAGAGCTCAGGCCTTCCATGCAGATCTGGAAGAGGCTTTGAGGGGGAGCCAGCAGGGGAGCCCCGAAGGCAGGGGCTGGCCTCTCAGGGGCCCCGGGTGCCCTCCCATGGCGATGAGGTTGCAGCCTCTCCGTCTACTGACTGTGGGGTCCACCAGGCTGTCAGAGGTAACCTGGGGCTTGCCCAGGGATGCTGCGTGCATTTGCTGGAGCTGCCATAACAAACGGGGTGGCTTGTAATCACACAAATCTGTTACCTCACACACGTGGAGGCTGCAAGTCCAAAATCAAGGTGTGGGCCGGGTTGTGCTCCAGGAAACCTGTGGGGGAGAGCCTTCCGTGCCTCTTCTGGCCCTGGTGTTTGTAGGCAGTTCTCGGGCATTCACTGGCTTGTTGAGGTGTCATCCCCCATCCCCGCCCCCGCCCCAGGTCTTTGCATGGCCCTTGTTCTAAGTCCCATTCCCTCCTTCTCATCAGGCCACCAGTCAAGTTGAATCGGACCCACCTTGCCCAGTCTGGCCTTATTGAAACGAAGCACATCTTCTAGCATCCGACGCCTGAATAGGACCACTTTTGTGGACTGAGCGTTCAGGCTTGGGCGTGACTTCCAAGGGGACCCAAATCCGCGATGCGAATGCGGTAGAGTAGCCCTACAAGACACCGGCGACAGGTTTCATACAACACAAATCACAATCGTCTGCTTCTTTACTCCTGATTTTGGTTATTTCCTGTGTCTGCTGTTCAGTCTGCGGTGTCACATCATCATCCACACAGAAGGCCAAGGGCAGAATCCTAGAGGAGGTTTTGACTTCTTCCTCTCCCTCGTCGTCCATACACAACCACTGTCAAGTCCTAAATCTGTCACGTCCACTCTGTCTGCCCTTTTCTTAATATTATCACTGTAACTCAAGCACCAATCCACACCCGTCTTCAATGTCCCCATTCTACTTAGTTAATTTCCCACATGTCTGGTGAGTACTGACCATTTTCAAGACTCTTTGATGGGTACAGAAGACAAATATTAAACTTTATGAGTTAAAATGTTTTCATCAAGTTGACGTTTTAGTTGAGGAGACACACAGTAATCAATTAATCATGCAATGACTTTGCAATTGTGGTAAGTGCTTAGAAGGGAAGTACAGGGTGGAAAAGCCCGGAGTCCCCTCCTTGGAAACAGAGAAGGGTTAGGAGGCCCCGAGCTCAGTGGGGAAGGCCTGGTGAGGCAGGAGATGACACCAGGGAGTTAGGCAAGGCGTGGACCACACAGGGCCTGCTGGGCTAAAGGGTTTGCATTTCATCCTGAGGGCTGAGGGAGGCTGACCACGTCCATTCCTCTGCTTAAATCCTTTGATAATTCTGTATTATCTCCAAGATAAAATCCGAACTCTGTGTTGGCCGTAGAGTCTTTAACCACCTGGTGTACTTTTCATCCTCACGTCCAGTGACCCCCTTCCATGCATGCACAGGGCTTAGTAATTATTCCACAAACCCTGCCGGGCCTCACCCTGTGTTTTACTTTGTAAGAGCTGCTGGAAGGCAATATATAAGAAATATAAAAAGGGGATTTATTAAGTTGCAAGTTTACATTCCTAAGGCTATAAAAGTGTCGAAACTAAGGCATCCAGAGAACGATACCTTGGTTCGAGAAAGGCCAATCGGTCTAGAACCCCTCTGTCAGCCACATGGTGGATTCTGCTGGGGTCTCTGGCTTCTTGTTTCAAACATCTTCTTGGGGTATTTTCTTTCTTCATCTCCAAAGGTCTCTGGCTATGTGGGCTCTGTCAGAACTGAAGCTTTTTCCAAAATGGTTCCCTCTTCAAGGGCTCCACCTTGAATGGGTGGAGACACATCTCCATGGAAACCACCTAATCAAAATTTACCACTTCATCAAGTCATATCATGGCAAGTTCTTTGTATCACATCTTGCTCAACTCTTATCAGCCTGGAGGCCCATTCCACAGTAAAAACCACCTAAAATGAGCTTGATTTTTCTAACATTCCACATCATTTACATTTGATCATAACTCTCATATTATCATTTATCTCCACACTCTTTTTGGAGGTGGCCGACTGCACCTTCCTGCTGGCCGAGATTACATTTTTAGTTCTTTAAATGTGGCTCAGTGTTTGGATAACCAAATTTACAAACAAAGATCAGGATGTAGTGTTTTCTAGGTATAAATTTCTCTTTTTTTCAACAGAATATTGAAGAGAAATACTTGCCATGTTCCTAATGCATCTCTTAGGATTCAGACATAATAGCTGCTTAGCCAGTGTTGTGGGATGAATGGCTCTTACGCATTTCATTTCTTATCGAGATGAAATTCTCCTTGACTCTCCATGCCATGTGAGTCACTCGCACGTGGGCATCACGTATGCACTGTAACTGCTTTACTCTGGTGCTGATGGGTGGCTTTTTATTGTATCGGTTTTTGAAATAATAAGACAATCACAAAAGCAGAGCCTTATTTAATGGGCCTTATTTAATGGGCCATGATTCACACCACTCATTCTAGGCCCTAACAGTTTTATGACCACCTTACATGCTCTGTAAGTAAAATGTGGACATTTTCATTCACCAATGGCTAATAAACTTCCAATTCATTTTCTCTCCGTTTGAAGATGAGTTATCTGGGATCTTCCTCCAACCTCCGTGGAGCCTCTTCCCCATTGGGCATGCTGAGCTTCCCAGCACCTCCTCTCTACTGCTGAGTGAGTTCCCAATGCAATTGCCTTCATATATGCCATCCTCTTGATACTTCTCACAACAGGTTGTTTTATCTTAATCTCATACTTAGGCATATTCATACTACTTAGAAGATGTTAGATGCAACCCCTCGGTTGTCAGGGTTTCTCACATCCTCTCCCCTAGCATCCCGTGCCCTCCTTGGGGCACTATGGAAGCTCCTGGCCTATGATAGCCTTGGTTTTGCACCCCAATGTTTGGGGAATATAATTTATCAAATAGTGGATTCTTATCAGTACACTAGAACCCCGCATATTGAGAGCAGATTTATTCCATGGAATTTGGGAACTGCATCTCAAGCTGTATGTCTCTTAACCTGACTTGGTTCTGAAGACATCCACCAAGAGGTCTTCAGTTTTTGGAGTCTAGAGTAGGGAGTGGTTGTCAGTATGGAGCTGGCTGGGCAGATCCCCCTTCAGAATAAGGGGTTCATTGCAGCAGCTGCTGGCATTTAGCCCTCGTCCGATGGTCCCTTTAGTGATCGTCTCGGCTGAAGAGAGCAGCATTGCCCAAGGTCACACCCTTTCTCTGGGGCAGCCTGGATCCATTGACTGTCCTAAGCAGAAGCATAAAAGCTCAGCCCTGTCACCCAACTCAACCCAGTTCTGAGGGGTCCCATCTTCAGAACTGCATGCCTGGGGGTTCCACTGATACTGCATCACAGCTTGACTTCTCCCTTGACTCAGTCCTGCCTCCTCCCGTTCCCTTCCATGGGTGTTGAGGCTGACAGCATTCCTTCCAACTCAGAGGCTGCTTTCTGGGGACACAGTCTGTGACAAACCCTGCTGAGCCCCAAGATCTTGGCTAGCTGGCAGGGGAGTCGTTTACCAGCTCCTTTCACTTGAGCGGTCCCATCCTGTACTATCCTCTCTAGATCCGTGTGAGCCCTGATGGAGCCTCTGTTAGACTGTGGTTCCCACCCACCTTCCAGTGGGAGGCCCCCGCATTGGTGAGATTGAAGTGGTTGCAGTTTCTGGGGGCTGCAGGGAACCCCTCACCTGGAATACCGTGCAGACGCATCCTCAGACTGAACCCGCCCTGAAGAGACACCAAGTGGCACCCTTCTCCTGCTGCAGCTGGGAGTTCCCTCCTCATGTGTCCACCACAGACTGGCTTCTGTCCTGAGGCCCTGCTCTTTCTGCCTTCGCCTGCGTCCCTGAATCCCCCTCAGACCCTTTGTCCTTTGGAATTGGGCACTGAGGCCCATCTGAGGAACCAGGCTGCTTGGTCTACCATCAGCCCTGTCCCCTCCGGAGAGGAATCTGGGCCGACTGGCCTAGGAAGGGCGCAGAAAGGAAGTCAGTCCTTGGTGATAAATGGCATCATGTCTGTTTCGCTCCTATGAAGGGCTGATTGGGGATGGGTTAAAAGCTGTGGACAGCCCTTTCCCTAAGGCCTTTGAGACATTTTCTATCAGGAAAAAATAGCATGTTCTTTATTATCTGGCTCTCGCCCCGTCCTCTAACTCCAGTTTTGGAGAGACCATATTAGGTGGGATCTGTTTGGTTGCAAAAGAATGTAGATCTACTTAAGCTTAAGGAGAATAAAAAGATTATGGGGCCACATAGCTGAGCAGCCAGGGGCAGCGCTGGCTTCCACAGTAGCTAATTGTACGCCATCAAGACTTCTTCTCTCTTTCTCTGTCCCAGGCTCCTTTCCTCCTCCAGAGCCCACTCCCCATTCCATTTCTCAGTTCTGCTTTCCTCTCTGTTGGTTTTCTCCTTAGAGAAGCTGTTTTCAGCTTTCCTACTTCCAGCTTGGAATTCCAGCTCCAGCAGAAGTCATCCATCCTTCATTCTTACCGGCCCATCTTAAGTCAGGTTTGCATTCTTGAGTCAGAAGAAGGAATGGGGTCTCCTCGACGGCTGGGCCCGGGTCACCTGCCCACCCCAGAGTAGGGTGAAGCGGGAGGCTGAGGGTGGGGAGGTTCCCAGAGGAAGGGCGAGGGATGGCGCCGGTAGGAGGAGCACCGGGTGCTGGCTGGAGCCTCAGAGGCCCGCGGAGCAAAGACTGCGGCTGGCTGACCATCAGGGTAACCGCAGGGTTTTTTCCCCACACATTTGACACGAGGCTACCACTCCCCAGACAAAAGCCTGTCCTCATGACCTACTTGTGCCCACACTGGCTTCCGCAGCTGTATACCGGGGGCTAAGACAGGAGGGCGGGGCCTGGCTAAATGTCATGTCCAGCAGCGCTGTCCAGTAGGGATAAGATGTGAGCTGCATATGGAATTTAAAATTTTCTAGCAGCTACTTGAAAAAGTGTAACAGGAAACAGGCAGATTAGTTTTACCAATATATTTTATTTATGTTAATCTGTCTAAAGTGTCACCACTTTAATATGTAATCAACATTATAACACATTATTGAGATATAGTCATTGCTTTGTACTATTTCTTCAAAATCCAGTATGTATGCTTACACCACCAACACATCCCCACTGGAACGAGCCACGTTTCCAGGGCTCAAAAGCGAGAAGGGGCTATTGGCTCCTGTGTCGGACAGGGCAGGTTTAGAGTCCACTGAAGAGGCAGGATAAATACACAGAAAATAATGAGGAAGCTTTATTAGTTAGTTTGCTGAAATGCAAACCACCCCAGCACTTGGCACTTAAAGCCATCAGCCTTTATTATCTCATGAACTTTGGGGTGACTGGGAGCACTTCCCTGCCCAGCTGGGCTCGGTCAGCTGTGGTCAGCTGGTGAGCTGGGCTCAGCTGGGTCAGGTGCCATCAGCTGGTCAGGTGTGGTCAGTTGAGCCAGGTGCAGTCAGTTGGGTCAGGTGTGGTCAGCTGGGTCAGGTGCAGTCAGCTGGTCAGGTGCCATCAGCTGGTCAGGTGTGGTCAGCTGGGTCAGGTGCAGTCAACTGGTCAGGTGTGGCTCTGCTGGCCTTCAGGGGTTCTTGACCGTGTTTGGGACCCAGCTGGCTGCAGGCAGGCCCCACAGGCTGTGGCCCAGCCCCCTGGGCTCTCCTCCATGTGGCCTCCCACAGGCTAGCCCAAGACCATTTTTGTGTGGATGGCAGGGCTCAGGAGAGAGAACAAAAGCAGGAGGGCTTCTGGAAGCCACTGGGTGGGTCACTCACATGCCCACTGCATTTTATGGCCAAAGTAAGTCACCAGGCCACATTGAGACCCCCTAACCGAAAGAGATGCAAAGTCACATTGTGAAGGGGATATCGTGAGGGGTGGAGAATTCGGGACATTTTATATCAATCTGGTACCAAAGCAATTGCTTGTCAAGTCGTGGGGTGTAGACACATGTGTGTAACTCTTGTCCCCAGTGCACACGGTCCCCGTACGTCTCTCTGTCTTTTAACTTCCTAACAAAATAGTCAGACCTCTGCCCCCCCTCAGAGCCCCTCATCAGGACACCTCCCTGGGCCCCCAGAGCCCCTCATCAGGACACCTCCCTGGCCCCCCCGAACCCCTCATCAGGACACCTCCCTGGGCCCCCAGAGCCCCTCATCAGGACACCTCCCTGGGCCCCCCCGAACCCCTCATCAGGACACCTCCCTGGCCCCCCCCGAACCCCTCATCAGGACACCTCCCTGGGCCCCCAGAGCCCCTCATCAGGACACCTCCCTGGGCCCCCAGAGCCCCTCATCAGGACACCTCCCTGGGCCCCCAGAGCCCCTCATCAAGACACCTCCTTGGCCCCCCCGAACCCCTCATCAGGACACCTCCCTGGCCCCCCCCGAACCCCTCATCAGGACACCTCCCTGGGCCCCCAGAGCCCCTCATCAGGACACCTCCCTGGGCCCCCAGAGCCCCTCATCAAGACACCTCCTTGGCCCCCCTGAACCCCTCATCAGGACACCTCCCTGGCCCCCCCCGAACCCCTCATCAGGACACCTCCCTGGGCCCCCAGAGCCCCTCATCAAGACACCTCCTTGGCCCCCCCGAACCCCTCATCAGGACACCTCCCTGGCCCCCCCCGAACCCCTCATCAGGACACCTCCCTGGGCCCCCAGAGCCCCTCATCAGGACACCTCCCTGGGCCCCCAGAGCCCCTCATCAAGACACCTCCCTGGGCCCCCAGACTGGGCCCCCAGAGCCCCTCATCAGGACACCTCCCTGGGCCCCCAGAGCCCCTCATCAGGACACCTCCTTGGCCCCCCCGAACCCCTCATCAGGACACCTCCCCGGGCCCCCAGAGCCCCTCATCAGGACACCTCCCCAGGCCTCTGACAACCCATCACAGCCTCTTTGGTCTCCAGGGAAGACTCTCAGTCTCTTCAGGTAAAATTTAAGAAACATAATTATGTAAAAGATTTCATGCTCGGGTATTTTACCTTTATCTGTGTCTATGTCTGTCTATAGATCTACCTCTATCTGCCGGTCTGTCTGTATTATCTGTCTCTCTGTCTGTCTGTCTATCTATTTATCTGTCTGTCTATCTGTCTATATTATCTACCTATCTATCTATCTGTCTGTCTATCTGTCTATATTATCTACCTATCTATCTGTCTGTCTGTCTATCTAATCATCTGTCCATCTATAATTCTCTCCATTCATTACTTAAACCTCTCTTTTCTGAGCTAGTCTTGGACTTTTCTTTTATACAACACAGAATTTGTCAAAGTGTTTTCTTAAACTAAAGATCATTTTCTTTTCTAGAAAATTCTGCCATACTCCTTTCTACTCTACCCCACCCCCCCACACTGTTTTCGGTTGTTAATGCTGCTGGAAACACGATACACCAGACATGGGTTGGCTTTTATAAAGGGAATTGATTAAGTTAAAATTTACAGTTCCACAGCCATAAAATGTCCAAACTAAAGCATCCAGGGAAGGATACAGACACAGAAAGTGCTGATGAAGTTTGGGGTTTCTCCATCAGCTGGGAAGGCAATGGCAATGTCTGCTAGCTTTCTCTCCTGGCTTCTCGTTTCAAGCAACTTCTCCAGGGGCATTTCTTTCTTCAACTCCAAAGGTCTCTGTCTGTGTCAGCTCTGAAGCTTTTCCCAAAAATGGTTCCCTCTTAAAGGACTCAAGTAAGTGACCCCACCTTAAATGGGTGGGGACACATCTCCATGGAAACCACCTAATAGTCCCACCCACAATTAGGTGGGTCACATCTCCATGGAAACAACTTAACCAAAAAGATCCCACCCAATAATATTGAATCAGGATTAAAGAACAAGGCTCTTCTTCTGGGGTGCACAATAGTTTCAAACTGGCACACTCAGGAAAACACAGAAACAGTTACACACAATTTTTAAAAAAATTTATTTATTAATTAAAAAAATTAAGAACAAACAAAAACATTAGCATATATTCTGTTCTACATATATAATCAGTAATTCACAATATCATCACATAGTTGCATATTCATCATCTCTTAGAACATTAGCATCAATTCAGAAAAAGAAATAAAAAATAACAAAAAGAAACAAGATGATAACAGAGAAAAAAAAGATTATACATACCACACCCCTTACCCCTGCTTTCATTTATCACTAGCATTTCAAACTAAATTTAACATTTGTCCCCCCTATTATTTATTTTTATTCCATGTGTTCTACTCATCTGTTGACATGGTAGATAAAAGGAGCATCAGACACAAGGTTTTCACAATCACACAGTCACATTGTGACAGCTATATCATTATTCAATCATCATCAAGAAACATGGTTACTAGAACACAGCTCTACATTTTCAGGCAGTTCCCTCCAGCCTCTCCATTACATCTTGGATAACAAGGTGATGTCTACGTAATGTGTAAGAATCTCCAGGATAACCTCTTGACTCTGTTTGGAATCTCTCAGCCATTGCGACTTTGTCTCATTTCACTCTTCCCCCTTTTGGTCGAGAAGGTTTTCTCAATCCCTTGATGCTGAGTCTCAGCTCATTCCAGGATTTCTGTCCCACGTTGCCAGGAAGATCCACACCCCTAGGAGTCATGTCCCACGTAGACAGGGGAAGGGCAGTGAGTTTGCTTGTCGTGTTGGCTGGAGAGAGAGGCCACATCTGAGCAACAAAAGAGGTTCTCTTGGGGGTGACTTTTAGGCCTAATTTTAAGCAGGCTTGACCTATCCTTTGTGGGGTTAAGTTTCATAACAACAAACCCCAAGACTGGGGGCTCAGCCTATAGCTTTGGTTGTCCACACAATTTTTTAAATTGCCTATTGTTGTTTCACTTAAGCACAGTAACAAGGCTGTCATTGTGATGAAGCAGTTAGCCGTGGCTGGAGCAGGGCTGTGAAGCTCTAGAGAAGAGGAGGGAGGTTCTAGCTCATAACAGGGACTTAATGAATGTCTGTGGAAAGAAAGAATGAGTGAATAAGTCCAGAGTGGAGAGATGTCGTGAACTAAGGCAGGAGGATAGAGATAAATTCCATCTGTCTGATTTGAGCACTGCAAACTGTTGTCATCTACAGTTATCGTCCATCTAGCTCCAGACACACCAGCAATGCTCAGAAAACAGGAAATATTTGCTTTACTTCTGCCATGTCCTTTGTGTCTTTGTAAATGCTGCTTTTATTCAAATGCCTTCTTCGGCCTATTGACTCTTCTGGGGGGACTTTCCCATCGCGCGACTAGCCGTCAGTGTTCTGAGTGGAATTGCATTTTGCTGTTGTCTGCTTACATTTCCACCCTCTCAACAGCCTGAATTCATTATCCATGTTGCATATGGATGAAGTTAAAATTAAATGACGTTATTTCAACTCTTCACCTCAGTCACAAACTCTACCATGAAAAGCATGAATGGAAGTGGCCGGGTCAGTGAGTGGCAGAACGGCTTCCACCCAGCCTGTCTCCGGGATGGACCTTCCTTTGCAGTTGGGTTCTGTCCGGCCCTGTCTCCTACAGCATCCTGCTTAGTGCCTCTCGGGAAACTGCACAGCGGCTCTTGTGGACTCCTCTCCCTAACGAGGCTTTCCTGGCTGCTTTGCATTCCTTATTCAAATTCTTAGACAAGGCCAGTGAACTCAGAGTGAGTCCAAGAGGCAGCCCCACAGCCTGGGTGTATAATCATCATAGCTGTTACCCATGGACACTGACCAGGCAACAAGCCCTGTCTGAGCAAAATGGGCATCTCACAACACCAAGGACGAGGAAACCTAGGTGGGAGACGGGGAAGTAACTTGCCATGACTCTCAAAGCTCCTAAGTGGTGGAGCTGAGACCCCACCCAGGCAGTCTGATGTTAGAAGCTTCCCTCTTCCAAAGTCCTGGCTTGTGGCTAGAAATCCTTCGTTTTGACTGGTGCATGTTCCACTTGACAATGGTTGGGAGGTGACTACTCTGTGCTTAGGTCAGTGGCTCCCAATCATGCCTGAAAGGCAGTGGACACATGGTGTGGACATGCCTCTGCCCAAGTCCTGGTGACACTGCTTGTTGGCTGGGCACTCAGCACCAGGCTTTGCCTCTTGAGCCCAAGGACCCTGGACAAAGTGGATTCAGGAAGCTGGGCTCCAAACTGAGTAGCCAGAGTTGGCTTCAAATAAAGAGGAACAGAGCTGGGGAGAAACAGAAAAGGAGAAGCAGAAAATCAAAGCTGAGATCACAGGAGAATTGAGGGGCGGAATGGCTGTGAAAACTTTCCAAGTGGACGGTGGTCAAAATGAAACTGTTGAGGGTCAGGGGACTTTTGAATGTAACATCAGAGAACCAGTTAGGATGCAAGACAAAAACCGAAAGGGTAAGGGGACTTCAGTTAGATGACAGGCAGCTGTTTCTTCACTCGTATTCTGTGGCTTTTAGTAGGAAGTGTAAGGATTGCACAGATTCGTGAGAACAGTGTGACGGAACCTCAGACTTCTACCACTCACGGCGGAGAGGGATGAGTCACATCCACAGCCTCAGGTCTGGAGGGAACATGGAAGTCCTTTTCTGCACTTCTGTGTCCACTTCAAGGTCAGCCTGTCCAGGGGCTTCCCACGAGGGTGAAGTAGTCATCACCATTTGTATCATCCCATCCTGGTCTGGAGGACTTTTAATTGTTAGAAGTTTCTTCTATCTCTGAACGACATACAAGAGACTAGAAATATTCTTCTTTCCTGGAGGGGAAGTAGAAGGAAAGGGCATTTCACTCCCTTTGAATTTTCTGAATTTCAGAGTATGTGAAGATGTTATCAAAACACACGACAGGGCGGGTGACAGTGGCTCAGTGGCAGAGTTCTGCCAAACAATGATGACGATGATGACAATATACATGACACGAAAATTTGGGGAAAAGCGTTATCTTGAAATCTGACTTTTCCACGTTAGGTCAAGCAGGGATCATTGGCCTACACTCTGTACACAATCACTCCTCAAGTGTGTGAGCTCAGCACAACATTTCTTAAAATTTTCTCTTCTCCAGGTGGGACACTTCCAGTTCCCTCAGCAGTGTCTCATGAAACATGGAATTTGATTCCTTTTTAATTCTGATTAACCTCCCCTGATCACTTTTAGCCAGTGGCTTATAGAGTAGGCTCCCTCCAGACCTAATATGGAATACCATCTGTTGAGTGAGCACCAAGGCAGAGATAATAGCTTCTCTTGCTTTGTGGACCTTATTTCAGGTAGTGCAAACCCAGAGGCTGCCTTCATTGAGCTTGAAGCTGTGTGTCGGTGAGGATACAGACTGACCTTGCACTCGAATATTCTTTAGTCCTTCTTATATTTGTGGCTATTAATTTCATCTTCCTCGTTTCATGACACAGGGAGTTTGGAATTAAGTGTATGTCATGGGTAGAATTGTTCCCCATCTGGAGGATGTGTTCGAGTGGCTGCTGGTCCTTCTGACCATGACCTTATTTGGAAATAAGGTCTTTGCAGATGTGATCAAATAAGATGAGGTCAGGCTGGGTAAGGCCAGGCCTGGGTCCAGTGGCTCGTGTCCTTACAAGGAGGAGGACACGGAAGAGACACAGAGACACGTACAGTGGAGAAGGCCATGGGTGCCAGGGATCCGGTGAGTGTCTGAGCTGAGGAAGGCCCAGGATGGCTGGGAGAGGCACAGGGCGGGCGCCAACACTCACCCTTCCAGCCTGGGGCCTTCGGGGCAGCGAGCAAACCTGCGGTGGCTTTAAGCCACTCAGACGGTCGTGCCGTGCCTCGGCAGCTCTAGGAGATAGCTGCAACCTGCGCTCGAGTACGTTCCCCTTAAGACATGCCCATTGCTCAACCTGTCCAGGACATTAGTTCCCCAAAGGCAGAGACCACACCTGATTCACCTTTTATATTCTTGGAAGAGTGTCTCACACACACTAAACACACACTAAACATTGTTCTAGTTCTCTAGCTGCCAGAATGCAATATACCAGAAACGGAATGGTTTTTAAACAGGGGAATTTAATAAGTTGCTAGTTTACAGTTCTAAGGCCAAGAAAATGTTCCAATTAAAACAAGTCTACAGAAATGTCCAATCAAAGGCATCCAGGGAAGGATACCTTGGTTCAAGAAGGCCGATGAAGTTCAGGATTTCTCTCTCAAGTGAGAAGGCACGTGGTGAACACAGTCAGGGCTTCTCTCTCAGCTGGAAGGGCACATGGTGAACACGGCGTCATCTGCTAGCTTTCTCTCCTGGCTTCTGGTTTCATGAAGCTCCCCGGGAGGCATTTTCCTTCTTCATCTCCGAAGGTCGCTGGCTCTTTTCGTGGACTCTGCTTCGTGGTGCTGCAGCATTCTCTGCTCTCTCCGAATCTCATTCTTCAAAATGTTTCTTCTTTTGTAGGACTCCAATCAACTAATCAAGACCCACCCAAATGGGTGGAGACATGTCATCACCTAATCCAGTTTAAAAACCACTCTTGATTACATCACATCTCCAGGGAGATGATGTGATTACAGTTTCAAACATACAGTATTGGATAGGGATTATTCTACCTTTATGAAATGGGATTTTGATTAAAACATGGCTTTTCTAGGGGGCATACTTCCTTTCAAACCAGCACACTCATAGACTGTGTAAAATGCAGCCCCAGATAACCAGTCCTGACTCTCCTTTTTTTTCACTGACTTAGGGTAGTTTTTTGAAGACCCTCGATATTTCAAATGAAGCCCTTCATGTGTAGACCCCAGCCCCAACCCCGTCCCCCTGCCCGCTCGACCCCACTTGTCACCATGGGGAGGAGCTAAGTTGTGTCTGCGGTGTGAGAGGGTTGGCGTGCGGCCGTCCGCCTTGCGTGCTGCCCTTTCGTGCGCTCTAGGCCTCCGCTTCCTTCTGCAGGGTGCGAACCCGTGGAGCATGGCGGCGCCGGGTCCACCTGCTGTCTGCGCTGCGTTCAGAGTCTCCTTCTGCTTATCAGCAGCCTCTCACGGGCAGGCTGTTCCTAGGCAGGAGCCCCATGGCTCCATGGAGCGCTCCCTTTTTGTTGTTTCTTTTGTGGGATTTTGCAGGCCTAAATGTGAGTGTTGAATTCTTGACCATTTGAATGTTTCGATGTTTTAAGCTAAATTTTCAACAAAGCAGTAGTTTGGTGATTGTTTTTTCAAATAAAAGAATATGTGTGTGTGCGTGTGTGTATATAGGATAAGTATATATATATTTATAAAGCACACTCTCCTAGTTGCAAGGTTAGCTAGAAGCTTTCACCCCTTGCCAGGCAGGTTTTCACAGAGCTTCTCAGAAAGTTTTCATGGAATCTGAAGTCTGAATGTAAGTCAGACATTGATTTTTCCACATTTATTTGAGAAATTCTAAAATCACCTTCAGATCAGCTCACCCACGTATAAAACTGGATATGTGATCCCTTAATTAATATACTGTCAGTTCTCGAGCTGAAAAGGTACCGGAAGCAGCAGTACAAGAGTTGATGAGCCATTTAAAACACACAATCCAACCAAATGCTTCTATAAGTCTTCATCGAAGAATTAAAATGTGTTTTATTTTAGTGACAAACAGCATTATTTATATTAAAGTTACTACTAGCAATAAAGGCATCTAAATTTTGCTTAAATGTCTTCTCACCTCCAACTTCATAAAAGAAAAACACTCCAACCAATCAAATGAACAAAAACAACCCCTAAAGTGTCACTTTCGATGAACATAAGAGTTTTTGACGAACACACAGGATAATTTTAATAATTAAAAAAAAAATGCTGCCCATTTGGCACTGGGACAAGGCGCTGACGTACCCGAATGGCTGCCCGGGGGCGGCGTGCAGACCGCGTGGAGTCAGCAGTGGCTGGAGGCCCCAGCAGCAGGAAGGGCTGCCGGGCCTGGGGCGAGTCCGAGTGGGTGAGTGGCCTGCGGTGCCCTGTGTCTTTCGTGTAACAGAAAACTGACATTTCAGTTTCTTTCAACGCACTGAGATTTTGAGATTCCAAAGTAAGATTTGCTGGGGGAGCCGGGGAGGGGGTTCGCGTGGGAGGAACCAGGGCTGCCTCCCTCTGGGGGGGTCCAGGCTGGTCTGGGGAAGGGCGGACTCGGACCTGAATTGGAGCCGGATGGTATCTTCAACTGGACACCCCATTTCTGAGCTGAGACAGGATGGTGACTTACGGCCATCACAGGACCATTCCTTAGTGAGGAGGCTGCAGCCGATCCCCAGCTCGTCGGAAGTTTCATCCAGGAGCAGGTGACGACAACCCCACCCGGCTAATTTTTACAGGGGCAGCGAGAGACTGAGCCTAAGATTGAGTTTGGCCACCCACTCACGGTCGCCCACCCACTCACGGTCGCCCACCCATTCATTCACGGTCACCCACCCATTCATTCACGGTCGCCCACCCACTCACGGCCGCCCACCCACTCACGGCCGCCCACCCACTCACGGTCGCCCACCCACTCACGGCCGCCCACCCACTCACGGCCGCCCACCCACTCACGGCGCCCACCCACTCACGGTCGCCCACCCATTCATTCATGGTCACCCACCCATTCATTCACGGTCACCCACCCCTCACGGTCGCCACCCATTCATTCACAGTCACCACCCACTCACGGCCGCCCCCCACTCACGGTTCACCCACCCACTCCAGTCACCCACCCATTCATTCACGGTCACCCACCACTCACGGTCGCCCACCCCACTCACGGTCGCCCATCCATTCATCACGGTCACCCACCCACTCACGGTCGCCCACCCACTCACGGCCGCCCACCCACTCACGGTCGCCCACCCACCCACTCACGGCCGCCCACCCACTCACGGTCGCCCACCCACCCACTCACGGTCGCCCACCCACTCACGGCCGCCCACCCACTCACGGTCGCCCACCCATTCATTCACGGTCACCCACCCACTCACGGCCGCCCACCCACTCACGGTCGCCCACCCACCCACTCACGGCCGCCCACCCACTCACGGCCGCCCACCCACCCACTCACGGTCGCCCACCCATTCATTCACGTCTCCCACCCACTACGGTCGCCCACCCACTCACGGTCACCCACCCACTCACAGTCACCCACCCATTCACTACACGGTCACCCACCCACTCACGTCGCCCACCCATTCATTCTCGGTCACCACCCACTCACGGTCACCCACCCACTCACGGCACCCACCCTCTCACGGTCACCCACCCACTCACGGTCACCACCCATAATTCATCGTCCACCCACTCACGGTCACCCACCCACACACGGTCACCCACCCACTCACGGCCGCCCCCCCACTCACGGTCACCCACCACCCATTCATTCACGGTCACCCCCCACTCACGGTCGCCACCACTCACGGTCGCCCACCCATTCATTCACGGTCACCCACCCACTCACGGTCGCCCACCCACTCACGGTCACCCACCCATTCATTCACGGTCACCCACCCACTCACGGTCGCCCACCCACTCACGGTCACCCACCCATTCACTCACGGTCACCCACCCACTCACGGTCGCCCACCCACTCACGGTCACCCACCCACTCACGGTCGCCCACCCATCACGGTCACCCACCACTCACGGTTACCCCCACTCACGGTCTCCCACCCATTCATTCACGGTCGCCCACCCACTCACGGCCGCCCACCCACTCATGGTCACCCACCCATTCATTCATGGTCTCCCACCCATTTATTTACAGTCACCCACCCACTCACGGTCACCCACCCATTCATTCACGATCACCCACCCACTCACTCATGGTCGCCCACTCTGTGCCAGGCCACGACAGAGCTGCAAGGGGCAGCTCTAAATCTCTGCCCAACAGATGTGTTTGGTCTCTGCCGTCTGTGAAGGAAGGGTTAGGGTGAATAGATGGTTGTCTTTTCAAACAATTTCCCTGCTTTCATTTGCACACGCACATGAGTGTGCACACACACGCATACCCTGATGTTAAAGGTTGACTTCTGCTTTCCAAGGTTTGGAAAGATTTCTTTATATACTCCATAGTTTGCTTACTTGGTGGATTTTTTCACCATTTTGGTGGAGATTAAAATTTTAGTTCTAGGTCAACGAGAAAATCTGTGACCAGGCCTAAGATTTCAGTGAAACCTTTTCCGGCAGCAAAGAACAGGCTTTTCAGGAAGTATTGGCCAACATGTTCTCGTTCCTCACTCTTGGGTTGGAAAAAGTGCCAGCCGAAAGGCTGTTGCTAAGAGATGGTTCTGATTCAGGAGACGTTTGTCAAGACCCAGAAATAAGTGCCAATGGGTGAGCATGAAGCATGCGCCCCTCTTAGACGTGCACTGGACAAACTCAAAGGCACACGCGATGCTCCAGAATAATTCCAAACTCTCCGTACATCAAAGACATCAAAACTGGAGCCAACTGTTGCTCAAACGGAGGCGCATGAGAATTTATTTCTATTTAGCATCCGTCTGTACAGTTCTTCAGTTTGATGAAGCCGTTCTAGCCGTGTTTGGAATTCTGGTGTTCTTATCCCTGCATGGCTCGTATCATGGGGTGTTTAAGGACTGAGGGTCTCCGCTGTTTTCTGAACCAAGGCTGGCTGGGGAGGCAGCCGGCACTGGCTGCAGACGGAGTGGATGCTAAGGCCTGGGGCTGGGGCGAGGCTGACCTCCACTTTGTTTGAGCTGGGTTGCCGTGGGCAGGCCACTCGGCCCCTTTCTGCTGAAATGATGGGCTGCGTTGTCATAGCCTGATGTCCTGTAACAGACGGCAGGTGGGCAGATGGGCAGGTGGGCAGATGGGTCCCTTCTCTGGGCTTTGGACCTGGGCACAGAGCTTGAGTTGATTCTGCATCTTCGAGGGGCTGATTTATAGCTCCAAACATTCGGGGGTTGTTGGAGGCTCTGTCCATCTCACAGACTGTATTCAGAGAAAGCTGGCGGCGTCAGGCTGGTACTGGAGAGGGGAGGGGAGGGGAGGGAAGGGAAGGGAAGCGAAGGGAAGGGAAGGGTCCCGCTGCCAAAATCCTTACCTGACTCTGGGTTCCTTCAGATTCCCTGATATACTTCCAACAGATCCCACACCCCTCAGCTACCCGTAGGCTGCTCCAAGGAGTTTTTTCTTACTTGCAACCAAACGAGCCACACCACAGCAGTCAGAACAGGTATGGGAATAAGCAAACCTGTCTCAAAAGTCATGAATCCTATCCAGTCCAGGTCAAGCAGATCGCCAGCCCTGGTCCTAGAGTGGACACCAGCCGAGCCCCTGGAGTGGCTGGGACCAGATGCGGGGCTTTCCCAGTTGCAGGAACTTCTTTGCAGAAGCTGGCTCATGTGGAGTTTCTGTCTTCCCTCTGAAGTGGTTTTGACCAGCCTCGTTTCCTTTCTTCCCAAGCTGCAGGCCCGGGCTGCCTGCTGACCACCCCTGGAGACGCCCTGGGCCTCCGGGCACTGCCGGGTTGTGGGCCTGACTCCGGAAGGCTCAGCTTGGCTCTCAGCTCCTCAGGGGCCACACCCCTGCCCACGGGGCGCTGTAACTGCCTGGGGGCGGGAGGGGGGTCTCTGCAGGTCTCGAGGCACCAGGAGAAGGTACCATGACTGTGGCAGGGAGACCCCCACTTGTAGGCGCTCCTTCTCCTACAGCAAAGCCAGAGAGCGGGTCCCTCAGCCTAACAGCGTCCTCTGCCCTGCCTCGGGGGCTCTGGGTGCTGCCTGTTTAGGGTGAGGTCTTTCATGCAGAATTATACACGTTTCAAATGAAAACACAGCTGAGAGTGAAAACACATTATTGTGGGCGGAAGCGAGAACCTCTGTCAGATGTGGGCGCCAGACGGAGGGAACTGAGGGGGCCCCTGGACGGAGGGAGGCGGCTGAGCCCAGGTCTGCAGGATGGTCTCACTTCTGATGGTTCCAGTCTGAATCCACATGGGCCCTCCGCACCCAGTCATTTGTTGCCAAGGCCAGGGCTGGTGTGGGCTCCCTGCAGCCCTCCAGGCCCCCGGGTCTCATCACCCCGCCTTCGGCATCTGCTCCATCTCCCTGGGGCGGGCAGAGGTTCCCAGGCTGTGTGCCGGCCCCCCTCTCCCGTCGTGGGCCCCACTGCTGGCCACAGCCCCTCCTTTGGCGGGCTGGGAGGCCCTTGCCTGGGCACCTGGAATTGGGGAAACCGAGAGCTGATCCCGTCCCTCTGCGCCCCTGGCCAGCACTGGAGACCCCTCCTTGGCAGCCCACATGTACTTTCAAAATAGCACATCACAAGTGAAACCAAGAAAACTTGCACTTGCCTTGCAAGTTTTATTTTTCCGAAGGAGTGATTGTTAGCATCATTTGAAGGGACAGATGGAAGCCTCGGAGGCAGGAGGAGCCCAGAGCTGTGCACAGACCAGAGACCAACAAACCCACAAGCAGGAGGCAAAGACGGGACTGAGACCCCCTCCCCAGTGGCACCTCGGTAACGGGGAGACACAGCCATTTGGAGGCCTGGTTGCTTCCTCAAAGGGGCCATTGAGGTGACTTTACTCCAACAACCAACAGGACATCTGCCAAAGGAGAGTGGAAGCATCATTTTGTGGTGGCGCCTGCTGTGTATCTTGCACAAATGTCACTTTGATGAAACTTTCTGTACTCTTCGGTAGAGCTCTCTTGATCCTATTAGAATGAAAACATCATAAAAGATCAAAAGAGCATTTGGGCATATACTATACCATCATCCTGGCGAGGAAGGAGTGGTGCCCCCCAAGTGGACTTCGGGTGCCTGGGGAGGGCTGGTGCCCCCTGGGCCCTGGCAGCTGTGGCTGCACTGGATGTGGCAGGCGGCTGGTCCCGTGGTGGGGAAACCGCGGACCTGGAGGCCTCCAGCAGGTACAAGCTGCCTGCAGCTGTAACGCCATTTCGTTTCCATTTGAGCTTTCTTGCTCCTGGAAATCTGTTTATTAATGACATTTCTTCCGAAAGTGGGTATCTTTTCTTTGTTGAAAAGGAGACTTTCTGTAGAACGTATCGGCTTCCATGTCATCGCTTTCATCAGACACAGGAGCAGAAGAAAACGGAGTTAGAAGGAATCAGAAAAGAGGGACAGGGGCTTGGAGCAGGAAAACCTGTCTTTTTTAACTTCCGGGAGTCTTCCCAGCTGCCCAGCTATTTGCTGGACACGTCCACTCTGTAGTGTGGAATTAGGTAAGATAAACCAGCAAGCGGGTGGGAGGCAATAGAGCCATTTGAAGTAACTCCACAGATGTCTAAAAATCAAAATTCATTTCCTGTTGAGGTGACAAAAAAAAAGCAGGATTTTAAAAGCATGGATTTTACCATTTCAAAGTACTGGGTTCGAGTTCTGTTTCTGTTACTTACAAGCTCAGACAAGACACTTAAACTTTCTGAGCTTTTTAGTTTTGGTTTTGCCGCTTCTAAAGTGAGCTGGTATCTGTGCCTGCTGCCTAGGGCTGTGAGAATTAAATAAAGTGCACCCAAATCCCTGGGGGCCTGGCAGGGGCCTGCCAGGAATAAATCCTAAACACCCTTAGGCATTATTTTTATTTGATTCAGCATGAGTGCCGCAGAATTTTAACTCTGCCGACATAGTTGAGAAAGGTTTGCCACGTTTTAGCCTAAGTGAGCATTTTCTCTCCTTAACTCATCAGCAGCTCCTTTCCTGTCTTTCTGTCCTCTATAGGCTTAGTGCCGGGGAGTGACCGGTAAGGGCGGCTGCAGGGCTGGCCCGCCTCGGGGTTCAGCCAGGAGGCAGTGGGGGCTCAGGAGGGTCCCCCTGCCTGGAGGGGCTGCAGTGGCCAAGCCGGGAGCCCAAGACCACAGGCTGAGGCAGAGAACCAAGTCAAAACCCAAGCTTCAGGGCTGGGGCTAAGGGGAGAGGGGGTGCTGGGGAGGGTGAATGGATGTAAACAGACAAAATATCAACTACGGCTTGTCTGTCCCTATTTTGTTCTTAGGTTGGTTCAAGCTCTGGCCTGTTTCACGTGGCCACGGTGCTTTGCTCGGGTCGCACGATACCACCTCGGTAACGCGCCAACGGAGCTGAGGCCCAGCTGGGGAGGGAGCCAAGGGGCAAGTGGTTGAGGGCAGCCCAGAAGGGTTGCCTCCATCACTAACCAGAAATGGTTTTTGAGTGCCTACTGCCCACAAAGCACGATATTAACGTCTGGGACATTACGCAGATATTTAGTGAAGAAATAAAAGCCGCATAAAATAGTTTTGCTGGTTTCACGTGTTAGCCGTGGCATTTTTCTCTCTTTACCTTCGGCACTAGTAAGCATAGGCTGACTGAAGATGTGATTAAATGCCCGTTTTTCTCCTCTCCTCTGGCAATGTGAGACTCTCTGTGGCTGTTCAGTGAGGAGCTGTCCTGGCGCAGTCCAGACGGAACATGATGACATGCTGCAGTTGCTTCTTCTTTCCTCACCTGGCTGCACCACTGCTAGGCCCCCTGACCCACCTGCAAGTGTTTCCTACAGAACCCACTGTGCCAGGCCCAGGGCCCTCATTACCCCCCTTTTCTACCACCCCGACAGCAAACCCTAACCCTGACCCTGCCCCTTGAGACAGACCCTGGCCATGACCCTGACCTTGACCTTGGGCCTGACCATGACCATGACCCTGACCCTGGGCCTGACAATGGCCACGACCATGACCCTGCCCCTGCCCTCTACCCTGGTTGTCACTCTAACCCTGACCCTGGCCCTGACACTGACTCTGACTCTGACTCTGGCTGTGACCCTGACCCTGACCCAGGCTCTGACCTTGACCCTGTCTCTGGCCCTGACCCTGCCTCTGCTCCTGGCCATGGCACAGGCCTGAGGTGCCTACAGGATGGAAAGTGAGAGTAAGCCGACTCCAGGCCTGAGATGGCTCTCAGTGAGAAGTGCCCTGGCCTGGTCTTACCTCCAGTGGGCTGGGCCCTTGGACCCAAGGCTTTAGCCCTGCGACTGGTACCGCCCTGGGCTGCAGAGCTGCGGGGAGCGGGACTGTGTGTGAATCCACCCCTCGGCTGAGCCTTCAGTGAGGGACGTGAGTGTGCACTGGGGTCCCTGTGCAGCATGTGTGGGAGTTGAGGGTGGCACCTGCCCCTGAGGACCCCTGAGGACCCCAAGCTCTTGAACTTGCCATCACGACACCCAAACCCTACAGGTGGACATGTCTGTGCCCCGATGAATCAGGAGGATCTGCAGCCGGTGGAGAGAGGCCCCACCTCTGTGCACACGCACACGTCATGTGTAAGTGTGCAGAGGTTTATTTTAAGTGCTGCTGAATTAATGCCTTTTGTCATTATGTGTTTTCTCTAGCAACAGCGGTTAACACTGCACATTTTATCCAAGTAGGAGCTCATGAAATGAGTTGAGATAACTAAACTGAGGGGTCCTGTCTTGACCACGTGACTTTTACTTTGGTGCTCAGATTTTCCTTCGTCCAGTCGTACTGTGGGGTCCTGTGCATGGGAAAGTGGACTCACGTTCACCACGTGGCATGCAGGGAGCTGTCTCAGACAGGCTGGCTGTGAATGCCCTTCTCACCTGGGCGCTCGTACGAGGAGCCCAACATGCCGGGGGAGGAGGTTGTCAGCCACTGGGACTGACAGCCTTGGCTGGGGTGTAGTCCCCTGGCCTGGCAGTGGACTAAGGGTTCCCTGGGGGGAGGCTGGGCACCACCATCTGGGTGTCTATCTTAAGTCTAGCCTCAGGTAGCTGGGTCTTTACCCAGTTCCCAACTCAGTCATCCAAACAGAAAAGGAGCAGTGGGTCAGAGAGGGCCATGGTACATCGACTGTAGGAATTATTAGAGTTGATTGGTTTCAAAACAGATGTCCAAAGAGTTGGCACTGCCATCTGCTTAGAGGAGAAACAGTTATCTGGGCTGTTTCCTGAGATGGGAGAAAAGTAAGTAGTCCTTGGGAACTTTCATTAGAAAGCTTATTTTTTGAAGCATATTTGATGACCCAGAAATATATTTCCAGTTGTTTTAGCCAGGACAGATTAGGTTATACTGGAACAGCAAATAAGCCCCAAAGCTTAACAGAATGCAGCAATAAAAGTTTCTTTCTTGCTCAGGCCGGATGTCCATCTCAGGCCGGATGTCCATGGCTCTTCTTGGTGACCTATTAGGACCGTGGTTGGCAGACGAGGAGGTGAAAACTGCATATCAGCAGCTGGAGCTTCCGTGCAGAGTGAGACACCCCAGGCTCAAATGCTGTTCTCCACCGCCAGTCACAGGCTTTGGCCCCAGGTGACCTGGTGGAGGGCGGGGCAGTGCGGCCGCCCCAGCGGCTGGAAGCAGGAGGGAATATCTGCAAACCGCCCAGGTGACTGCTCATCAGTTTTATCAGGGAGAAAAACATGTTTGGAAGTGTTTAAGAAATATATATGCGAAACCTATTCATGGCTTCTGTTTCTTGATGTGCATGCTATTGCGAGTGATTTCCATATGCTTTACAGCTTTCTGTACTTCACAGATTGTTATAATCAACATTATTTTTATAATGTAAATTAAGCAATAAATGTTTTTTTTGAAAGAATCCAAGCAATGCCATAGACAGAAAATACAAACAACCATGGGAGGTTTAGGTGAGGTCGTACGGAATGGCCCCCAAACGGCTGCACAGTAACGGGGCTCGGGCCTGCCCTCGCCAGCCCACATCCTCTCACAGAAGCTTCCGGAAACAGCCAGGTTCCGGCCCGACCCCAAAGCGCGGGTCTCACGCACACTCTCTTCCAGAAGACAGACCAACGGTGTCCTGCTTCATGGTTCCAGTCACCACTCACGAAGAAAGGAAAGAAAAGTGCAGAGTGATGTGGAGGTGACTCATCGTGCTGCTGGTTGGAAAGACCCGGAGCAGGTGTGGCGGGGGTTGAGGTGTCACTGGCAGCTGGGACCGGCCCATCTGCAATGCCTGTTTCTGGCCAGGCCGAGAAGAAGAGGTGTGATTTCTAACTTTCACCTTGCAGGGAGCAGAGGCAAACCTTTCACCGGCCCCGGCCCGTGCTGGCAGAGGCATTTGTGCGTCTCCTTTCTCCTGACGAGGCGGGGATTTAAATGCATTTTCGATGCCGAGTGATGAGTGTGGGTTTAATGAAAGCGCTTGCTTGGATTTCGGTGAAGTGTTGCCATGAAAAGGGTGGAGAGGAGAAAAGAAAGGCGGCTTCAGTGACAGGAAAAAGGGCTGACGGTACCGCGGGGGCCGAGGCCGGGCTGTTCAGGGATCGGGCCTCGGCTTTCTCTCCCGACCAGGTCTGGCTCCAAGGTTTCCTTCCAGGGAGACCTTCTTCCTTGAGCAGTTTAAAGATCGGCTTTTTGTGGTTCCGAACTTGTCTCTGTGTTGTTTTCTGCTGAAGAAACGTTAGCGCACTGCTTTACTTCGTTTTGTTCTCCTTTTGATCTTCTTCCTCGGTAAGGTCCCCACGGGAAGGTGCGGCCTGGGGGGACGGGGTGGGGGTGCTGGGGAGGCCTGGTGGGGCAATGGCACCTTAGGGAGGAACTTTAGAGGGCAAACACCCTCCGGGGGCCACATTCAACCTTGACCCAGGAGCCTTACGGCAGACACACAGTCCCACGGCGCGTGGAACCGCCTAGGGTTCAGGCCACGCGGATGTGGTCACTGAGCGAGATTAAAATCCACGTCCCCTGGCTGGGCCACTGGCCGGTGTGGCCCCGAGGAGACCAGGCACCTCCTTGTCCACACACAGCACATGGGCTAATTAAAAAAAATCTTTATTGTTTTAGAATGAGGAATCTCAGGCCTACAGAAGTTCAGGAATGATACGATGGACAACTGTATACATACTACCCAGCGTTGTCTAATTTCATCATGTTTGATTCCTATATATATATATTTTGGGTGCATGGTCTGGGAACCGAGCCCTGGCCTCCTGCATGGAAGGTGAGCATTCTACCGTGGAACCACCCGTGCACCAGGCTTACTGTATTTTTTTAAAATCAGTAAGTAAAACATCACATGTTCAGTTGAAATCCTCCATGTAGCATTTCCCCAAGACCATCACTCTTTCTGCTTCTCTGGGACCACCACTACCGTGATTTTGGTATTTGGCATCCGCGGGGATGTTTTTAGACTTTTATAGCACATAAGCAATGTGTAATTATCTTGTGTATTTTAAGGCTTTGTATAATTGCTATCATCCTGCTTGTAACTTGCTGAACACTTTTTAACCTAATATTACGTTTCGTTAACCATATGTGCGTTCATCTTGACACACGCAGTGCCTGGTTGGAGACCGTGCCCCGATGCACATGCAGTGCCTGGTTGGAGACTGTGCCTCAATGCAGCCACCCACCTTGTCGGTGGAATCCCAGGCTCATTGTCAGAAGTGCTGCTCACAGCCTGGGTAGCTCAGAATGGTCCAGTTTCTTCAGGACAGCGGCTGGGAAGGGGTGCCTCTGGGGGGCTCCTGGGGCTCCTGGGGTCCTTTTAGGGGCTCCAAGAGCTTCACCTCTTTTCATAATCTCACGCCTGGCTTGCCTTGTTACGTTTCACCTGGACTGGCCACACAAGACCCTGGCGTGAGCTGCTGAGGCCACCGGGTGGGGCCCACTGACCCGAGAGCCCCTGCTTCCTTCCCTGTGCACGCTTTGTTGGGCGTCAGTACCTCTGCCAAACTCAATAGTTTTATTGAATTGTGATCACTGAATACACATCTTTTTAATAATCTGTATGACGAAATAGGAAGTGACCATAAAGTACTTCTGCTGAATCCAAAGACTAATAGTTGACTTGCAGGAAAACGCCTGGCAATTGTTTGAGTTGATTTTTACTTAAAATGGTTGACAGGCAAAGCATGTTTATTCAGACTTGAGTATTTGGCAAACATTTTCTAAAAAATAAAGAGAATACATCTATCTCTTCAAGGAAAACAACTGATAGTATTTGTTGCTAGTGATAAAATTCAACTTTCAAGCAAAAATTGGAATTTTGGAAACCTTGTATCCCCTACTATATGTTTAACAGCCTCCTTATCTGCAAAAAGACTTTTTCAAGTGAGATCAGTGGTGATATTAACAAGCATAAGTTTTAGATATTCTTTTAATGGAGTCAGTATTTGGAGGATTTGTGTAATTCAGTGAACCAATACTTTCCACATGATTAATGCAGATTGTTACAAAATGTTGAATGGGTAAATGAGCCATTCAGAGTAGACACCAGTGGATTTTAAGGTAATAGGGTACAAAAAACATTTCTGATTCTCTTGTGCAACTAACTCTTAAGAGGTGTCACTGGTAGAGTTTTGTTGTCCTATCAAAAAAGGAGCACCTACGAATATCTGAAAGGCTACACGAATACTGCTCCCTTTTTGTGTTTCACTTCTGTGTGGCCGAATTTTCTATGTATACTTTGACCAAAATGGCTTATCATAACCGACTGAATTGCAGAGGCAGATATGAGGATCCAATTATCTTCGATTAAGCCAGAGATTTGCAAAAATATAAAACTATGCCCCTCTCAGTTTTTCCTGTGGGAAAAAAAGTTATCTTTATAAATGCTATTTATATTTACATATAATGGATTTATTATTGTTATTTTTAAATGAATTAATAAATGAATACTTTTCACATTTCACAGATTTCATTTTAACACAGCAAATATTGATAGAAACAGCACATAATCAAAAGCTCCTTGGGGTCCTTAATAATTTCTAAGAGTGTAAAGAGCTCCAGGGACAAAAGGCTTTGAGTAGGGCTGCTCTAAGCTATGAGTCTGGGCATGGCACTGTTTGGTTAAGGTATAAGCCTATCTTAATCTCTATTTTACATTTCCAAGTTGTCTAAATCACACCACACCAAGGGTGTATGAGAGTTCATATTCTCCACTGCCTCGTCAGCATTTGGTTTTCTTAGACTTTTGAATTGTTGTGAACGAGGTGGTTTGTCTCCTTGAGGTTTTGCCGGCATGGTTTTCATTTGCCTTTCCGTGGATACCGCTCTCCGGGCTCATCTTCGCGCTGTCTGGTCATTTCCCCTCCCGCTGCCCTGTTGTCCGGTGGGTCTCTGGTGACACCTGGGACCACCGGGGTCGCGGCCCAGGGAAAGCCGGCCCCCAGCCAGCCTAGCACAGTGTCCCCGGCTCGGCCTCCCCACCGAGTGCCCACCTGGCCCAGGTCAGCCTTGGGGTGCGGGTGTCACCGGGCAGAGGGCAGAAACCTGGTGGGGGGTGCGGGGCGGTGGCCGAGGCGCTGGCCAGGGCTCGTGTTCCCCACCCAAGCTCAAGGGGCAGGAAGGACAAGTCTCCCTGGGGCTGGACAGCAGAGACTAGAAATCCTCAGCCAATGGTGTAGATGGCCAAAGCATCCTTCTTGCCAACTCGGGGGAATCCATCACGTGTTCTATAGGCTAATCTGCTGTGAGTTCTATAGTGCAAAGATCTTTTCCCAAGGTGTGGCTTATGCTCATTTACTTCATGGTATTTTTATTTTCATTAAATATCAGCTTTATGATGGTATAGCCAATACACGCTAAGATGCATTTATATTAAATGTGCAGCTCGATGAGCTTTGATAAATATGTCTAACAGCTAACGCAACTCAAACCATGGTGTAGCACATTTCCAGCACTCCAAGAAGTTCCCTTGAGCTTTATACCATCTTCTGATGAACAGTAGTTTCGTAAATGTAATGTTATGCAATTTATCAATCTTTTTCTTAATCCTTTGTGCCCTCTTTTTTTTTATTACTCAAGCATGCCTTTCCTACACCAAGATAATGAAAGCAATAATTTTTTTTCTCTTGACAAGCTTAAAGATATGAATTTTGTGTTTTGGTCTTCAATGCACCTGATTTTATTTATTTAGTGATTAGGTATGGCACGAGGTAGGGATCTAATTTCATCTTGTTTTTCATGTGGATAGACAATTATTTCTAGCATCATTAATCCTGTGTCCTTTCCCCACTGATTTATAATGCCAGCTCTGTCTAAAAACAGTTTTCCAAATGTCCTTGGCCTCTTTATGGACTCCCTGTCCCACAGTGTCTTGCTTGCTAGAGACAAAAAACAGGCTCCTTTTCCCACCTACACACAAACATACACGCTATTCTTCTTCCTCAAAATCACACTAACTTGTGGAAATTTTAGTGGTATGTGCAAATTTTAAGCAAGTGTGTCAAGGTCTACAAAAATCTTTTTGTATTTCTATTGGCATTCATCTTAGCTTCTTCCCTGAAATATCTGTTCCAATTTTTTGTGCCCAGTTAAATACTGAGTTGTTTTCTTATTATTCAGTTTTGAGAGGCTTTTTATTTTGCCTTCTGGATATAAGTCCCTTGATCAAATGTATGCTTTGTACATAGTTTACTCACTCTGAGGTTTGTCTTATAATTTTCTTGATGGTGTCTCTAAAGAGAAGTTCTAAACTTGGATAAAGTTCAGTGTGTCAATTTGTTCTTTTGTCAGTTGTACCTGTAGTGCCATATCTAAGAAAATGTTTGCTTAATCCAAGGCCACAAACATGTTCTCCTATTTTTCCTTCTAAAAGTTATTTAGTTCGGGGTTTACACTTCCGTCTATGATCTTTCAGAATTAAGTTTTGCATATGATGTAGATGATAAGCCAAAGTTTATTTAAGCTTATGTTTTTTATAGTGCTTTCCAAATTGGTCAAGAAGACTATTTTCCCTCTGCTGAAGTTTTTCGAAAGTTAGTTGTTGTTCTAGTTTGCTAGCTGCTGGAATGCAATATACCAAAAACGGAATGGCCTTTAAAAAGGGGAATTTAATGAGTTGCTAGTTTACAGTTCTAAGGCCGAGAAGATGTCCCAATTAAAACAAGTCTATAGAAATGTCCAATCGAAGGCATCAAGGGAAAGGTACCTTGGTTCAAGAAGGCCGATGAAGTTCAGGGTTTCTCTCTCAAGTGAGAAGGCACATGGTAAACACAGTCAGGGCTTCTCTCTCAGCTGGAAGGGTACATGGCGAATACGGTGTCATCTGCTAGCTTTCTCTCCTGGCTTCCTATTTCATGAAGCTCCTTGGGAGGCGTTTTCCTTCATCTCCAAAGGTCACTGACTGGTGGATTCTCTGCTTCGTGGTGCTGCAACATTCTCTGCTCTCTCTGAGTCTCCCTCTCCAAAATGTTTCCTCTTTTATAGGATTTCAGAAACTAATCAAGACCCATTCAAATGGGTGGAGACATGTCATCCCCTAATCCAGTTTAACAACCATTCTTGACTAAATCACATCAACCAGGGAGATGATCTCATTACAGTTTCATATATACATTATTGAATAAGGATTATTCTACCTTTAAGAAATGGGATTTATATCAAAACATGGCTTTTCTTAGGGGGCATATATCCTTTCAAACCAGCACAGTTGTCCAGATGTTTCTCTCTGTATCTGGATTCTCTTCACTGTACCTTTGGTACATTCCCCTTAGTTGATTGTAGATGCAAATCAGCCACAGATGCTATCCACTGACTGCTGATTTAACACACCTGCCTTCTGGTTCATCCACCAGCCATGAAATGTCCTTGCAGCAACAGTTAGGCCAGTGCTTGCCTGACCAGACAACTGGGCACCACCTCCAGGCCAAGTGGACACCTGAACCCAACCTTCCCAGCCTCAGAGGACATATACGCAAATATCGTCTCTTCTTCAGTTTTCTTGAAGATTCTGTAGCTAATTGGTATTTCTTCATAAATATTGGAAGAACTCATTCATGAAGGTATTGGAGTTTTCTTTGTAGGAAAGTTTTTAACTACAAATTCAATTTCTTTAGTAGATACAGCAGTATTCAAGTGATTGAGCTTTATTTCTTCGTTTATATTTTTCAAGGAAATTGTCCATTTCATCTAAATTTTTGAATTTATTGGCACTAATTTGCTCATATATTTCCTTATTATTCTCACTATCTTTAGCATCTATAGTGTTGTCATGTCTCTAGATTCTGATATTGGTATTTTGTGTCATTTCTTTTTTTCCTTGATCTGACTAGAAATCAGTTTTATTGGGTTTCTCAAAGAACCAGCTTTTGGTTTCATTGATGGTTTTTCTGTTTTATATTTCATTGAGTTCTGGTCTGATGTCTGGTTTTTTCCTGTTTTCTTCTTTTTATTTACTCTTCATTTACTAGTTTCTTAAGGTGAACCCAAACTCATTGATTTGAGATTTTACTTCTTTTCTGCTATAAAATGTGCCCTAATTTTAAGTCTTTCCCCTTATGTCCCGTTACAAGCCATCTCAAAAGTTTGATATATTGTGTTTTCATTTTCATTCAGTTCAAAATACATTCTGCTATTGTTTTGATTTCTTCTTTTGTCCATGGTTTATTTAGAAGTAGGTTCTTTGTTTCCTAAAATTTGTTTTTCCCTAGAGATCTTGTTGTTATTGATTGCTGATTTAATTCTATTGCAGTCAGAGAACTCATTGTAAGATTCAAATTCATTTGCTGCTGTGGTGATTTGTTCTCTTACTCAAAATTGGTTTATATTGGTAAGTTTTCCATGCGCACTCGAAAAGGATGTGTATTCTGCTGTTTTGAGATGGAATGTTGTATAAATGTCAATTAGATCAAGCAGTTCATAGTTTGTTCAGGTTTTCTATAGTCTTACTGATTTTCACTCAATCTTTTCTATCAGTTATTGAGAGAAGTGTATTAAAGTCTCCTACAGCTAAGCATCCGTGTATTTCTCTTTGTAGTTCTACCAGTTTCTGCTTCACATGTTTTAAAGTTTGGGTATTGGGAGCACAGACATTTAGAATTCTGAATTCTTGGTTAATTGATCCTTCTGTCCTTGTTTTTCCCTGGTAATATTCATTGGTGTGAAATCTTCTTTCTCTATTAGTGAAGCCACAGCAGCTTTCTTTAGATTAGTGATATTCTTTTACTTTCAATCTGCTTGTGTTTCTATTTGCAGTGCATTTCTTTAGGCGGAATAAAATTTTATTCAGTCTTTCCAACCCTGCCTTTTAATTGACTGTTCTCCCTGTTTGAATGGGATAACTGATGTGGTAGGGTTTCTGCCTAGCATCACCATTTCTTTTTCATCATCTCAGCTGCTCACTGTTGCCTTTTCCTCTTTTTTCTCTTCTGTCTTGGGTTCCTTGGGCTACTGTAACAAAGAACCACAAACTGGCGGGTTCAACAATAGAAATGCATTCCCTCACGAGTCTGGGGGCTTCACATCCAAGTCAGCCGCGCCCCACCTGAGCCGTCCCCTGGCCCAGCTCCCCTCGCGGTCCTTGGCTCAGGCTGGTGGCTCCAGACTCTGACCCCTCCGCGCAGCCTTCTCCCCTGTGTCTGCTCCACGTAGCCCCTGCTTGGGGGCACACTTCATGTGGGGTTAGGGGCCGCCTGCTCCGGCACCAGCTCACCTTAACTCGTCCCAGCGCGTGGACGCTGCTCCAGGTGAGGTGGTGGCGCTGAGGACTTCGACGTGACTTCTCAGGGGCATGACTCAACCCTTAACAACTCCTCTTGGATTAACCGTGTGTTCTTCGTGAGCTTATCTTATCTCCCTTGTTGGCTTGTTAGTTATAACTCTTTGTTTCTTATTCTGATGACTGCTTTATGTATATACCTTATCACTGCCAATCTTCTTGACATTATAACTCCACATGATAATTTTTAAACTTTACAATAATATATTCCATCGCTCCCTCCCAGGATTTATGCTGTTGTTGGCATGAATGTCAACATTTCAAAAACTTCATTAATATTTTTGTTTAAACAGTCAGTTATGGTTGAAAAAAATTTAGCTAATAGAAAAATTATATTATACATTAGCCATGTAATTTTCCTTTCCAGTGCACCATTCCGCGTCCCCCACGGATGCATCAGTACCCATCTCATTCTGCCTCAAAGACTTCCTTTTAACATTGCTGGCAACGCAGGGCTGCTGGTGATGCACTCCCGCAGCTTTTGCATTTCTGGAAAAGGCAGGTTTTTCACAGCACTTCAAAGTCATTGCTCCACCATCTCCTTCTTGTCCCTTATTCTTTCCAGGGAAAATCTGCTGGCACCCTGACCTCTGTTCCTTTCTGTGTAGCGCACCTAGTGGTTCTCTGCCTGCTTTGATGACTTTCCTTTTCTGGTGGGTTTTGAGCAATTTGATTATAATTGGTGTATTTGTCTTTACATTTCTTGTGCGGGATATCCATTTCAGCTTATAATTCTCCCAATTTCTGCTTTAATTATTTTTAGGTACAATTTTTTATTTCTATATTCATTATTGTTTAGTAAGTCATTATCCATAATAATGGCCATTGATTTAAATTCTATATTCTTTTTGATAGCAATATAGCTGAACTAGCTTCTTTATCTTGTATTTAATCAATATATCTTTCTTATCCATTTAATTCTAACCTGTGTTTTCATCTTTTTGAGTATTTATTGTAAATAATTTATAGTTGTATTTGTCCTTTTTTTTTGTTTGCTGTATGGTGGGGTCACATTTCACTCTTTTTCCATGTGAATACCCCATTATTGCAGGACCATTTGTTGAATTTTTGTTTGCTTGTTTGTACTTTCTTTGTGTTTGCTCATTTGTTTGATTTTGGAAAGTGCCCAGGCCAGGAATTGAACCCGGGTTTCCTGCATGACAGGTGAGAATTCTACCACTGAACTACCCTTTTCACCCCACTTCTTCTTTTTTAAAATACAAATCTAAGAGTTTCTGCCTAATGAGTACAGGACATTCATATTTCTTTTTTATTTATTTATTAATTTTTTATCACGTTTCTTTTTAATTACTGAAAAATTTGAATTTATTTACTCCATCTTATTCTATGCTTTATATTTATTCTTTATTTCATATCCATCCACTTTCCCATCTCTTTCTCTTTTCTAATTTGATTAACTGAGCTTTCTATATTCCTTTTAATCTTTGCTACGTTCCTTTTAATCTTTGCACTGCTTTGTAGATGTGTATTTTTGTTTCCTCTTAAGATATTAGCATGCATTTGTTTGAAATGCAAAATTAATGTCTGTATCTTTTTCTTTCCCTCAAATAATTTAAAGGCCGTAGAACTCTAATCACTTTACCCTTTCACATCTCTAGATTATTTGCTAGAATTCTACTTTCACCTTGTTCTTTTGTATGCGGTATCATGGGGTCGCATTTCATTATTTTTCCATGTGAGTGTCCTGTTATCACAGCACCATTTGTGGAATTTTTGTTTGTTTTTTTGTTTTGCTTGTTTTTTTGTTTGTTTTCTGGGACATACACGGACCGGATATGGAACCCGTGTCTCCTACGTGGCAGGTGGGAATTCTCCCCCTGACCTACCCTTGCACGCCTCACCTTGTTTTAATAGCCTCAAATTCTTATCTTCATTTTTCTAAATATGTTTTTATTTTCCTATCATTCTTGAAAGATCATTTAGTTGGGTATTGAATTCTAGGATGACATCTATTTATTTTCGTAGCATCTGATAAATTATTCTGATCATTAATGCTGTTAAGAAATTAAGTACCATTGTTCATTTGCATTTATTGATTTTATCATAGTCTTTTGTTTACTATTTTTAAATTATTTTAGATTTTTTTATATTTTATTATTTTTGACATTATATAAACATACTATTTATGTATTTATTATTTCTTCAGTGAAAATATTATTGTGGGAAATCTGTGCAGCTTTGGTTGAGGACATGTCCATCTACAAAGTTTTGTGATTGCTTCTGCCATGAAACCCCAAGATATAAAACAGCCTCAGGAGGGTGCAAGGGTGGTTCAGTGGTAGAAGGCTCGCCTTTCATGCCGGAGACCCAGGTTCGATTCCCGGACCATGTACCCAAAAAAAGCAAAATCAAAAACAAAAAAATAACAGCCTTAGGCAAATTTTATAAAATATTTCAGCTTAAAAGTGTTCAAACTATCCAAATAGTACACACTTTGCATATATTCACCTGTTATTTTAAAAATCTTTAGTGTACCCTCTCTTTCTCCGCCGGCCCGCCGCGCGGCGCCCAAGCCCCGCAGCAGCCGAGCCGCCCGACCTCCTTCTCCCCCTCTCTTTCTCCGCCGGCCCGCCGCGCGGCGCCCACGCCCCGCAGCAGCCGAGCCGCCCGACCTCCTTCTCCCCTCTCTTTCTCCGCCGGCCCGCCGCGCGGCGCCCAAGCCCCGCAGCAGCCGAGCCGCCCGACCTCCTTCTCCCCTCTCTTTCTCCGCCGGCCCGCCGCGCGGCGCCCAAGCCCCGCAGCAGCCGAGCCGCCCGACCTCCTTCTCCCCTCTCTTCCCCCTCCTGCTCCGGCTGCTCTCCAACCACCACGGTGCCCTCTTCCCCCGCCTTCACCGTGCTCCTCCGCCACCAGCCTCGACAGCCTTGCCGCCCTCACCTTTCCTCCTCCAGAACAGCTACTGGGGGAGTGGAGATAATACAGAGCAGCTCCCGGAGCCACGACGGAGATCAAAGGGACAGCGGACCCCATCCTGGAACGGCTGACTATCTGGGAGAACCAGCTCCGGTGAGATCACCAAGGGGCACGGGCTTTCCTGGGTGGGACGACAAGCGACCGGAGTCCCTCCCTTCCACCTTCCTGGGCCAGCTGGTAGAATTGGACAGGCGGTCCCCTTAGGCCGCGGCGGCTGGTGCCCCCACCACACGAGGCCCCCCGGAACAACTGAGATAGTTGGGTCGGAAACCCCCAGACTGTGGAGAACAGTGACCGGGGGATCCCTTCCAAACACGTGACTCCCCCGTCGGCTGGGAACAGTGTACTCTCCCGGGCTGCGACAGCTGGCGCCCTCCCGCCACGCTTGGTGCCCCGCGCCGACTGACTAATTTGGCCGGACGCTCTCCTGTGCTGCGACGGCCGGCGACCCTCCCCACGTTTGGAGCCCCGGGCCGGCTGGCATTCTTCCAAGACGCTTAGGTTGCCGAACCTCCCCTACGGCGAGAGTTTTCCAGAGTTGAGGGACCCACAGCAACTTTCGCTGGTGGAACCCACAGACAGGCGTGTGCCACGAGCGCCACCTACTGGGCAGGATAGGAAGAACAGAACCCAGAGATTGCGCAGAAAAATCTTTCAAGCTGTGGGGTCGAACACCCGGGGAAATCTGACTAAATGCCCAGACGCCAGCAGAAGATAACGGATCACGCTCAGAAAATTGAACATATGGCCCAGTCAAACGAAGAAACCAATAGTTCAAATGAGATACAGGAGCTGAAACAACTAATGCTGAATATACGAACAGAAATGGAAAACCTCTTCAAAAATGAAATCGATAAATTGAGGGAGGACATGAAGAAGACATGGGCTGAACATAAAGAAGAAATAGAAAAACTGAAAAAACAAATCACAGAACTTATGGAAGTGAAAGATAAAGTAGAAAAGATGGAAAAAACAATGGATACCTACAATGACAGATTTAAAGAAACAGAAGATAGAATTAGTGATTTGGAGGATGAAACATCTGAATTCCAAAAAGAAACAGAAACTATCCGGAAAAGAATGGAAAAATTTGAACAAGGTATCAGGGAACTCAAGGACAATGTGAACCGTACAAATATACGTGTAGTGGGTATCCCAGAAGGAGAAGAGAAGGGAAAAGGAGGAGAAAAACTAATGGAAGAAATTATCACTGAAAATTTCCCAACTCTTATGAAAGACCTAAAATTACAGATCCAAGAAGTGCAGCGCACCCCAAAGAGATTAGACCCAAATAGGCGTTCCCCAAGACACTTACTAGTTAGAATGTCAGAGGTCAAAGAGAAAGAGAGGATCTTGAAAGCAGCGAGAGAGAAGCAATCCATCACATACAAGGGAAACCCAATAAGACTATGTGTAGATTTCTCAGCAGAAACCATGGAAGCTAGAAGACAGTGGGATGATATATTTAAGTTACTAAAAGAGAAAAACTGCCAGCCAAGACTCCTATATCCAGCAAAATTGTCCGTCAAAAATGAGGGAGAAATTAAAACATTCTCAGACAAAAAGTCACTAAGAGAATTTGTGACCAAGAGACCAGCTCTGCAAGAAATACTAAAGGAAGCACTAGAGTCAGATACAAAAAGACAGAAGAGAGAGACATGGAGAAAAGTGTACAAAGAAGGAAAGTCAGATATGATATATATAATACAAAAGGCAAAATGGTAGAGGAAAATATTACCCAAACAGTAATAACTCTAAATGTCAATGGACTGAATTCCCCAATTAAAAGACATAGACTGGCAGAATGGATTAAAAAACAGGATCCTTCTATATGCTGTCTACAGGAAACACATCTTAGACCCAAAGATAAATATAGGTTGAAAGTGAAAGGTTGGGAAAAGATATTTCATGCAAACAACAACCAGAAAAGAGCAGGAGTGGCTATACTAATATCCAACAAATTAGACTTCAAATGTAAAACAGTTAAAAGAGACAAAGAAGGACACTATATACTATTAAAAGGAACAATTAAGCAAGAAGACATAACAATCATAAATATTTACGCACCGAACCAGAATGCCCCAAAATACGTGAGGAATACACTGCAAACACTGAAGAGGGAAATAGACACATATACCATAATAGTTGGAGACTTCAATTCACCACTCTCATCAATGGACAGAACATCTACACAGAGGATCAATAAAGAAATAGAGAACCTGAATATTACTATAAATGAACTTGACTTAACAGACATTTATAGGACATTACATCCCACAACAGCAGGATACACCTTTTTTTCAAGTGCTCATGGATCATTCTCAAAGATAGACCATATGCTGGGTCACAAAGCAAATCTTAACAAATTTAAAAATATTGAAATCATACACAACACTTTCTCGGATCATAAAGGAATGAAGTTGGAAATCAATAATAGGCGGAGGGCCAGAAAATTCATAAATACATGGAGGCTCAACAACACACTCTTAAACAACAAGTGGGTCAAAGAAGAAATTGCAAGAGAAATTAGTAAATACCTAGAGGCAAATGAAAATGAAGATACAACATATCAAAACTTATGGGACGCAGCAAAGGCAGTGCTAAGAGGGAAATTTATTGCCCTAAATGCCTTTATCAGAAAAGAAGAAAAGGCAAAAATGCAGGAATTAACTGTCCACTTGGAAGAACTGGAGAAAGAACAGCAAACTAATCCCAAAGCAAGCAAAAGGAAAGAAATAACAAAGGTTAGAGCAGAAATAAATGAAATTGAAAACATGAAAACAATAGAGAAAATCAATAAGACCAGAAGTTGGTTCTATGAGAAAATCAACAAGATTGATGGGCCCTTAGCAAGATTGACAAAAAGAAGAAGAGAGAGGATGCAAATAAATAAGATTAGAAATGAAAGAGGAGACATAACTACTGACCTCACAGAAATAAAGGAGGTAATAACAGGATACTATGAACAACTTTACGCTAATAAATACAACAATTTAGAAGAAATGGACAGGTTCCTGGAAAGACATGAACAACCAACTTTGACTCAAGAAGAAATAGACGACCTCAACAAACCAATCACAAGTAAAGAGATTGAAATAGTTATTCAAAAGCTCCCTAAAAAGAAAAGTCCAGGACCAGACGGCTTCACATGTGAATTCTATCAAACATTCCAGAAAGAATTAGTACCTACTCTCCTCAAACTCTTCAACATAATCGAAGTGGAGGGAAAACTACCTAATTCATTCTATGAAGCCAACATCACCCTCATACCAAAACCAGGCAAAGATATTACAAAAAAAGAAAACTACAGACCAATTTCTCTAATGAATACAGATGCAAAAATCCTCAATAAAATTCTAGCAAATCGTATCCAACAACACATTAAAAGAATTATACATCATGACCAAGTAGGATTCATCCCAGGTATGCAAGGATGGTTCAACATAAGAAAATCAATTAATGTAATACACCATATCAACAAATCAAAGCAGAAAAATCACATGATCATCTCAATTGATGCAGAGAAGGCATTTGACAAGATTGAACATCCTTTCCTGCTGAAAACACTTCAAAAGATAGGAATACAAGGGAACTTCCTTAAAATGATAGAGGGAATATATGAAAAACCCACAGCTAATATCATCCTCAATGGGGAAAAATTGAAAACTTTCCCCCTAAGATCAGGAACAAGACAAGGATGTCCACTATCACCACTATTATTCAACATTGTGTTGGAAGTTCTAGCCAGAGCAATTAGGCAAGAAAAAGAAATACAAGGCATCAAAATAGGAAAGGAAGAAGTAAAACTATCACTGTTTGCAGACGATATGATACTATATGTAGAAAACCCAGAAAAATCCACAACAAAATTACTAGAGCTAATAAATGAGTACAGCAAAGTAGCAGGCTACAAGATCAACATTCAAAAATCTGTAGCTTTTCTATACACTAGTAATGAGCAAGCTGAGGCGGAAATCAAGAAACGAATCCCATTTACAATCGCAACTAAAAGAATAAAATACCTAGGAATAAATTTAACCAAAGAGACAAAAAACCTATATAAAGAAAACTACAAAAAACTGTTAAAAGAAATCACAGAAGACCTAAATAGATGGAAGGGCATACCGTGTTCATGGATTGGAAGACTAAATATAGTTAAGATGTCAATCCTACCTAAATTGATTTACAGATTCAATGCAATACCAATCAAAATCCCAACAACTTATTTTTCAGAAATAGAAAAACCAATAAGCAAATTTATCTGGAAGGGCAGGGTGCCCCGAATTGCTAAAAACATCTTGAGGAAAAAAAACGAAGCTGGAGGTCTCGCGCTGCCTGACTTTAAGGCATACTATGAAGCCACAGTGGTCAAAACAGCATGGTATTGGCATAAAGATAGATATATCGACCAATGGAATCGAATAGAGTGCTCAGATATAGACCCTCTCATCTATGGACATTTGATCTTTGATAAGGCAGTCAAGCCAACTCACCTGGGACAGAGCAGTCTCTTCAATAAATGGTGCCTAGAGAACTGGATATCCATATGCAAAAGAATGAAAAAAGACCCATCTCTCACACCCTATACAAAAGTTAACTCAAAATGGATCAAAGATCTAAACATTAGGTCTAAGACCATAAAACAGATAGAGGAAAATGTTGGGAGATATCTTATGGATCTTACAACTGGAGGTGGTTTTATGGACCTTAAACCTAAAGCAAGAACACTGAAGAAGGAAATAAATAAATGGGAGCTCCTCAAAATTAAACACTTTTGTGCATCGGAGAACTTCATCAAGAAAGTAGAAAGACAGCCTACACAATGGGAGACAATATTTGGAAACGACATATCAGATAAAGGTCTAGTATCCAGAATTTATAAAGAGATTATTCAACTCAACAACAAAAAGACAGCCAACCCAATTACAAAATGGGAAAAAGACTTAAACAGACACCTACCAGGAGAAGAAATACGGATGGCCAAGAGGCACATGAAGAGATGCTCAATGTCCCTGGCCCTTAGAGAAATGCAAATCAAAACCACAATGAGATATCATCTCACACCCACCAGAATGGCCATTATCAACAAAACAGAAAATGACAAGTGCTGGAGAGGATGCGGAGAAAGAGGCACACTTATCCACTGTTGGTGGGAATGTCAAAGGGTGCAACCACTGTGGAAGGCAGTTTGGCGGTTCCTCAAAAAGCTGAATATAGAATTGCCATACGACCCAGCAATACCGTTGCTAGGTATCTACTCAAAGGACTTAAGGGCAAAGACACAAACAGACATTTGCACACCAATGTTTATAGCAGCGTTGTTTACAGTTGCAAAGAGATGGAAGCAGCCAGGATCTCCATCAACAGAAGAGTGGCTAAACAAACTGTGGTATATACATACGATGGAATATTATGCAGCTTTAAGACAAGATAAACTTATGAACCATGTAATAACATGGATGGACCTAGAGAATATTATGCTGAGTGAATCCAGCCAAAAACTAAAGGACAAATACTGTATGGTCCCACTGATGTGAACGGACATTCGAGAATAAACTTGAAATATGTCATTGGTAACAGAGTTCAGCAGGAGTTAGAAACAGGGTAAGACAATGGGTAATTGGAGCTGAAGGGATACAGACTGTGCAACAGGACTAGATACAAAAACTCAAAAATGGACAGCACAATAATACCTAATTGTAAAGTAATCATGTTAAAATACTGAATGAAGCTGCATCTGAGCTATAGGGTTTTTTTTGTTTTTGTTTGCTTGTTGGTTTGTTTGTTGTTGTTGTTTTTTACTATTACTACTACTTTTATTTCTTTTCTTTATATTAACATTTTATATCTTTTTCTGTTGTGTTGCTAGTTCCTCTAAACCGATGCAAATGTACTAAGAAACAATGATCATGCATCTATGTGATGATGTTAAGAATTACTGAGTGCATATGTAGAATGGTATGATTTCTAAATGTTGTGTTAATTTCTTTTTTTTTCCGTTAATAAAAAATAAAAAAAATAAAAAAAAATCTTTAGTGTAACAAAAATTGTGTTTATAAATTTAGAAAACAAAAGATAAAAAAAGAAAATAAAAATATTCTATTTCTACCACCTGAGATCACCACTATTAACAGCTCTGCAGTTATCTTCTGGGTCTTTCTTTCTTCCTTCCTTTCTTTTTTTCTTTCTTTTATCTATCTAGATCGATCGATCTATCTATATTTAATCTTTCTATCTGTATTTCCAACATGCATTTTTGTTTTACTAAATTGAGATTAAATTGTAGTAATATTTTGCTATTTACCTTTTTTCAGTTAACTACTCCCATTTTTCACCTTGGGAGTATGTTTTCATCTTGTTGTTTTTGCACTGTTGCAAGTTTCCCCAGCCACCCCAAAATGCTCTCTGCAGTTGGTCGTCTGAACCAGGACGTGACCCAGAACCACTAGTGGCATCTATATCCTACCTGTATTGATCTAACAGAGCCCCTGTTTTCTTTTCAAACTTGAAGTTACTGCTAAGGTCTTTATGGATTGAGGGTGAATCCATTTGCTTAGGATATACCAGAGCTGGGGCAGGCTTCCCGGGGTGTTGATTCAGGAGGAAGCCTCTCTGAGACTTAGGATGCTAAGAATGGCTCTAGACACTTGGGAGATGACAGGGTAACTTTTCCATCGTAAAATTGCTTTGTCAAAGTATAACTTTCCCAAAGTAAAAGACATAAGTTTTACAAGTGTTTTCCCCATTAAACAGGGAAAAAGCTGTATGGTGATTTTGGTTCAAAAGATTATAGGTAAAGCAGAAGTATTTCTAGTCACTGAAAGATGTCATGCTAGAATAAGATTGCTAAATTTCTTTGTAGATCACAAGACAGGTTAATATCTTACAGGGTGATGAAACTGTGAGGTTCTCTTTTACCACAAAGAAATCATCTGCATCTCTATCAGACGAAATGCATTTGCCTTGCTCTGAGAAAAGAATCAAGTGCTTTGAATCAATTTTTTACAGATTAATATCTGCTTTTGTAGACTTGTAAAATATCCTCATAGGAAATAAATTGTGCGTCAAACAAAGACATGCCCCCTTAGAGAGCTGGTTAATCCTGGGATGGACTCCAGGGCGACTTTGGAAGGTCACACACTCTAGTTTTGGATATACTTTTAAAAATGAACATCCCTCCCTCCTCCTGCTTTCCTAGAAAATGAAATGCTGATGTTACTCTGGGATTCTATGGAGGACGGTCTCCTTAAGTCATCAACCTAATGGTTTTATCAATAATTGATCATCTTCGCCTGGGTCAATAATTTTATTAGTTGTGGAGAGCTGGTTTTTTAAAGCCATCATCCCTTTCACCTTATTGGCTGGCATTTTTCTACAAGAAGAATTTCCTGAATTAAATGTGGCTATTGGTTGTTGTATCAAATAGTAAAAATGTGCACTGCAAGCCCAGGTGAAACAGGCCACGGGCATTAGCTCGCAGGGGAGGCGGCGTCAGGGCAGGGGAGCCGCGCTACCTGCCACCAGCTTTGCTGGGAGGGCTTTCTGTCCTGCTGGCGATGGTGACCGCCGAGGGATCCGTGCCACGCCACCACGGAGCTGGTTGCACGGGCATTAGGGCACAGCCTGGGGTACACTGACACCCAAACCCCCACCCCACACTGACTCAGCTCAGCCTCCCTGGTTCCTCCCAGTTTCCTTCATTTCTGGCCTTAGTGGGTTTTACTTACTTTTTGTAGACTCAACTATATATTTAAATTAATTTACTGATATATTATATTCAGCTTGGCTACGTGTAAAAACATAGGTTATCCACCTTATTTAATCCACAGTATCGTTAAGGAGCTTTAAGGGCCTTTTCTGTCTCACAGGTTGCCTGAATACGTGGCCTTTCCTGGCGTGCAGAACAGCCCTGTGGCCACCAGACCCAACTCCCCTTCCTTTTCCCCGAAAGCTGAGGCTGTCCACCTTGCACTTTAAGGCTGCCTTTTCTCAGGATTTGCTGTGTCCTTCCCACAATTACAGCAAGTATTTACATTCCTCGTCATACTTAATCTTCCCAGCAATGCTATAAGGTAGGTTTTAATAGTCTCATTTTATAAAAGAAGAAACTGAGACACAGATAAGTTAGTTGCTTCCCCCAAATACCAGCTTAGCACGTGGCTGAGCTAGGATGGCTCCCACGTCTGACTCACACGAGAACTGTGGTTAAATCTGTTAACATAACGACATATCTGACATAAATGTTAATAGGGTCAGCTCTTGACTTACGTGCCACTAAGATGTATTTAATGCTCACCTATAGCAGGTAGCGAGCCTCATCTCCTTTAATCTTCACGAAGAGCTCACTCCACTTTACAGACGCGGAAGCTGAGGCTCAGAGAGGTTCCATCATCTACCCAGGGCTGCACAGCACTGAGATGTTCTGTGGTCTTGCTTGTAGCAAGCATACTTTCTGCTGGAAGAATAGATGCTGTCTGGTGTGAGGAGCCCCCTCCGTGCTCCAGGCCACAGGCTGGCCCGTGGGTACCGAGGGCCGGGTCCCAGGTGGGTCCCCGTCTGACGTGTGCCCTGCTGCTCGGCTCCCCATCGCCCGGGCACGTGGGAAGCAGCTCCTCCAGCATCTAAGTCCTGGGAGGGTCGAGGTGCCTGGGGAGCTGCTCACAGCTGCTCAGCCAGCGGCCGCGCCCCCACTTCTTTCTTGGTTGGTGCTGTTTGCGTCCGGGTGGAAGTAGCTAGAATGAGGGAGCCCCTGGCAGCCGTATTGGGGATTTTAGAATCATGAATTTTGCAATCCAGAGAAATGAAGGCTGGATTTGAAAGGAATTCTTCCCTGGGCCCTCTGGAGCTGCTTCTCTTTGCATTCTGGGACGTGGCCTTGGAGCGTGTGGGGAGCCAGGTGTGGAGTTGTGGGTGATTTGGGGAGCAGCGAGATGGAGCCCTTGGGTGGGAACAGGGAAGAGGGAGCGCGCTGGGCTCTGGGAAGAGCTCCTGGCTACGCCTTCGCCTCCTAGACCTCAGGTGTGCCTGGCAGGACTTAACGTCCATCTGAGAGGGGCGGACGCTGCCCTCTCCTCTTAGGGCCTTTATTGAGACACTACCCATCCGTAGAGCAGAAGCTGCTGCTTTAGCATTTGCCCCTCGCTCCCTCCTAAGCCTGGCTGCAGCTGGATTTCAGAATAGCTGATGTGTACAGGGCACGAGCGCCTTCCTCACTCCTTGAGGTCCTTCTCTGCATGCCTTTAAACTGCTGCGGTTCTGCCGTGCATGTCCTGCGGAAAGAAAGATGAGAGGAGGTTGGAGGGGGAGCCCCAGGGGTGCATCCAGGCCCAGGGGCCTTGGCTGCACCCGCAGTGCACATGGTGAGCTTCCCCAGGGCTGGGGCCCTGAGAATCGTCCCTCATCCCAGTCTAGGGGCAGGACCAAGAGGGCTTCCCGGAAGCTCAAGGCCGGGTTCCCACTGCAGCCAAAGACACAGGAAAGTTTTCAGCAGTGGAACTCGTGGGCCAGCGTCCAAATGACAGAGGGCCGTTTCTTGTTCCCAGCTTTCCATCCAGCTGGGGTCGTCGTGGGTGGCTTGGCACTGGTGTCCCTGCAGAGGTAAAGCCACTGACAGAAGGTCCCTTGTGAAATCTGCAGGATTCTCTCCTACAACAAGGTGAGGCCAGAGGCCCGCCCAGATGAGTGCTCACTCCAGCACACTCCCTGGGAGTGAGTGCCGGCAACTTTCACCTGGGCAGGCAAGAAGGATTCATTGACCATCAGCAAGCCCGCGGGAGAGAAATCACATTAAGGTTTATTTCATTAAAATAATGACTTTCAGTCCTTTTACTCCTGCATTTATGATCAAGAGAAGAAGAGCCGCATCAGCTCAGCACGTTCTCTGGTGCCCTCTGCTCTGCATCAGCCGCCCTGCCTCCAGCCGCTGGTGGGATCTGATCTGTGTCTCTGCAGTTTGACCTTTTCCATAACGTCATATAAACGAAATCACATCGCATGTATTTCCTTCTGAGAGTCACCCGTCTTCTGTGTCACCTTTGCATGACCAACTGCTGCCACGTGAGGGGTTTCCGGTACTTGCCTGTTATGAGTAAAGCCACTTCAAACATTCGTCCATGCCCAGCTTTGTGCAGACGTGTTCTCATTTCTCGGCGTAGATAATGAGGAGTGGGATTCCTGTGGGGTGTGGAAAGAGCGTGTTTATCAGCATCAGACACTGTCAGCCTGTTTTCTAAAGTGGTTCCTGACAGGTGGCGTGTATGTACTCGGGTCCTGTTCTTTCTGGGAATTGATCATTTCTGCTTTTAATTGGAATGTTTAGACCATTTGTATTTTGGATGATTTTTGGTGAGGCTGGGTTTAAACTACTATCTTGCTATTGGAGCTTTATTTGTCCTATTTGTACTCTGATCACTTTCTGCCTTCTTTTGGGTTGAGTATTTTTAAATAAAATCATTTTATCTGCACTATTGACTTATTAGTTATTAGTGATGTCTTGGTGAGTGCTCAGAGGCAGCTGGCTTTCGCCTTTACCCTCCCTCAGAGGCAGCGAAGCTGTGTTTGGAGCCTGGGTGTAGGACGGTTTCCTGCCTCTCAGCGGTTTACAACTTCTGTTTTGTGTCGGAAAACTGGGCTGGGTTTCCTGCCCACGCCCCTCCCAGCAGGGCTTCCCGAGGCTGCCCAGGCTCCCCATTTCCTCCAGTGAGCCGAGGGGTCAGTGCAGGCCCCGGGAAGGAGCTGGAGAGCCGGTGCCGCCCCCTCGCCTCCAGGGCCCCCAGGGCTTCTAGACGACACTCAGGCTTGTGCTTCCTGGATTTGAGACTCACAGAGTCTGCAGCCGCTTTCTTCTCCGCATTTATTCCCACAGTGCTGCAGTCTAGAATGGCCTGCCGTGTTCTGCTGTGCTTCATTTTGTTTAGTGCAGGAAGCAAGGGCACATGGTGTAACGTTAGCAGATGGGAAGGAACCAGAATGACTTGTTTATATTTTATTTTTAATTTCCTTTACATTAAAAGGACTAGTGCTCAGAGGACGGAGCAATCTTGTGGTATTTGAAATCTTAAATAGCCAGAAGGTAATTGAAGATGGTTTCCTGAGAGCCTACAGGTTGGCGGGTGCAGATCCCCTGAAAGATCTTGGAAGTGAGGTCGTGAAGCCATCGGGTCCCCTCTGTGGAGTCACGAAGAGCGGGAGAAGGTTACCAGAAGGAAAAAGATGAACAGGCGTCCTGGCCTCTGGAATGGCCGTAGACTGGTTTACAGATGAGCCACCTCACCACCAATCTGTGGGTGCTGTGAAAGAGGTTGGGGGGCTGCCTGGGAAAGGAAGGGACAGCACTGGTCACTGAAAAAGCAGGCCAGGCCGCGGCAGCCCGGTGCTGGGAGCTTTTTCTGATCTCCGTGAGGACAAGGTAGGGAAGACGTGTGAGAAATAAGGCACCTACGTGAGCGCGAAGGCTGCTGCGTGATGCCAGGACGGTGGCCGCCACCTCGGCAGGGGTTTCTGGTGTCCCCGCGTGGTCCCTGCATCTGCCCTGCTGCAAGGCTGGTTATCAGTGACTGGGACCCCGGTTCCATCACCGCATGCCAGAGACCGGCCTGTGTCTAAAACAATAAAAATGAGGGCAGTAGACTTCTACACAGATAAATAGGCAGTTTGGATAACTGTGGGGTTGTGATCCATTTTTTTCTGTTTCTTTCTTTTTTGTTTTTGTGGTTCCTAATGCGATTCAAGATAAATCCCATCTAACAGGGTCTGTGTAATGATGTCAGCCCTTGGGCTGGCTGCTGGCTTTTCCCCAAAGTCCTTGTCCCACTTGGGAAGATAACACAGCGGTGGTGTGGGGAGGTTACAAGAAAAGAGAAGGCAATCAAAATTCATACTATCAAAAAAAATCTTCACTTTGTAAAAATATTAGATCTTCCCAGGTGTGAAGTGTTTGTGAAACTAAACCTAGAAACATGCAACATCCTGGATGAAATCTTTGCGATTAGATGAAGGCTGTAGCAGCAAAAGACTTCCTGAAGTCTGGATGGGTCCCTGGCCAGACTTGCCTTGGCCTTGCGTTACCTTAAAAGAAATCCCACAGACTGGCAAGAGGTCCCAAATCCTGTAGGGTAGGGTTTGTGCCAAAATGGGGCTAAATGAAGCACTCTTTAGAGGGCTGCCTGGTCCTCTGAGAGTGGGGTGACAGGTGAAAAGGTGCCTGCGTGACTGGGGAGGCAGGCCTGAGCTGCAAGCTCCCTGAGGCAAGGGTAAGTGTTTCCATTTTCCCCACAGTTCCTTATCACTCATAGTGAGGCGCACTGGGTAAATGTATAGAAAAAAAAACAGTAGACCGGTTGTTACAAATATTTTGAAACATAATGGTACAATCAGGCCATCAACCAACTGTGCAGCAAACATTTTGATTTTTAAACATTTTCTTAATTATTTAATAAATCTGTGTTGAAAATCTTCATATTAGTTTTGCTTTAAGGTCCTATATGTTACAGATAAAACAGAAGCCTTATTTTACATCTCCAGCAAAATGTTTTAATGGATAGTCTGAGATTCCTCTAGCAGTCTGTAGGTTGACAGATAAACACAAATCATGAGAAAATAGACAAATTGCAGACGATTTTCAAATCACAGAGGCAAAGCTGAGCTAAAGAGCTTCCAACCCTTTAAGCCAATAGGGTGCCATGCTCTCCACTCAGGGAACCGGGTGGGAAATGGAGATCCAGCTCTTGGGGTAAATTTTGATCAAATTCATCAAATATTGAAAGATTTGAGAAACATTTCAGTGCAGTGGGGAAAAATTAAGGGAAACAGAGGGACAGGGGCTGGACCAGTTCAGTCCTAGAGATCTGTTATCCGAAACTGTGCCTTCTCCCTCGAAGAGCTTGATAAACTTCATTCCTTATTCCCTCTCCTGCTCATCAGCTCTTTCTCCTGGCCAAAGGGGAACTTGATAGCAAATCCACGAAGGGTTCGCATGTTCGAGAAGATTTTCTTCACTGTTCCTGCGTTGAGCAGAGCCCGTGTGCTCGGATTCATCCAGATGTGGGTGGTGATTTCTTCCACATCAGTCTCAACACCCGCTGAAAGCCGGTAGATGAATGAGGCTGGCACTTCCTGTCTTGACGTTTATGGAGCTGGATTCTGGTGCCTCCTGGTCTGATTCCAGTTTTGCAAAATTATTTTGACATCCTTGCTTATTCACCCCAAGAAACTTGGAGTAAAATGCTTTGGCTTGTCTCTGGAATGTAGAGATGCACGGCTGTAAGAGTCTGCTGTCATCCCATGCCAAGTCAAAATGTTTTCCTTGGGTAGCATTTTAAAAACTGTTCCCAGGGACTAAGAGCATTACATTGTGTCATGTTACATTTAATAGCACACTGACTCCCTTAAAGGATGTTAAAAATATTTTATTTAAAAATAATCAGCAGAAGAAATGACTGATTCAAAAGGTTTAACAGTTGCATCTGTCTGCAACATCAGTTAGTCAACAAACATTTGTTGAGAGACTATGATACGATGGAGACGTTAGAAACTTCTACTTCGTGGTGATTCCGGTCCCCACATAGCACCCAGCGTAGCTTGGCATTTAACACCCCCCCATGCAGAGAGAAGCCACGCTCTCCTCCCAGCACTCATGCCGAATTTGAGGATCTTGGAATCCAGTCCTTCGAGTGACTGCAAACCTGTGTCACACCCCCACCTCAGGCCAGCCACCGGCCGCCGGCTGCTAGGGGTTTGGGCAGAGGGCTGCCTCCACGCTGAATTGTTTTGTGCTTTGTGAGTTTCATGACAGTCTGAGAATTTGGTGGTGAAAGGAAGCCCATATTCTTGTCACCATTACACTTTGCTGGTATCCTTTTGTGATCTGGAAATTATTTATGCCTTGCCAGAATGCGATCTAAAGTAAAATCTCATAAAATTGCATATGTTTCTTGACCGGCTCGTGCAGAATGCTTTTTTTCTTTTTACATTCCATCAGTATTTAGTGAGCTCCTAGGATATGCTGTCAGGCCGTGAGGGGCATATAAAGGGACAAAACCCATTCCCTACCTTTCAGGAGACGAGACTCTGCGAAGAGAAGACACAGGCAAGAATCAGTTGTTCGCATAAGATAGCATGCAATTCACTGTCAAATTGGATGTGACAGACAATACACTTATAACAAGGTGGAGAATTGTATTTTTAGAAACTCACCATGAGGATTTCTCATGAAGTGATACAGGAGGTGGAATTCCCGGGGATCCCCAGCTTCATTCCAACAGAATGAGGGCACAAGCAGGGGACGGTGGGACGGTGGGTTTTCTAGCCGTCCTGGGGGAGTCTGGTACGGGTACTCGCTGGCTGGGACGGGGAAGGGTGTGGGGCAAGGGAAAGCAGAAGCAGAGTTTGGTTATAGGGTCAGGTCAGATTATGGAAATTCCTCAATGCGTGGTGGGTCATTGGTCATTAATCAGCAGGCGATGGGAGCTACTTGAAAATTTTAAATGGTGATGGGAGATGATGAAAACAGAGCGGCTGGAAGCAGGGGCCTTGGTTACAGCGCTCTTGCTTTGGCCCAGAAATGATTTAAGAAAAACTGGCGTATTGCAGCATCTTTGGGTGTGGAGAATAAAGGAATGGGGTAGATGACATGGAAGAAGAATCGAAAAGACCTGGGGACTAATTAGAGGGAATGAAGGGACGATGTAATGTGACTGTACGATGGCATGAAATTAGTTCATTTTGCAGACGAGGGAACTAAACTCTAGAGAAGGTGAGTCATTTGCTAAAGTTTATATTGCGAATAAGTAGCAGAGCCAAGATTCAGAATCTCTCGTGACGCCTCTAAAACCTGTGTCGCTAACTGCGGCACAGCACTTCCTCCGAGCAAAGTCTCAGCACCCAGGCTCAGGCACAAGGGTAAAAGACAGAGGAGAACCAGAAGCAGGAGTACGCCAGACAGGAAACATGGCTACATTTTGATTGCGCTGGTTTTCAGGTTCTGATCAAACATCCATCTGTTGGAAATACGGTTTGCAGACAGCGTGGGTTTGCTAAAGCGGATGAAATGTGATATACCAGAAATGCACTGGCTTTTAACAATGGAGATTTATTAACCTACAATTTACAGTTTTTAGACCATGAAAACTATCCAACTTAAGGTATCAGCAGGACGATACCTGGATGCCGAAGACAGGCTGCTGGCACCTGGGGCTCCCCTATCACCTGGGAAGGCAGGTGGGGTGTCTGCCAGCCTTTCTCCTGGGTTTCGGTGCTTTCAGCTTCTGGCTTCCCTGGCGCCCTCATCTCCTGGCTTCCGTATGTGCTTTGTCTTCTCATAAAGGGCTCCAGCAAGCCGGTGAAGACCCACCTTGAATGGGCGGGTCACATCTGCATGGAAACCACCTAAACAAATGCCCAACCCCAGCAGGTCTGCCCCACAGGGATGGATTAAAAGAGCCTCTTCTGGGGACACAGCAGCTTCAGCCAGACAAGGACACTCCCAGAAGTGGACATGGAGATTGGAGGACCCACGTGTCAACGTGTAATCACAAGGACGCTGTCTTTCTCTCTTTGCGGGGAGGAGCATGAGGCAGAGCATTTCAGACTCGTGTGCTTCCCTGCCAACATCTTTGCTCGCCAGCATCTGGACGCTGGTCCCTTGGGCTCCCGGCCTGCAGTGGCCTGGTGCTGGCAGCAGGGCCTCGCTCCTGGTCATCTATTCAAGGGCCTCATCCCCGTGCTCTTCCCAGCCAGTGCTGGGGGCCCCAGAGGCCGCCCTGGGGACAGGATGGGCTCAGGATTTCGCTTTCCGCTCCTGCTCTCCTACCTTTGCTCCCCCTCCCCCCAGCGCCACTTACAAAGTGCCCCCCTGAGCTCATGCAGTGCTATTTTACAGGAAGATTTTATGTGAACACTATACTCTGACTTCCTCTCTGCAAACCTTTCCAACCTGATCTCAGAGTCCCCTTGACTAGGAAGAGGCCGGTCAGTGGGGCACAGAGGACAGGACTGAGCATCCTGGGGGAGCCTGCCAGCACCTGGCACCGCAGCCCCTGGCAGAAATGAAGATTTCTGGGCACACTTCCCTCTTTGGCCACAAGGCCCAGGAGTACAGATTCCTCTGTTGCTTCTTAGTTACCCCTAAATCAGAAAGCTGCTCAGCGAAACATAAGATGATTCGGGAAAGAAAATTCCTTAAACAGGTACTTCTGAATTAAACCCTGTTATTTCCCGCGTTAGAGTCCACACTTGCCCTTAGGGGGTCACTCCGGAACTTGCAGAAAGCATCTCTTGGATTGACTCAGACTGATCTGGGGCTGACGTGGAGGCCACATGTGGAGAGCACGCCCTGCTGCCCGCTGGCGCCCGGAATGCGCCCATCTCTGTGCTGACTCTGTGCTGTGGCTGCTCCGAGGGACCAAGAGAAGCTCCGTCCCCCCTGCCCAGCCTGTGACAGCGTGACCATCACAGAGCAGCTGGGCCGAGCTGGTCAGCACGCCCCAGCCGTCCTCAGTCACCCTGGCAGTGACCGGGCTGGAGCCGGGGGAATGTGGGCAGCCCTGAGGTCGCCCACCAGGCAGGGCATCTCACAGGCAGGGCAACGGCTCGAGAAAGCCATGTTTTCAGTGCCCTGGCTCCAGGCTGGCTTGGTGATGCCCCATGAGACCTGACCTTCCCCGTGGGCACGCTGCAAGGCCACTGACTTCTCCAGAGAGGGGTAAGGGGGGGGACCAGCTAACAGCAGGGCACAGGCACGGTAAGTCTGAGGGGTGGGGGGCACTGGGGGGCCCCAAGCCATCAGGAGGGTGACTCCGGGGCCACTGAAGTAATGCAATCCTCAATTTGCTCTGGGAAGTTGAAAAATGAAGATAATAGCTGGGCAGAGAAATTCAGAATTTCATCACAAACGACGCACTCATCTTCCTTCGCATGGAAGCACATGATGCAGGCGCTGTTATCTTCATCTACAGATGGGCGCGTTGGGGGGGGAGAGGTGAGGAGCCTTACACCAAATCCTCCAGCTGCGCCTTCTGGTGCAGAAAAGTAGATGTTGGAGACTTTAAGGGAATCCAAACAAACCATCCAGAAACACAGGCCCCAAGGTGCCTCTCCCGTGGCTGCCTTAGGGAGCACCGTCAGGGTCGGGGGGCAGGTGCACACGCCTGCCGTGGGGGGTGCCTGCACGCCAGGGACCGGAGGCGGGCAAGCAGCTGGGAGTGCTCCCTCCGCCTGCTGTGCTCGGGGAGCGGAGCCGAGCGGGGCTGTGGCCAGGGAGGCACGGGCAGAGCCGGCCGCAGGCGGCATCCCGAGATGGGAGATGCGTGCCTCTATGACCCCCGTCTTCGCTCGTCATCTTCCTGAACCTTGGAATCGCCAGCGGATTCCTTGGCTTGCTCCGGCCTCCTCTCCCCCCACCCCTAAGTGGCCTGTCGCGTGTTCCTTTCCCTAAGGGCCTGCGGCCATCTACAACCTCATTGGCAGGCACAGGCCACTGCCAACACATCTCTGCATAGCTGTCCAAGGGGCAGTGTTCATAGGACTATTTCACTCAGGGTGCAGGTCCCTGGGGGAGGGTTTTGGGTTCCTGGGACCTTTTCCTGTTTCCTAGACTATGTGAGCTTCAGTGGCTGCGTGTGTGAGCGGCCGTGTCGCATGCACTCGTCTGGGCCCCTCCCCCGCTCTTCCTCTGGTTCTGCAGTGCAGACAGCATGGCACACGCCCCCCTGCAGCGTCAGCCCCTACAGTGGCCACAGACTCTTACTCACCTCCACGTCTCCTCCAGCCTCTGCCCACGACAGGGACTCAGGTGAGCACTGCAGCACACGTGGACAGATGAGGCCTGTGAGAAGGCGTTCTCAGTCTGAACACCTGAAACCTGTGTCCGTGGAGAGCAGAGGGGCCGGGGGTGGGGGTGTGCACTTGAATTTCTCATTGCTAACTGCTGCGCAGGAGAGTAAACTCATCAGGCTCCTCTGGCGTAAGGAAAATCTTTGCTCAGTGTGGAGGGGAACAAAGGAAGTCTTAGAAGTTCCTGTAAAGCGAGGGCCCATCTCCTCGTGAAAAGCTGTGGCTGTATCAACTCCACTGACGGCAGCGGGTGGGCCTGGCCTACTCAGTATGCATTGGATGAGACTGTTAAGTGCCTTTTCACTAACCTGGTGTTCGCATGAGTGGCCTCTCCCCTCCTTTTAAATGTTTTGCTTCCCGTTTGACTCCTGTACCTGGCCCAGGTTTCCTCTAACGGGAGGGCCGAAAGCGTGCGGGAGGGCAGTGGGGTGGCGGGAGGGCCGCGGTGAGAGGCCTTCCCCAGTGCAGCGTGCAGGGAGGTGAGCTCTGTTCCACCGCCCAGCGGCTCGTTTATTCACTCATTCATTTATCCAGCATGCCGCGATGGTGCCCCAGGCTCTGTGCTGTGAGCATGGCAGGTCAAGGAGGTCTCCCGGAAGGACATTTAGAAATGGACTAGCATCCACTTGGCAGGGAGTTACCGGGCCAGGATAGGCAGCTGGAAGGCTACTCGGGGCATTTACAACAGAGCTGCTTCCCTCCGAGGGGGGTTAAAATGCTCTTCGGAGCCAATGGAGCTGGAGGAGAGGGGTTTGATCTGGGCCACGTGGCCTCGGGGAGGCTGTGGAAGGCGCAGCAGGCCAGGCTGCAGGAGGAGAACCCGGCCAGGGCCTGCAGAGGCGGCTCAGGGTCCCGACCTCCGCTGGTGGAGGCAAGGCCTCCCCTGTCCTGCCCGCCTCGCTCTCCATCGGATCCCAAGGGAAACACCAGGTTACATTTAGGCTGATTTCTTCCAGGACCAGAAGAAATCGTAACTTGGCTGTTATATGTGCAGAGTTTCACCCAAGGTTATCAAGATGCTAGTAAATTAGGTTCTGTTTCCTAAAGATCTGGCTGAGAGATGGACGGGCAGAAAAATGGCAGGGTTTGCACAGAAAGCTCAGGGCATGGTCCCAGGTCCAAAGAGAAGACTCTCCTTCTCTGCTGGGCTGAGGCGGTGGAACTCAACGGAGCCACTTACAGGCTGCCTACCTGCTGAGCACTACTCAGGAAATTCATCGTAAGGTCTGAGCATCCAAAAAATCTAGTGTGGTTTCATAAACACCTCGGAAAACATCAGCTTTCTGCCTGTAATTCTCCACCCCAGCCTTGTGACGCTTGTTCCATTTTCACTTACTCTGGGAGACGGAGGAGAAGCCTTGGTGGAAAAGCAAGAAATCTGATGCCATTGCTTGCCTTGAGTGTACTGTCAGAAGGCCAGGAGATGTCTCAGGATGACCTCAGACCTTGAGTGAATTGTGAGAAGTAACTAACAACCTCCCCCTGTCACCTACCAAAACCTTCCTGAGGACTCATCCCTCCAGGGACGTGCACAGCAGGCCGCACGCCAGCACCACGCTGCCCGCCTTGGCCCCCGTGGGGGCTGTGTGGCTCGTCTGACTAAGACCTCAATGCCTGGGCTTGAGACGGTGCACGGCTCGTCTATGTAATTACACCTCCTCACCACAGCTTCTCCTTGCAGCCAGGCTCGAAGGGTCATTCAGAAGCCCTCAGGTACGTTTGCAGCTGATGAGAAAGTCTGTCTCTTTCTCAGCGTCTGGCCTCAGCCGTGGCACCAGTCTCATTAGAAGGGAACCACGCAGCCTTTTGTTTTCCAACTCTTCTGACAACAAATAGCTCTGACCTGAACCCTGCTAGCTGGGATCTGGAGAGGCCTGTGCTGTGCTTTCCTTCTTACTTCTAACTTGGAGACCCCCGAGTAGGAGGTTAATTGAGATTTCTGTGGTTACCTTCTAATCTGCATGTAGAATGCCTTCTAAAGCTTGCTGCTTCTGGCTCAGCAGGGCCTAATTACTTTTCTGAGGGTAAAACCTGGGATGAATTTAGGGAGGAATTCTCAGGGTCAGAGGTTCCCTGAGAAACTCCGGGTGGCAGAAAATGTGCAGGATTTATGCAGAGAGGGCTGACGGGGCCAAACCAGGCAATGCAGCTGGAATTCCAGCCTGGCAGGCACTGATTGCTTTACTATTTCTCAAATATTACATAAATCATTTTATACTGATTTTAGTTTTAACTCATGAGTGGGCTACTGCGACAGGCAGTGTAGACATTTGGGTCAGGGCTCGCGGGTGGGTTACAGTGACGGGCAGCGTGGACACTCAGGTCAGGGCTCGCGGGTGGGGTACTGCGACAGGCAGTGTAGACACTCGGGTCAGGGCTCGCGGGTGGGCCTTTGAAGCCTCTGAACTAGGTGTGGCCTGTTTCCTGCCCCTGCGCTGGCCAGGGGTGCCTGAGGTTCTGCAAGGTGCTTCCCGGCCTAATCTGCCTCAGTTTACTCACCATTTCAGAGGCCATCCTGCCGGGTCTGACGGAGGAAACCTGCTCTCGCAATGCAGGGTCTCTCAGCTCTCATGAGCGATCCATGAGTCGGCAGAGCCGGTTCAGACCCCCCAGGGGCTGGCAGGGATGCTTGTCCAGGGCGAAGCTGGACGCGGGGAGGAGACATTTCTCTGGCTGAAGTTAAGTTTCCATTGTCCTGGGGGCCTGGGAGGTGGGGAGCGGGCAGATGCTGATTCGCAGGGTGGACTTGTCCTTTCTGTCCTGCTCTCTCTACCGGACCCCAACTCATTTTCACTCTGCCTTGGCACATCAGCGGGCCCTGACCCGAGTGTCTACACTGCCCATCACTGTAACCCACCCGCGAGCCCTGACCCGAGTGTCCGCACTGCCCATTGCTGTAACCCACCCGCGAGCCCTGACCCGAGTGTCTACACTGCCTGTCGCCGTAGCCCACCCGCAAGCCCTGACCCGAGTGTCCACGCTGCCCGTCGCTGTAACCCACCCGCAAGCCCTGACCCGAGTGTCCACGCTGCCTGTCGCAGTAGTCCACTCCCAGGATCCAGGAAAGGGTCTCGAGCGCCCAGCGCAGGCAGCTGTGCCCTGCACCCCGCGGGACGGTGGAGGCGTGGTGGACCCCCAACCACCGCTAGGTGCCCCCTGCTGAGCCCTGACCCCCACTGGGCCCCTTCTGCTGGGCCCCTCCCACTGCATCCCTCCCTACTGCAACCACCTGCTGGCCCCTTTTGCTGCCCCCCAACCCCTGCTGCCACTACCTGCTGGGCCCCTCCCACTGCGACAACCCCTCACCGCTGCCCTCCCCATTGGGTCCCTTCCGCTTCCCCTCCCCTCCCCCGCTGGTCCCGCCCACTGCCCCTCCCCCCTCCCCTTGCAGCGCCTTTGAGGGGCCCGAGGGCAGCGCTGTGGCCGGAGGTGTTCAGCTGAGCCCCGCGTGGCTTTAAATGGACTTCTCTGGGGCACACATTTTTCTTTTTTCCGTATTAAAAATGATTGCCAGCTTGTTGAAGGCATGGTAGGGTTGAACGTCAGTAGCTGCAGCCTGTTTTCATTCTGTAGCTTCCATAGAAGCTGGATGAACACCCCAAGGAGCTGAGCAGCCCGGCCACCCCCACCCCCTAACACCCCCCCCACCGCATGCAGCATGAGGGGGCCCAGGCCAGACAAGCAGCAGAACTGCCCTGCCCGCCCTCGCCATCCCTGTTGCTCTGCCACTGGGTTGTGGGTGGGTCATGATGGAGGAATAAGTCCCAGCCGCACACCGCGGCATGCCTTCTCCTGTGGCCAGAGAGGCTTTATAATGTCCATTTTCAACCGCTGAACCACACGCCATCCTGTTGATGGACCAGGTACTCTGAAGTTTGCCCTATCACTTTCTCCTTTTTTCCTGTTTCTGCTTTCCCCCTTTGCAGTATATGTTATTCTGCTTTGCGTATTTAGTAATAAATACTCAACATTGTTCCAAGAAATAGTTAAAAAAAAAAAAGGACACGTAGACTATAATTAAAAAGTGCGGATACTGGGGCCAGAGGATAACTAAGGACAGATAAATAAGACAGTGCAGGAGGGGGCACACTGAGCCCCACGGCCAGCACCCTCACTTCCCTTCCACCCTCCCCCGCTTCAAACAGAGCAAGAGAGAAAAGAAATGAGAATCACTTTTTCCATGTTTTAAAACAGGATTTTTCAGGAAATTTATATATGTGAATGGCTTCACTATTCTTCTTAGATTAAGGTTTTGCATGCTGGGAATGGGATTTTATCATTTAAAATCTATTACTAAGTGTAAAATGTATAAGGTTTTAAATGCAAAACTGTAAATGCTGTGGGCTATGCATTGTGGCAAGTTACTGAGAGTCTCAAATCCTCAGTTTCCCATTTTAAATTGGGGACAATAGAACAGACTTTACATGAATTGTTTAGAGAATTAGCAGAAAGCACCAAGTATGGCAAGTTCTTCCAGGCACCAACGCACGAGAAAAAGCGTCTTCCCCTGAAGACCCGCTGCTGTTATAGGTCTTGGTACTTCCACCTTGCAAGATAAGTTTTTATGTGTTGTCTCTTTTGCCAGAAAGAAAGTTTCTTAAGGAGAGTCTGGCAAAATACCTTGCATAGGGCATATGAGTAATAATTTTTTATTAGAGTACATGGAATTAAAATCAAAGTAATTGACTCTGAGTTTTAGAAAATTTGGCACAGTTGTGCTCACTGCATAAAGGTGAAACGTAACTCAGATCGATCTGTTTTCTATGCCACTATCTTATTTGCAAGGTATCTTTTCAGGGCTACCTTCTATTAAATCAGAGCTGCTGTTCCTAACTATTTCATACCCTCATCTCATCACCCCGATGCATTTTTTGTTCAGTAGACCCCAATCATTTTGTCTGCTGCTGCTATTTCTGGAAGATTGATCAATTTTAAGACATACATGTTTTTCATAGTCTACTGTCTCCAAATTTGGGGTGGGTGTTTGAGTGGATTGAGTGACGTTTTTTGCTTTCTTAACGGTGTGACATATAAATGACAGCTGCTTGAGGTTCAGTGAAGTGCCGGGCCTTTTTCTGAGTGCTGTATGTGCATTAACTGACCTAAACCTCATAGTAAGCCCGGATAGGGCTCTATTAACACCCCTGTTTGACCAAGCACAAAACCCAGACTGGGGGAGGTTCAGGAACTCCCTGACGTCTCGGGGTTACAGCGCTGGGCAGCATCTGAGCTGAGATTTGAGCACGAGCCAGCTGTCTTCAGAGCCAGAGCCAGAGCAGCAAAGATGTGTTCTCATTAGAAATCGCTCCACCTGGGTTTTCTCTGACAGAATGCTTTTGTGGCCACGTCCTCACCTGCCTCATGGAAAGGTTGAGTAGGTTCAGTGGTACTGCAAGAAATAAAATAGGGTGGTAATTAGGACACAAGGAGACGCTTTATAGGCATCACACAGCTCTAGCATGCATATAATCGTTACGTAATTGTGAGGCAGACAAGCTATGAAATCAGAGTTTGATGGTAGGCTGGCCATACGCTTAGACTCTTTCATTAGATTTCTATTATTACCTTGATAATAATGAAGATACAAGAGTAAGGACTTACTCGTCTGTCTGCATTGTGCCCTCTCTCCCCACCACCCCCCACGCCGCCGTAGCACCCCTAACTCTCAGCCTGGGCCCGTCTGACATGTCACCAGGATGGTCAGATTTCTGGAAACAAACCATGTGGATGGAGGTGCAGGGAACCGCCTCCAGCCAGACGCTCACCACTCATTGATCTCACGGATATTTTTTGGATTTTCTCTATACAGGTTCCCCGTTTAAGACAGGGTAAAAGACATTTAGTAGCCTATGGTGGGTGAGTGCCTGGAATCGGGCAACCGGAACCCAAATCCCAGATTTGCTATTTGCTAGCATAGTCTCTCCATAAGGCATATAATCTCTCTATGCCTCAGTTTCCTTGTGTGTACAATGGGCGTGATAACGGTTCTGACTTCAAGGCTGTTTACAATCGAATGCGTAAATATATCTGAAGTCCTTGGAGCAGCGCAGGGCACCATGCTAAGTGTTTGCTACTAATGATTATCATTGTGCAACTTGGAATTGTGATTCTTGCCAGCTCTCAAATCTGGACCGTCATTTGTGGTCTGGCCTGTCTCAGCTGCTCTGAAATCCTCAAATTCCATTTTACCATCAGCCCATCTCTTCTCCCACCCTCACTTCCCTCCTCCCCCATAACTATCCATCATTACTAAAGGGAAAATGCTGCATTTTCCTGGTCTTGTTGGATTCTGTGGACCCACGTACATCTGTAACACAATTTGCTGTAAATCTCCTAGTTCCCACCAGGCGTCAACGTCTCTGTTTCCAATGATGGAGTAATCTAAAAGGGAAGACACGGCAGCTTTTCTTTTGTTTTCCCTTTGTTGTCACTCTAGGCAGATGGGAAATGAAGGCAGCAAAGCAGGATTTGAATATGTGGTCGCCTCGAATAAAAGGTAGTGATAGCTGTTTCCAAGCCGAAGTTGTATTTACCCCAGAAAGGCATGTTTCTAAAATTAATCCAGTCCTTTAGGTGTGAGCCCACTGAAAGTATTGAGGAGGTTACTTCAGGGAATGTGTGACCCACGTCATTCAGGATGGGCCTTAATCCTCTTACAGAAGTCCTTTATAGGCAGAAATACATTCAGAAAGAGAGAGAGTGAGTGAGCAAGCCACAGGAAGCAAGAAGCTGAAATCCATGACGCCCGGAGAAGCGGGGAGAGCCCAGCACGTGGCTGAGGAGCCGGTGCAGTGGGCAGCTTTCTTCAAGAGGACAGCATCGCCTTGCTGGTGCCTTGATTTAGACATTCTCTTGGCCTCAAATTATAAGCTAATAAATTCCTCTTATTTAAAGCTGGTCCACTGCATGGCGTCGGCTCTGAGCGGCCTAGGAAACAAAAACACAAACCATCTTTTCTTACTGAGATACATCTCTACAGAGTAGTTGTGGAAGTCAGCCTCAGAGACGGTCCCCAGTGACCCCCAACTTCCTGAGCGCAGGCCGGGCGGTCTCCTCCGGCGTGAATCAGGGCTAGTCTTCGTGACCAGCGGGGGCGGGGGGGGGGGGGGGCGTGGCCAGCTCTGGGGAAAGCGAGCTACCCTGGGTGAGGACGCTCACGCAGCCCTGGGGAGCGGCCAGGGGTAGACACCCGAGGCCTCCCAGTACCAGCTCGCCAGCTCTGAGAGGGACCCCTCGGAAGTCAGTCTTCAGCCTGTCAGCCCCCAGCGCCCGCACTCCTGGCTGACGGCTGAGTGTCGCCTGACGAGCTTCTGCACGTCCACACGCCCAGCCACGCTGCCCCCAGACCCCTGGCCCATGTCCGCACCCCCAGCCACACTGCCCCCAGACCCCTGGCCCACGGAATTGTGGGAGATGGTACATGTCCATTATTGTGTTAAGCCTATGGATTTGGGGGTAATGTTTAATGCAGCAATAGATAACTAAAATAACTATGAATTAATTGCCTTAAGTGTTTGTTTTGCATTAAATGAGCAGAAAAAGTAGAACTCGACATCATCCAGTAGCCATCTTTGGCACAGTAATTTCTGAAGAACTTGGAAGTTAAAAGAACTCTACTTTGCGATGCAAACATCTCTATGTTTTCCTCATCCTGTGAAGGAATATGGCAAATCTTTTCTCTTTTTAAGGCATGAAGGGAAGGGAGAGTTCAGGGCTATGAGATCACCAGAAAAACAGAAGAAGCATGCAGCTCTGTGCTCAAGAAAATAAAGAGAACTGAAATAATTTTTCAAAGGTGGCAAATTGTTTGATGGTGCATTTGTCATCATTTGTTTTCACTAAAATTTGGCTTCAATTATAAAAAAATATGAAAGTAAACTAAATAGGGAACACAGGGGCCCGGGTGTTGGCTGGTTATCTGAGAACTTTGGTATTATTTGGATGACTGTGGACTCTGTTATTGCAAAATATGGAACCAGAACCCAGGCCAGTTCTAACACAAAGCTGTGAAGGAGGCTCCTTGGTCCGTCGCAGGAGAGAAAATAATAGCTGGAATCCAAGGAACTGGCAGTAGATCCTCCATGAGGGCCACAGAAGTCTCCACCGTGCCTCTTACAGAGCGGACCCAGGAGAGACCTCTGATTAGATGCATCCTAAATTAATGATGTGTACACACATTGTCACAGCAGTACTACTCACAACAGCCAAAAGGTGGAAACAACCCCAATGGCCATAGAATATCAAGGAGCCACAAAAAGGTACAATGTTTCCATGACTTTACAACATGGATGGACCTGAAATGTTACGCGGGTGAGACAAGCCAGACACAAAAGGGTGTTATATGGTTCCACTTTCATGAAATATTCGGAGTAGGTAAATCTGTAGAGACAGAAAGCAGATGAGTGGTTCCAGGGCCTGGGGAGAGGGGAGCATGGGGAGTGACTGCTCAGAGGGTACAGGGTTTTCTTTTGGGGTGATGGAAAGGTTTGGGCACTGTATAGACGTGGTGATGGCACCACGCGGTGAATGTACTAAATGCTGCAGAACTGTCCAGTTCATGATGGCTCACTTTAGGATGTGAATTTCATCTCAATAACAAAGGTAGATAGTTGATGTGTCCAAGTGTGATGCTCGTGACTTTGTGCCAGCTGATTCTCCTTCATTACAAGCTCCGTGAGGGGTGGTGGGCTTCCCGCCCCCCGCCCCCTGGCACCCAGCAGTATCCTCATCTGAGCCACCGTGCCCTGTTGGAACAGCTGGTCTACCCCGGCTGCTCTACTCCTCTCAGGAAGGTGTTGGAGGGTGGCGAGAATTGCCAACCCTCTTCTACCTTCCACTGGGAGGCTTGAGACCCCAAGGGGCTGTCCAGGGCCCCCCTGAATGCCGACCTCAGCCGCCACCGATGGGCTGTTGAGGACTCATGTTGAGTGTGGCCCTTCTCTCTGAGACTTGCAGTCTTGTGGACTCAGTGCTGAGAGTCCAGGCTCTCCCCCCGAGTTTTCCAAACCTCCCTGTGATGGCTCCTTCCTGCTCCAGTATCTGGGCCTCCAGGGGACAAGTAAGGTGCCTCTCTCAGGCACTGACAATCTCTAATCCTGCTTCCTTGTCCTCTCCCCCCACTCCAGCTGTCATTCTCTCTTCTGAAGACAGAAAAGTGGCTCCTAGGGCATCCCTGCATCCTTTCTTCTCAACTGCCCTGTGTGTGTTGCAAACTCCCTGCTCTGGCTTTGCTATTTATATTCAAAGTACAGCTTTCAGAATCCCCCCAAGTACCTCTTCTCTGAACAGAGCCTGGCTTTTGTAAATCAAAGGTGCCTACTTTTCAGACTATTGCCTCAACCATACACTTACAAAACTCTGCTCCTCTAATTAGGACCTCAAAAGTCAAGAAAACAACTCTTTCTTCCCTCCCTAGGGCAAAGCCTCAGACTCACAATCTGATGATAACGATGGAGAGCTATTTGGGAAAGAAAAATAAAAAAAAGATGCTTTCTTTTCCAGGAGGAAAAGCACACCAGGTGATATTTCCGGTCATTTTCCCAGCTGCTGTGTCTCCAGTGTCACCTCCCCTCCCCCTCGCCTGGCCCAGATGGTCTCCTTATCACCCCTGTACCCGCCGCAGCTCAGGCCACGTCCTGCTGTCCAGGGGGTGGGGGGAGCCTGGAGGCTGCACAGGGAGGTTGTCTGCAGGGATTGTTCTGGGTGCTCATCCCCGGCTCTGTCTCTGGCTGAAGGGCTAGAGGAGGGTGGGGCGGCCCTGCGGGGCCCAGCATTACCCTTTAGTTGTGGGGTGGTGGGGAAGTGGGGGTGGCCCAGGCTGTGGGTTCGGGAGCGGGTGCCCCCCAAGGCCAGGGCAGAACTGCTTTCCAACTGAGCAATTCCAATGTCCCAGGACGAGTGAGGCTTCTTTGGGTCACACCCTCGGCCCTGGAGCCCTGGCCAAGGGAGGGATGCCTTTTGCCCCCAGCCATGTGCGCGAGTCTGGAGGACGTGAGCAGCCTGGAGCTGGGAAAGGGAGGAAGCCCGTGGGTAAGGGGCAGTGTGAGGCCAAGGGCCCGGGCTCTCCACAGGGAGAGCAGTCAAGGCATGAGCCGTCAACCTGACCCGAACTGAAGCTGAAGCTGAGCAGACCTCCGCAGGGAGGAGGAGAAGGTATAGACGGCATTGTGACCCCTTATCTCATAAAGCGTTGGGACTCTTCTCCCCTGATATGTGGATAACAAATCTCCAATCCCTGTGTCAGGAGACCCTGCTGAAGCTCTGCTTTCACACCCTGTGGAATGACCTTGTCCTAAACCGTATAAGCTCTTCCTTGCTCCCCCAGCTTTGCGGGGAGCTGACTTCTGTTTCCCCAACGACTGCCACCAGCGTCTCCTCCTGTTCGCTAAGTTCTAATAAAATCCACGTCTAACTTCGGGCCTGGTGTGTTCTTTGGCCTTGAGGCTGCCCCACCCCTGACTGGGTAGGAACTGCTGGCGAGACGGCCAGGACGTAACGTGCAGCACACAGGTGCTTTTCAGGGGCTGACTCTCCATCCTGCCCCTTCCCGTAATTGTGACTGAAAGCCCGGGGACATCGTTTGGACTGTCCCCATTACCACAGACCACACTAACAGGGAAATGAGGTCCTTTGGCCTTGGCGCTGACCCAGGCATCCTTGTTGGTTGGGAGTCTTAAGCCCGTGGGGAATAGGAGTCACCCAAAATATTTAATTCAACCATCATTTATACAAAAAAATTCCTGTTAAAGTCTTTATTGCCAGCCTGGGGCCTCTTATTTCCCACGAGAGCCTTCTGCATGGCTGTGTGGACTCTTCTTACGCCCAGGTTAACAACTGGTGCAACAGTGGAGGATGTCAGGGTTTGTGGGGGAGAATATCTGGTATGTGCAGCCTCCCTTTAATGCGCCTCTGCCTGGTACCTTGTTGTCAGCCAATGGAGCCCTAGCGTGTATGTTGTTAGAGCAGCGGGAATTACCCCTTATTGTTCCCCATGAACATCTTTCTTTTTGACCTTCGCACCCTAGAAAACACCTTCCTACAGGGGGCCTCATGGATAACTCTCGCGCACAAGCAATCCCAGTGTTGGGTTTGCACAGGCTTGCCGCCTTCAAGGATCACTGTGCTAGCAGCCCTCCTTGCCCAGTGACCCTACGAGTCGGACTGTGTGGAACACCCTGCTGGCCTGGCAGAATCCAGCGCATCAGAGAATCTGGAAGACTAACCTCCTCATTTAACACTGAAACCCAGCTACCGTCCGACGACGAGGCCAGAGCTTCCGTGTCCTCCCTCGTATGGGAACGTGAGCACGCCCAGGCCTGGACTGGGGTGTGTGTCATATGAGATTGACGGTGGCTGAGGGCAGAAGCTGTACCGGCAGACCATGCTGCCCCTCTCCATATGGAGCGACTTGATGGAATCCATAATGCAGGGTGGCTACCCTCTGAATTGTGTAAGTTTCCTGTTAAGCTATGAAACACAAATCTTTTCCACTAGCAAGATATCTCCAACCGGGCGGGCCGTGGCGGCTCAGTGGCAGAGTTCTCACCTGCCAAGCCGGAGACCCGGGTTCGATTCTCGGTACCTGCCCATGCAAAAAAAAAAAGAAAAAAAAAAGATATCTCCAACCAACATGGGACACATCTTTCCCCTAAGGAACAGCTAAAGCCCTTTGGCAATATGGTTGGCCCTATTTACCTCATAACTGGACAGGACATTGCACGTGGGACAGCCCTTTGTCTCCACTACCTTATATGTTCTTTACCCATTCTCCTAGCATTTGGGAAATGGCTAAAGCTAGATATAGAATAAACCTGGTGGTGTTATCCGTTGGCTATTCTTGCACCAGGTAGAGCTACAACAGTTATTGAAGAACATACGGCAGCTTTAGCTGATCACACTGCCCACGCACTTAACGGTTTCGAAATAGCCATATCCTTGCTAACTGAAGAAAGCACTTAGAAAAGTAGCTTAGAAAAGTAGTTTTACCAAACAGAATGACCTGAGACATCCTCACCGCAGCACAGGGCAGCACCTGTGCCTTGATTCATGTGCAGGGCTGCACATGTATTCCCGATCCCTCGCACAGTGTTTCACAAGCTTTAAATCATATGCTAGAGCACTTTTGTAGCACTGATCAATCACCAGCAGACCCCTCACCTAAATGGTGTATTTTCCTGCCTTGACCCGGGCAGTATCTCTTTTTGGGGTGTTCTCTCTGTGGGTGGGACTCCTGGTGCTCTGTTATCTCATACACTGTTGGGGAATACAATGCAGTATTTGTCTTATGGTCAACCTAGCCTACTGATGGGGTGGATAGTGGACACCCAGAGCCCAGGGTCCCTCTCCATACTGAGGGTATGTCATTGCAATAGTGCCTGTGTGACATGGACAGAAGCTAAAGGTCAACAGACCTCTTCAGGGAGGAAAAGTATGTGCAGACGGTATTATAAACCCCTTATCTTATAAAGCAGAGAAACTCCTCTCCCCGATGTTCTGATAACAAATCTCCAGATGCCTGTGTCATCTGGAGAAACTCTGTTCTCATACCTTGTGGAATATCTTTGTCCTAAATCCTTGTAAGCTGCCACCTTGTACCCCCACCTTTGCAGGGTGTTGACTTCCATTTCCCGAATGGCTGCCGTTGGGAGGAATATCCTCCTAACTCCATTCCTGGCATGTTATTTGGTCTTGGGGCTGCCCCAACTCAAGCCCTTCAAGAGTTGAGTTGCCTTCTTCTCTCCACCCATGGTGAGATGCCTGATGGGCACCTACAGGCTTGGACCAGCAATCCCTGGCCCAGCTAGGTCCTCCTGCTGCTTTCTTGTCTCCAACTTGGGTTCCAGCTTCCCAGACCTGGCTCTCCCTTGGATCCTACCTTTGTTTCCTAGCCTCGTTTGGTGGGTTTCAAATTATCTGCAGCAAAGACCTGCCATGTTTTATCCAACTTCCCTCCATAAGGCTTGGAGTCATGTCCAGAGAGATTTCCCCAATTCTTGTTCCTTCTCTGTGGATTTGGGTCTCCTGGTTTCATCCTCTGGATTTCAGCTGCACCTCTGTGTGGGACCACCCATCACCTCATATTAGAACACCTGAGGCAGCCTGTTGTTCTGAAAGCTGACAGGAGCCAGAATTCACCAGTGTCATTAGCCAAAGACCACAATAATGTATACTCCCTATTTTAGCTTGCTAATGCTGCCGGAATGCATTATATCAGAAATGAGCTGGATCTTTTTTGGCATGGGCAGGCTCCAGGAATTGAACCCGGGTCTCTGGCACAGCAGGCAAGAATTCTGCCACTGAGCCACTGTTGCACTATCCAAAATGGGTTGGCTTTTATGAAAGGGATTTATTAAGTAACAAGTTTACAGTTTTAAGGCCTTAAAAATGCCCAAACTTTCCTGGAGTCTGCCCATTCAAAAAAAAAGAGTCCAAACTACAGCATCCAGAGAAAGATACCTTCACTTAGGAAAGGCTGATGATGTCTGAAACACCTCTGTCAGCTGGGAAGGCACGTGACTGGCATCTGCTGGTCCTTTGGCTTCTGGTTTCAGCTTCCCTAGGGGCATTTTCTTTCTGCATCTCCAAACATCTCTGTCTGTGTCAGTTTTGAGCTTTTTCCAAAATGATTCCCTTTTAAAGGATTCCAGTAAGCAGATTAAGATTCATCTATATAATTGTATAACACACTTAAAGGTGAAAGACAAGGCAAAGATGACTGCTCTTGCCACTTCTTTATAACACAATACTGTAGATTCTTGCTGGTTCATTCAGGCAAGAAAAATAAACAAAATGACTCTAGATTAGAAAAAAAAGAAATATTATGGTCTTTATTTGAAGATGACATGATCCTGTGCAGAAAATGTAAATGAATACACAAAAGCTATTGGAACTAATAAACAAGTACAGTAAGGTCACAGGATACAAGATCAATATAGAAAAATCAATCATGTATCTATAAATAAGCAATGAACAATACTAGAAAGAAATTAAGAATTCAACTCCTTTACAATCGCATCAAGTAAGAGCAAAATACTTAGGAATAAAGTTACAGAAGTACAAGACCTGTACACTGAAAATTAGAAAACGTTTTAAGTTGTTTTCTAATTTTAGTAGGATTACTAAATCCTACTAAAGGATTTAGTAAGAAAAATAAGGAGGGTCTAAATAAATGGAGAAAATTTCATGTTCAGGTATTAGAAGAGCCAATGTTTTTAGATGTCAATTTTTCCCAAATTGACTTAAAACTACAAGGCAATGCCTATCAAAATCCCAGCAGAACTTTCTGCAAAACAGAAGAGATGTTCCTAAGTTTTATACAGAATTTCCAAAAACATTGTTTAAAAAAAGAAGAAAAATGAAGGTTTTCACTGACTTCTGTATTAGTCAGGGTTCTCTAGAGAAACAGAACCAATAAGAGAGATCTGTAAATATGAGATTTATAAAGGTGTCTCATGTAACTGTGGGAATAGAAAATTCCAAAATCTGTAAGGCAGGCTGTGAAGCTGGCAGACCGATGAAGGGTCTGCACAAACTCCACAGGAGAGGCTTGTGGCTGACAAAGCAGTGAAAAATTCTCTCTTCTTCCTTAAAAGTCTTCAACTGATTAGATTATCTCACTGGTGGGAGACATGTCTTAGTTGATCGTAGATGTGATCAGACACAAATACAATCCACTTACTGATGATTTAATACACCCGCCTTCTGGTTTATCCACCAACCATAAAATATCCTTGCAGCTCTTGTCAGGCCAGTGCTTGCCTGATCTGACAACTGGGCATCATCGCTTGGCCAAGTTGACACCAGAACCCAACCATCACAGCCCACTCTTTGTCAACTTGGCAGCTATACACATCACCTTGAAACACGCTTAATTTCCAAATAGAAAACAATAACAGACATGTTTTGTCTAATAACATTCTACCATCCTGTGTACATAGAAACGCAATACATCCCTCCAGAATGGGGTATAAGTCCTTAGGGAACATTCACTCTAAAACTTCATTTCTTATACCTTAGATACTATAACACGAACAATACAACTATTGTCGTATGATAAGAGGAAAATAAGATATTTGCTTGTATACAAATGCAAACATAATCATATCAAAACAGGGAGGAAAAATACATACAATCACAGCACTCATTTCTGTAACTGGTCACGCAGTCTTAATTCCTATTTATCACTACCTTCTACTACCCATTCTATGTTCCCGTTATCCTCAGCAAGCACTTCAGCTTGCTGTGGTTCTTTGCCAGATGAGGTAATGGCCCTGAAGTTTCCGGGCCATTAGTAGACCTGCCTGGATTGGGTTGTCACAGTTTTACATTGACTTTAATCCCAGGGCATGGTAGTACCAAGAGATATCTTAGGGGATCTCCTGTATTCCAGGAAAACTCTTCTTTACCTCCATTGTTTACTTGTAATCCTATTTCCCCTTGATAGTCGGGGTCAATCACCCCAGCCAGAACAGTAATCCCTTTTTGTGCCTGTTGATGCAGTGGCATGAGAAGCCCAAAGCAGCCAGGTGGCAGTCTTAACTTCTAGTTCAATAGAATCATTGTTGGGTCTCCTGGTAGGAGCACTTCTCTTTTTGGACCTGTAGACCAGCAGAGCTTAAGGTTTCAGAGACCAGAAGCAAAAAATTTCCTAGTGGATCACTAGGGGTAATAGTGAGTGGTGCCACTCCTATTTCCACCCCTTGATTCCTGGACCCCTGGATCCTGGCTATGGGAGAAACAGAACCATACAGCGGACGCCATTTCAGAGCCCACACAGCCTCCTGGAGAATATCACCCCAGCCCTGCAAGGTATGGCCACCTAGTTGTCACCATACTTGGTTCTTCAAAAGGCCATTCCTCTGTTCTATCAATCCACCTGCCTCTGAATGATGGGGAACATGGTAAAACCAGAGAATTCCATGAGCATGTGCCCATTCCCGCACTTCATTTGCTGTGAAGTGGGTTCCTTGTTCAGAAGCAATGCTGTGTGGAATTCCATGATGATGGATAAGGCATTCTGTAAGCCCACAGATAGAGGTTTTTGTGGAAGCACTGTGTGCAGGGAATGCAAACCCATATTCGGATTATGTGTCTATTCCAATTAGAACAAATTGCTGCCCCTTCCATGATGCAAGGGTCCAATGTAATCAACCTACTACCAGGCAATAGGCTGATCATCTCAAGGAATGATGCCATATTGGGGACTGAGTGTAGGTCTCTGTTGCAGGCAGACTGGGCACTCAGCAAAGGCCCTAGCCAGGTCAGCCTTGGTAAGTGGAAGTCCATGTTGCTGAGCCCATGCATAACCCCCATCCCTACCACCATGCCTACTTCATTCACGAGCCCATTGGGAAAGAGGCTGACTGGTATCCACAGAATGGGTCATCTTATCCACTTGATTATTAAAACCTTCCTCTGCTGAAGTCACCCTCTGGTGAGCATTCACATAGAACACAAATATCTTCATGTTCTTTGCCCACTCAGAAAGGTCTATCCTCTTCCCCAGACCTCTTTGTCACTAATTTTCCATTCATGCTCCTTCCAAGTCCCTGACCACCCAGCCAAACCATTAGTAACAGCGTATGAGTCAGCATACAAATGCACCTCTGATCAGTTTTCCTCCCAAACAAAATGAACAACCAGGTGCACTCCTCAAAGTTCTGCCCAATGGGAGGATTTCCCCTCACCACTGTCTTTTAGGGGCATCCCCAAAAGGGGTTGGAGTGCTGTAGCTGTTCCCTTTTGGGTGGGCCCTGCATATCATGCTGAACCATCTGTAAACCAGGCTTGAGTTTTCTCTTCTTACAGTCAACTGGCTACAAGGAACTCCCCAAGAGACTATAGCCCTGACCTGGGAAAGAGAAGGTAATATGGCAGGAGTGGAGACCATGGGCATATGGGCCACTTCTTCATGTAACTTACTTGTGTCTTCAGGACCTGCTTGAGCTCTATTTCTAAAATACCATTTCCATTGTGTGATGGAATGCTGCTGTGCACACCCCACTTACTTTATGGCTTGGTGGGTCAGACAACACCCACCTCATGATAGGCAACTCAGGTCTCATGGTGAAACTTGGTGGCCCATGGTTAAGTATTCAGCCTTTGCCCAGTAGCAGACTAAAAGCTGTTTCTTACAAGGAGAGTAGATATCTGCAATGGATGGTAAGGCTTTGCTCCAAAATCTTAAGGTTTGGTGTAGTGATTCTCCTATGGGGGCCTGCCAAAGGCTCCAGACAGCATCTGTATTTGCCACTGACACTTCCAGCACCATTGCATCTGCTGGATCATACGGCCCAAGTGGCACAGCAGCTTGCACAGCACCCTGGACCTGTCACAGAGCGTCCTCTTGTTGCGGTTCCCACTCAAAACTGGCAGCTTTTCTAGTCATTTGGTAAATGGGCTGATGTAGCAAAGCCAAATGAGTAATATGTCTCAAAAATCCAAAGAGGCCAACTAGGTAATGTACCTTTTCTTTTTGGTCATAGGAGGGGCCAGATGCAATAGCTTATCCTTCACCTTTGAAGGGATATCTTGACATGTTCCATACTATTGGACACCTAGAAATGTCACTGAGGTGGAAATCCCCTGTGTTTTTGTTGGATTTATCTCCCATTCCCTGACCTGCAAATACTTTACCAATAAGTCTAGGGTAGTTGCTACTTCTTGATCACTAGTTCCAATCAGCATGATATCATCAATATAATGGACCAGTGTAATTCTTGTTGGAGGGAAAAGTGATCCAGGTCCCTGTGAACAAGATTGTGACATAGGGTTGGAGAGTTCATATCCCTGAGGTAGGATAGTGAAGGTGTACTGTTGGTCTTGCCAGATGAATGCAAACTGTGTCTCGTGGTCCTTACCACTAACTACTGAGAAAAAAAAGCATTTTTCCAGATCAATAGTTACATACCAAGTACCAGATGATGTGTCGATTTGCTCAAGCAATGATACCACATCTGGAATAGTAGCTGCAATTGGCATCACTACCTGGTTAAGTTTACGATAATCCACTGTCATCCTCCAAGTCACATCTGTTTTCTGCACAGGCCAAATAGGAGAGTTGAATGGGGATGTGGTGGGAATCACCACCCCTGCATCCTTCAAGTCCTTAAGAGTGGCAGTAATCTCTGCAATCCCTCCAGGAATCCAGTATTGCTTTGGATTCACTATTTTGCTAGGTACGGGCAGTTCTAGTGGCTTCCACTTGGCCTTCCCTACCGCAATGTGGGGATTCTGCCAGTTGCTGAACATGTCGATACCAATTATGCATTCTGGAACTGGGGAAATGATCACAGATGGGTCCAGGGACCTATTGTGATATGGACCTGAGATAAAATCCGTTGATCGTTTGACCACCATATGCCCATACTCTGACTGGTAGACCAGAGTGATGTTTTGGGTCTCTTGGAATTAGTGTCACTTCTGAGCCAGTATCTAATAATCCCCCAAATATTTTATCATTTCCTTTTTCCCCAGTGCACACTCACTCTGGTAAAAGGCCATAGGTTTCCTTGGGGAAGGCTGGGAGGAAGGTTAACAGTGTAAATTTACCCCGAGGGTATCCCACCCTACCCTCATTCGAGGGGCTCTGGGTCAACAAACTGTCTCTAGTCTAGGAATTAAGAAACCATGACTCGACGTTTTTAATTCAAGTTAGACTTCTGTTCGCCTGGCCTAAAATTCTTCTGTTTATATAGCTCAAACAAGAATTTATTAGACTGCCCATCTTTTATTTTTAGGTACCCCATGATGTACTAGTCAATGCCACACTCTGCGAATCAGATTATTTTGACTGCTGCTTTGAGCCCGCTCTTCATTATGGTGGCCCACCCACTTTGTCTATGGTGATGAATTGTCACCACCTGGCTTCTGCTAACTCGGGATCTGATCATCCCCATTGTGTTTAAGGATTCCAGCTCAGTGCCAGCAGTTCCCACAGTAATATCTGACCTACAGAGAAGTGCAACTACAGAGCTCTTCAGGGATGATGATGCTAGTCTCACAAATTTATTTCTCGAGGTTCTGGTGAAAGATGTGTCCTCTGGGCACTCCATGAGCAGGTCTTCCATGATAAATCCACTCTAACATTCCCATCTCTCTAAGCCTTTGATCCCCTCATCTACCTTATACCAGGGCAGTTCTGGCATTTCAACCTCAGGTAATACCAGCCACCTTTTGATCCATGTTTCAGCCTACCATCCAAACAAACTGCTAATGCCCTTTGTCACACCTCCAGCTACAACACTGAATGCAGAATCTCTGCTTAGTGGGTGCATATCAATAAATTCAGCTTGATCCAACTTTATATTCCTTCCACCATTATCCCATACTCTTAATATTCCCTGATTTCTGTCTATATGAAGAGGAAAATTCATGCAGTTATTTTGGAGAGTCGCATACCCCCTCATGGGTCACACTTAGTACCTCACCTTTTGGGGCCTGTTGGAACATCAGTCTAGTTGTAGGTCTTGAAGGAAAGAGGGGTGGGGGGCATGGGTCATGAAAAGAAATAGAAGTGTCTTTCAAGCCAATTACCTCCGGGCATTCTGTTGCTGTTTCCTCTGGTGAAACAGGATTTGTTGCTCCAGACAGGAGCGAGGGATATTTCCCCAGGAGAGGTGGTTACGGCACTAGCAGGCACTGAAGGGCTAATCTCACTAGGTGGAGGTTGGATGAGTCCAGCCTGCGGAGGCCTCTGGGGAGACTGGAGGCCAGGAAGCTGGTTCCTCAAGGTAGGCTGCAGTCGGGCAGGTCTTCCCTCACCAGTGCAGGCCTATCCACCAGGGATCTGTCTCCCCATCACCATCATTATCAAGCCACAGACCACCATGCCACTCTTCATGATCCCGTCTTTCCAATCACACCCCTTACTTCAACAGCAGACACCCTGCATGGCTGATATTTTAGTTTATATTAGTCGTCAGCTACTCACACAATGAGGCTCTGTGTCTGTTTTTCAGAGATCTCAAGTCTGCAACCACAGGAAATAAGATTTTCTTTCAGGGCACACATGGAAACTTTTACATTGTTCGTAAGGCACCGAAGTTTCAAATCTGAAGCCTTCAGTCATCCCTTTCCCTCATCACTGTATCCAGCATATCTAACAACAACCAGCCAACATCATTATACCTCTTAATTCCACAACTCTCCATAAAGGCATCAAAAACACTCTCTCCCAGAGCCTTGCCTTGGGTAAGCGTACAGTGAGCAGAATCTAATGGTGATATTTGCATATCTCTCTTGTGAACTCAGCCCATGGATCGTCAGGGCCATATTGATGATTGGAACAGGCCCATTAGTGCCTTTGAGTCTAGTCAGAGTAGAAAACCAACTGTAAAAATCCATTTTTAAGATTCTGTTTTTCAAGAACCACTCCTGGAAACCAGCTATATTAGTCAGGGCTCTCCAGAGAAACAGAACCAACAGGAGATACCTCTAACTGTGAGGTTTATAAAGGTGTCTCACATAACCGTGGGAATGAAAGAGTTCAAAATCTGCAGGGCAGGCTGAAGAAGCAGTGAAAGAGTTCCTCTTCTCCCTTAAAAGTCTTTAACTGATTGGACTGTCTCCTTGAAGGAGACATGCCTTAGTTGTTTGCAGATGTAATCAGGCACAGATACAATCAACTGACTGATCATTTAACACACCCATCTTCTGGCTTATCAACCAGCTGGGAAACATCCTTGCAGTAATGCTCAGGCCAGTGCTTGCCTGACCAGACAACTGGGCAACATCACTTTGCCAAATTGACACCAGAATGAATCATCACAACTTCCCAACTGTAAAAACCTACTATGAAGACACAGTTATCATACAGTCAGGTACTGCCAGAAAGACAGATATATAGATTGATGGAACGTAATGACGAGTTAAGCAATAAATCCTTACATTTGTGGTCAACTGATTTCTGACAAAGGTGTTGAGGGGAAAAGAGAATCTTTTCAACAAATGGTGCGGGGACAATTTTATATTTCTATGCATAAAGGTAGGCTTAGACCTTGTACTTCACATGATATGCAGAAATTAACACAACCTGTAATACAGACTTAAATGTAAGAATTAACATAATAAAGCTTTTAGAATATAATATCAGAGAAAATCTTCAAGATACTGGCTTAACCAATATTTCTTAGATATGACCCCAAAGTATGATTCACTAAAGAAAGAAAAATAGATAAATTCAAAACTCTGTATTTCAAATGACATTAAAAAATGAAAAACAGGCCACAGACTGGAAGAAAATACTTGTAGAACACATATCTGACTGTTCTAGTTTGCTAGCTGCTGGAATGCAATATACCAGAAATGGAATGGCTTTTAAAAAGGGGAATTTAATAAGTTGCTAGTTTACAGTTCTAAGGCCGAGAAAATGTCCCAATTAAAGCAAGTCTATAGAAATGTCCAATCAACGGCATCCATCCAGGGAAAAAGATACCTTGGTTCAAGAAGGCCGATGAAGTTCAGGGTTTCTTTCTCAAGTGGAAGGACACGGTGAACATGGCGTCATCTGCTAGCTTTCTCTCCTGGCTTCCAGTTTCATGAAGCTCCCCGGAAAGCGTTTTCCTTCTTCATCTCCAAAGGTTGCTGACTCGTGGACTCTGCTTCGTGGTGCTGCAGCATTCTCTGCTTTCTCTGAATCTCTCTCATTCTCCAAAATGTTTCGTCTTTTATAGGACTCCAGAAACTTATCAAGACCCACCCGAATGGGTAGAGACATGTAATCACCTAATCCAGTTTAACAACCACTATTGATTTTATCACATCTGCAGGGAAATGATCTGATTACAGTTTCAAACATACAGTATTGAATAGGGATTATTCTGCCTTTATGAAATGGGATTTTGATAAAAACATGGCTTTTCTAGGGGACATACATCCTTTCAAATCAGCATACTGACAAAGGACTTGTCAGTAATAAAAACAACTCAATAAAAAAATGGGCAAAGTATTTGAATGGGCATCCCACGAACGAAGATGTATGAATGAATGGCCAATAAGCACATGAAAGATGGTCAGCATCAATAGTCATTGAGGAAATGCAAATTAAAACTACAATGTGACACAATTTCAGAAACCTCTAGAATGGCTATAACAAAACATGGACAATAACAAATACCACTGACGATGTGTGAGAAATGGGTTCCCTTGTACACTGTTGGTGAGAATGTAAAATGGTGCAGTTATTTTGGAAATCAGTTTGGCAATATCTTAAACAATTAAACATAAATTGACCATACAGCTGATCAATTCCACCCTTAGGCACCCACCCAAGAGAAATGGAGATGTGAACACTATCCCTCAAGAGAAATGGATAAACAGAATGGGGCATATCCGTGCAATGGAATGCTATTCAATAATTAAAAGGAACAAAGTGCTGATACCAGTAATGACTTGAAAAAATGTGAAACAGGTACGCTAAACGAAAGATACCATTTAGTGTATGTTCTATTTCTTTGAAATGTCCAAAAAAGGCAAATCTATATGGAGACAGTAGGTTAGTTGCATTGGGTGGCAAGTGGGGAAGGGCAGGGATCAAATATAAACGGGCATGAGGTATCTTATTGGGGTGTTAGAAATTTTCTAAATGTATTTATGGCAATAGTTGCACATTTGGTAAATTTACTTAAAAGTTAAATTATGCCACTAAAACAGGCAAATTATGTGATATGTAAAATATACCTTAACTTAAAAAAACCCATGCCCCTCCCCCAAAATGATACATGTGTTTACACTGATGACATTTTCCCCACCAAAAAATGCAACATATAGTCTGATAAGCAGTTTCTTTTTGTGTGTGTGTGATGTGCACATGTGGGATGCATTAGTGATCATTAACACAAACGGGAAAGAGTGGAATTTCCCACCAGGCGCAGGGTGGCCTGAGGAGGCGTGAGCAGTGGACGTGGGGGTGCAGCAGGGCCCCGGCCGGGCACCCTAAGGACAGGAGCTGAGCATCCCTGGGGCTTAGCCGGCCCCGGGGCCCTTTGGCTGCACCGGAGCTGCTGTTTCCTCCACCAGCACCCCGCGCTTGGGAGGCAGAAGGGCTCCCTTTCCCAGGACATCCTGTGGAAGGTGCTAGAAGGCCTGGTAGGAAGTGAACACCCGGGGGTGGGGGCTGCTGGGGGCCCTCCTAGGCCAGCGCCTTCTGTTCCCTGCTCTGTCCGGAGGCTGACGGTTCTTTCCCACCAGAAAAACCGAGGAGTGAGCAAAGGGACAAGATGGTCTTCCCCCTCGCTGGCCTGCGTGAAGGAAGGGAAGGCCTGCGGGGGGGGGGGGGGGGGGGTGCGGCGGGGCGAAGCGGTGCCAGCTCCTGGGAGGGCACAGAAGGCAGACCCGCCTCCAGCTCTCCTCCCCGGGGGCTCTGAGCCACAGCACAGCCTGCCCCGACGGCTCTCCTTCCGTGACCCCAGGCCCCACGGCGCTGCATACCTTTGCCAGGCCCGGGGCATGGGGGGCCCCGATCCCCGGGGCCGGTTCTCCCTGCGGCAGCTGAGCAGGGCCCGCGGGCTGCGCCCCGCACACCCCGTCCCCGAGGGGGCTTCCTGCCTGCTGGGCCGCCTGCCTGCCCCAACAAAGGCTGCTGGTGGGGGGCCGTGGGGGGCGGGAGCTGAGCCCCCATCGTGCCTTCTGTCCCGGGGCACTTAGGGCTGTCCCTGCAGGGTTGCTCGGGCCGGGGGGCCTGGCGGCCCGTGCTGGGTCCCCCCCACCCCACAGACCCGGCTGAGCTGGGGGCTCGGAGCTCACCCCGAGGCCTGCACGGCCCGCCCAGGCCAGCTCATGGCCCCAGGCCCCTAGAAGGGGTGGGGCGGCCTCTCCCAGGGCCCCTGTGCCCCTTGCGCCCGTGGGTGACCACGCCCCCTCCCCCCAGCTCCGGCAGTGCCGGCCTCACCCCACTGCCGGGCCTCCTGCACTGTGAGGGTGAACGCCCCGCGGGGAGGACCCCCGCCCTCCAGACTGCAGCGCAGGGTCTTGGGCAGGAGAAGCTCACGAGGGAAAGGCCCCACATCTCTGAACACACACGAAGTCCCGCTACCCGCCCGTTCTCCCGGTGGACTGGGGTGGCGGCAGGGGCGTATGCGTGTGTGCACGCGTGTGTGTGCACGAGTGTGGATTTCGCCCCTCACAGCCCGGTCCCGTCTCCTGCCCCATCAGAATCCTCCGGGCTGTGTGTTAGAAATGTTTCTCTCCAGACCTGCCAACCCTGAACCCCGTGGCGCGAGGCAGAGGCGGTCACTGGCGGTTCGCACCGGGCCCCGCGGACCCCTGGGCACTGGAGTGTGAGAACGGCAGGTGCAGTGCGCGCCACAGCCTCCGAGACTCGAACCCAGAACTCCTTTGTTCTGAGTGCGGCTGGGCTTGTTGCATCACCTCTCGACGTCTGTTTCCTCACCTGCAAAATGGGGGTGCCCGCGGGACACTCTTTACTCACAGAGCACAAGGGACGTGGCAGGTGGCGTCGGGAAAGCCAGCCTTCCCTTTCAGTTACTAATTTCTTTCTCTTCCGCATCTGGACTTCTCCCAGCAGCCCAGCGCGGTGGTCCCGGGCTGGGAGGCGCTGCAGGGACCACCACCTGCACACCCTCCCCTGCCCTCCCTGGCGGGACGGTGGCTGCTTCACCCCTTCTGTCCCCTCCGCATCTGTCTCCAGCCTGTGGTTCCTGGTCCCGCTGAGCTTCCTTTCGGGGTCCTTCAAATCTGCGTCCCCCACTGTTGCTGTCCCACCAGGTGCACAGAGGAGCCCGGGGTGGAGGAGCCGCGGTGGAGGGGCCGGGGTGGAGGAGCCGGGGGTGGAGGGGCCGGGGTGGAGGGGCCAGGGGTGGAGGGGCGGGGGGTGGAGGGGCCTGCAGTGGAGGGGCCCGCGGTGGGAGAGGCGGGGGTGGAGGGGCCTGCAGTGGAGGGGCCAAGGGTGGAGGAGCCCATTGGTGCGATTCCCTGGAAAAGCCAGCTGGCACTCACAGTTACTTGTGGCTCTGGTGCTTCGTTGTTCACCCAAGTGCCACAGCTGTGCCAATGCGTGGCTACGGGAGATGCTGACGATGAGATTTGAAGCCTGTTCTATCACCGTAGCATTGCGAGGCAGTTTGTGGTCGGGGTGTGAGTTCACATCCAAACTCCCCCCCTCCCTGGCTGCACAGCCCTGTTCAAGGAGGATAACAGCCCTCGCCACCTGGGCTTGTGGGCTTTACTGGAAAAATACTGACAACTACGTTCTGGGAACCCTGTGAGGACGCGGCATATGTTTCTGTTCCTGTCTGACGGCACTGAATTCTCAGAGCTCTTTGAGACAGGTGGGGACAGATCACCAGCCCATTCTACAGACCAGGAATTAAGGCCTGGGGGGTCCATAAAACTGGTCTGTGTGTGGTGTGCGTGTGTGGTATATGTGTGTGTGTGTGGTGTATGTGTGTGTGTGTGGTGTATGTGTGTGTGTGGTGTGTGGTGTATGTGTGTGTGTGGTGTGTGTGGTGTGTGTGTGTGTGCATGCACAGCCACTTAGTCCCAGCGCTGGGTCCAGGGACCTGCCTGTCTGCCGGCCTGATGCCCCGACACGGCCGTTCACCGCGCATCCGGCACCAGCACACTCGGCGGCCTTACAGCCCTTGTTTCCTGGGCTGTACCAGCAAATACCATGAACTTGGCTTGGACAGTGGGGATTTATCAGCTTACAGTTTGAAGCTGAGAAAAATGCCCAAATCAAAGCATCATAAAGGCAATGCTTTCTTCCCAGGAACTGGCTGCCGGCGATCCTCGGCTTGTCTGCCCACAGCCAGGCATGTGCCAGCATCTGCTCTCTCTTCTCATCCCAGTTTCATTGCTTCCAGCCGCTGGCTCCCTTGGCTTTTCTGTCTCTGGCTGTCTGAATTTCATTGTTTATAAAGGCCTCCAGTAAAAGGATTAAGACCCCCTGATTGAGGGGGGCCACACCGTAACTGAAGTGGCCTTATCAAAGGTGCTGTTCACCATGGGTCCAGCCCGTGAGATTTAAGAACACGTTTCCCTGGGTAAACACAGCTTCACGCCCCCACCCCAGCGTGCTTTCAATGTCTCGATGCCTTCTGATTCCACAGTTCCGGAAAACCAGGACTCAAGCTGGGCTGTGGGGTCAGACTCAGCTGGCCAGGGGTGGACTGGCCCTATTCGTTAATCATTGCCTTGTGGATTTATTGGTGAGGTTTTTGGCATTGCCACTGTTTGTGTGACTATTACAGGAGGAGGCTGGTGGTTTTGTGTTACATATTTTCTCTTCTTCTCTGCTAAGGAATCCAGAGTGTCTGGGGTTGAGATGACCCTCTTTGACTTGGCCATCAAAGCGATTGACGCTCGCAGAGCTGGCACCGAGCCCCGAAAGGGCTCCGCGAAGGTCACCACCACCCCAACAATGGAATTTCATTTGGGGGGTGGGGTGGGAGGGGTTGGGCAAATCATGATTTAAGAGCCAAATAGCAGTACTGTGCTTTTGAAATCTCTTTTCCTCCAACTTTAAATTGGGGCAGGGATTTAGGGAGAAAATGCTTTGAACTCCATGGAACAAAAGTCCTCAGTCTAAAAGGAAAGGAAACACATGCACATGTTTACTTTCATGCCTTAGAGGAAGGAAGCACCTTTGTTTATGCTGCAGCTAAAAGGACACGGGACCACAGTCCTCCCCTCTGGGGATATCTCTGTGCCCCTCTGAATGGTTTCGACCTCCAGCCAGCCTGGGACACAAATCCCAGCCACAGTCTGCAGGACTCTGCCAGCACAATGAACGTCTCCAGGCGCATGGAAATCTCAGCTTCAGCTCCTGACTGGAGATAAGAGGAGCCCTTATCTGGTGCGCAAGGATTTCCTTCCACCATGGGTGGGCACTTCTTCCCAGGAGGGGAGCGCAGCAATCTGGCTCTCACCAAGCAACTTAAACTCGAAATGATGGGCTCACCGAGCAGCACGGGGAGGCCCGGCGGGTGGAGGGCCCCCTAGACCTGTCCTCAGCCCCCCAGCTCGCAGGGTCGGGGTTGGGACTGGCCACACCCCCAGTGCGTGCTCCTCCGGTGAAGCCGGCGCTGCGTGTCTGTGGACGGGCACAGCCTGTGCGCACAAGTTAACTCGGTGTATGTCTTCCACGAGGAGGCAAGGAAGGCCCTGCGCCTGGCCTGCCCAGGTGGTTCCTGGCGGGACCAGTGGGAGCGCAGCCAGCAGCCCCGGCTTTAGGCAGCTGTGTGTCCTGGAGCCTTCTGGAAAGATACTTTGCCAGCCCAGAGCTCTGAAGAAAGTCAAGCTGTGCTTATCTCCTTCCATAAACGTTCTGGGGTTATGAGACGACCAACGTGACTGTCTCTGCACTGATCAGTGGGATCTGATCAAGAAAACAATAGGGAAAGCACAGACCCGACTCCCTGACCCCGGGAGATGAAGCAAGGACCCTGGCGCCCCTGTGTCCCCAAGTGTAGCTCTGGGCTCAGAATGCAAACTCAGAGCAAGAGCTCCCCCTTCCTGCTCGGGGCTGGTCCCCATGGGGCTGGCTGGTGCCTGCCTCCTGCTCTCCAAACCGGGCGTCCCAGCCAGAATCCCATGCGGAGAGGGCTGGGATCTTTTTGGCAGTGGCTGTGTGATGTTCAACCCGAGGAAGGAGGGAATGCAGGGAGGGAATGGCTCTGGAATTCCAGGAAAGCAGCAGTGGGCTGCAGACCTGCACAGCGTCCCCACGCCTCCCGGGGCCTAGGAGTTCCCGGGGCCTAGGGATCTGCACGACACCTCCAGTCCCATGAGTCCAGAGGCCTTGTGGTGGTTGATTTGAGGTCCTGACCTGGCCTCACCCTCCTCCAGGCTGCCCTGCTGGCAGAGGCGTGGGCCGAACCACCTCCCTGGGATTATCTTCTGTCCAGTTAAGTCCTCTGGACTAAAAGTAAACTGGATTTCTGTCCTCTCGGAAGGGCATGCAGAACTAATTGCACCAGACCTGACCTGGCTTACGTCGGCCACCGCGAGAGGGCCAAGCCTTCGGGCATGCTGCCCGCCTGGCTCATCTCACGTCCGGGGTTCTCAGGTGATGGCCTTCGTCACCACTGTTGCTGCAGGAGCGTGTGAGACTGCCAGCTCTTGGTCCCCTCCAGGCCCACCAGATCAGAAACTCCAGCGAGAGGACTCAGCCTCTGTCTTTTAGCATCAGGCTCTAGATTCTATTGCACACTAGAGTTTGAGGACCACTGCCCTAACTTTACTCAATTTCCCAGCCACCAAACGTTACTCTTTCCAAT